>NC_134644.1:165379963-165684491 GCF_030463565.1 Pelecanus crispus | reverse complement strand
GAGCTGTTTTAAGTATCTCAAAGCATAGACAGAACCTTGCACAGTTAAACTGGTCAGCACAGGTGTAACCAGTGTGTCACTGTCTGAACCTGCAAGGCATGAAATTCCAGGGCATTCAGTTTTTTGACAGCTACAGAAAAGGTTGAAAAGCAGATTTCTGACTTTTGGCTCACCTTCTACATGCAAATAGGAAAGCCTCTGATTAATAGCACAAAAATCAAATACCCATCAAAGAATGCTGGCCAGAAGGAAATGTCAAGATTCAATTAAAATCAATGAAATTTTCATCACTGACTTGATTGAAATGAGATATGGCATGAATAGCATCAGTCACAGTTACCTCATCCTGGATAAGATATCAGACAGCTTGTGAGGTAAAAAGGGCTGCTTTATAGATCATCAATAATGCAGCTTCATGCACACTTTTGTCAAAGTATTTGCAGAGAGACTGTAAAACAGTTGAAGCAAATACATTTTTTTTAAATTAGAAGCTTCACTGATAGTTGAACAAATTGAAGAGGCAGAAGAACTAAAAGATATGGAACACCTGAGATTATGGAAAATGAACTTTTCATTTTTTCAGTGTCTAGTACATGCTATTATTTATGAGAAGTTTTTTTCTGAATAAATGAGAACTACCCCTATTGATGAAGATGATCCAGTGTTCATTGTTGCACAGTTTTTAATTGCTTTTTTTCTATAGCAGTATATAAACAAAACCTCTTAAAGTATGTGG
Organism: Pelecanus crispus; assembly: GCF_030463565.1. Lineage (NCBI taxonomy): Eukaryota > Metazoa > Chordata > Aves > Pelecaniformes > Pelecanidae > Pelecanus > Pelecanus crispus. The sequence goes on along the minus strand of NC_134644.1, from coordinate 165,683,755 downwards.
TAGTGTGGCTATTAGGGAGATTGATTTGACCATGGTGAAGTCACCTTCTCTACATAATTCAGAAATCTGTTTCACCACACATGACTCCAAATTTTAAAGAAAAAGAATAATTCCGTGGCTTTTTACATACTTATCAATCACCTCACTTTTAAACTGTGACCATTTATTTTTTATTCAATTTATAACCTTACAACAAAAGTTTAGTGAAAACTAATGCCTCCACAAACAGGTTCTCAACCACTCTGCTCTCAGTCTTGTGTTGCAAATAATAAAGCAATGGGAGCAGGACCAGATCACTGTTCTGCTTTGATTCATGTTGTGGACAGGGTCTGTTTATATATATCTCAGACTGCCTGTGGTCAATTCAATCAGGTTCCCTCATGCAATTATTTTCCTACCTATCAACATAAGAGCGCATTGCTGTGAAGGGCAAGTAAGAGAGGGTGTGAAGATGGGGGCCCTGCAGGTTCACCAGCACCGCAGCAGACAGAAAAACAGAACAGCCTTCAGTCAAAGGATGCAGGCAGGCAGCCAAATCCACACTGGCTGCAGATGAAGAGTTGAGATCAAATATCACCTGAGCAGCACACAGGAATAAGTTGTTGGGAGGCTGTGAAAGAGAACAGATGAGGCAAGGGAGCTAGGACCTTGATTAGGGTCTCCAGTGTCATGCAGGAGGTAGTGTGGACAGCACAGCTACGTGAAGTTTTGAACAAATGCAGAAGTCCTGTGTGGCTGACTGAGGCTGTTGTGGTTTAACCCCAGCTGGCAACTAAGCACCACACAGCTGCTCGCCCACACTTTCCCCCCAGTGCAGTAGGGGAGAGAATCAGAAGGGCAAAAGTAAGAATACTCGTGGGTTGAGATAAGAACAGTTTAATAACTGAAATATAATAATAATGGTGAAAAGGAAAACAACAAAAAAAAGAACAAAACCCAGGAAAAACAAGTGATGCAACCGCTCACCACCTGCTGACTGGTGCCCAGCCAGTCCCTGAGCAGCAATTGCTGCTCCCCAGCCAACCCCCCCCAGTTTCTATACTGAGCATGACGTCATATGGTATGGAATAGCCCTTTGGCCAGTTTGGATCAACTATTCTGGCTGTGCCCCCTCCCAGCTTCTTGTGCACCTGGCAGAGCATGGGAAGCTGAAAAGTCCTTGACTAGCATAAGCAGTACTTAGCAACAACCAAAACATCAGCGTGTTATCAACATTATTCTCATCCTAAATCAAAAACACAGCACTATGCCTGCTACTAGGAAGAAAATTAACTCTATCCCAGCTGAAAACAGGACAGAGGCTGATGAAGCCTTTTCAGACCATCATCATATTTTTATGACAAAGGAAAAGTTAAAATCCAGCAATCCTTAGGGAACACTCAGGAAACAGAGAGATGTTTTGCCTACTTGCACCATCATTTGTACCTGGTCTCTCCAATGAGATCATTGTGAGTTAGTTCTCATATGGGGTACAAATACAAGACTATAATTTACAGTGTTTAACAGAATAGAATAGAATAGAATAGAATAGAATAGAATAGAATAGAATAGAATAGAATAGAATAGAATAGAAAGAAATTTCAGTTGGAAGGAACCTACAGTGATCATTGAGTCCAACTGCCTGACCAGTTCAGGGCTGACCAAGAGTTAAAGCATGTTAAGGGCATTGTCCAAATGCCTCTTAAACACTGACAGGCTTGGGGCATTGCCCACCTCTCCAGGGAGCCTGTCCCAGTGTTTGACCACCCTCTCGGTAAAGAAATGCTTCCTAATATCAAGTCTAAACCTCCCCTGGTGCAGCTTTGAACCATTCCCACGTGTCCTATCAGTGGATACCAGGCAGAAGAGCTCAGCACCTCCCTCTCCATTTCCCCTCCTCAGGAAGCTGTACAGAGCAATGAGGTTACCCCTCAGCCTCCTTTTCTCCAAACTAGACAAAACCAGAATCCTTAGCCACTCCTCATAGGAAATATTTTCCAGCCCTTCCACCAGCTTTGTTGCCTCCTCTGGACACATTCAAGGACCTGAACATCCTTCTTAAATTGTGGGGCCCAGAACTGCACACAGTACTCAAGTTGAGGCTGCGGCAGTGCTGAATACAGCAGGATAATCACCTCTTTTGACCGGCTGGTTATGCTGTGTTCGATGCACCCCAGGACATTGTTTGCCCTCCTGGCTGCCAGGGCACGCTGCTCACTCCTGTTGAGCCTGCTGTTGACCAGCACCCCCAGGTCCCTTTCTGCACGGCTGATCCCAGCCACTCCTCTCCCAGGTTAGACTTGTGCCCAGCATTACTCCATCTGGCATTTGTTCGTGTTAAATTCCATGCCAGTGATGATTGGCCAATGCTAGCATTTTTCTGATGTTAAATACTAGCATTTATTAGCAATAAAATACTGTAGTACTTAAAATCTGAATTGGTCTAATAGAGTGTGTATATAGATATATGTAGAGAGAGAGATTACAGAAATATATGCTATTAGATCATTTTATTAAACTTAAGGTCCTCTTATTATGTGTATTTTTCATGAAAAGCTGTTTGCTCAATTATTCCTTTGGATCTAATTAGCTTTGTATTTCAAGAAAAGGAAATCAGACATAAAATAAGAAAGAATTATCTTAGTTTGAACAAAAGAAAAAGGCAGACTGGGGAAATGATCCTGTGGGGAGCTGTGTGCTGATTCCTCCGACATTTATGAGTGTTAGTTTAGATATTTTTGTAGCATATCTATAAAGAATTTTCAAAACACATTATAAATTGCAGTGTTTTCACTTCTTTTAACTCTTCTAACAACATTTAAGGCGCTACTTCAGTGTGGAGGAGATGTTTTCATGTCCCGTCTTCCAGGGACAGGTGATTGTTTAATTTCAATATTTCAAGCCCTCTTGCTTGTAGACCAATAAAGAAACTTGTAAATGAAAACTCTAAACTCAGAGTATCAGAACACAGATAAACCCTTTCTTAAGGCTTCTTTTTTATTATTTTATGATTTTTTTTTAAAATCTCTTCCTTTTAGATATCTGAAATATGTTAGCTTCCTGATACAACAAACAGATCTTATTGTAGACAAACAACTGCACTTGGACTTATACACATGTTTTTCTCCAAGGTTTCAGAATATGCAGGAAAGGGAAATGAAGATGAGTTGCTTATTTTCAATTCCTCACAACTTTGTACGACTAGTTTCTCTCCATTTTAAAATGCCTATTTTTTTTTTCCCCAAAAAAACCTGAATCGATGCCCCATTGCAACAATGAAAGGCCAAGTACTGAATGCAGTAAGCAGTTTGCCCTTCTCTCCTCTAGAGAGGGTATGTCAAGGTCATGACTCAGGCATCTGAGGCAACGGCAGTTAGCTTCAGAGCTGTGAGAGCTGTTTATTCTTTGCCTGCTCTGTTGTGTGATCTTTCTGTGCTACTGTTGACTTCAGTGACCATAGAACTGGGACTCTTCACAGAGGAGCAGCAGCCTTGTCTGTAGACCAACAGTAGCAACGCGCTTTTTCTATCCTGAGCATGCTATTCAAATATTGATGAACACTATCTCTAATAGTATTCTGGTGCAAATAACTGTTGTCACACAGGCTGAACTGGAGAAGTACTCTCTTTGTCATCCCAATGGATACCGCTCAATTATTTTAGCTGTGAGCTTCCCACGGTGATGTGCTGGAATATCTCAACACTGATTTAGGAGAGGCAGTCCTAGGTCTAAGACACTACTAAGGTGCCTGTGGCTATGAACAATACATGTTATCTTGCATCACGAGAGGAATATACTATTTTAACACAGTAAAATTCCCTTTATAACCAATAGGCATATTAATTGAAAACAGTGCTGGGACAAAGTCCCTTTTTTGAGACTGTTAACAAATATGCCCGCATGTGTGTACTTTTGAAGAGGTGAAACGGTCTTTGCCATCACACAGAATGGAAGAAACCAATTTTAGAATCACACCATTATCCTAACAGAGTAAATGTTGTGGCCAAATCTACTGAAAATAATACACCTTTGGACAAAGAGTAACTCTGGAAAATTTCAGTCAATAAAAGTAACATTTTTGAAATATTGAAAAATATTAAAAATTTGCAATAGAATATAAAAGTATATTCAGGTTTGATTATAATAGTTTCTGTAATGTTGTTGAATGCTTTTTTATAATTCCAAGCTAAAGGACTCAATGAGTCCAGACATTTCACTCAGACATCTTTTTCTCTCCCTATCTTTCTCTTTCTGTCTGATAGGAATATCATGTGCCACTGAACCATGCATGCAATTAAGTGTTTAATGATAACCTGTCTTTTAGAGTAATTTTATCACTACCTGTACTTTGTTACCTAGAAAGTTCTCTCTTCATTTTACAGACTAAATGGTTCTTTATAACAAATGACATTGTATTTTACACCTTTTCTAAAAGATATGAAAAACTGTGGCATATACTTTCATGAGTCTGGTCTTGTCTTTTTTGTTTGTTTTGTTTAACAGATATGTTAGGTCAAGAACGAAGCATGACATTGACATGAGAATAGGGATACATTCGGGATCAGTTCTGTGTGGAGTGCTGGGCCTGCGAAAGTGGCAGTTTGATGTCTGGTCATGGGACGTGGATATTGCAAACAAACTCGAGTCAGGTGGAATTCCTGGGTAAGGCAACGTGTATGTCCCACAGTCAGAAAACATTGCCAACACAGTACACTGTTAACCTTGCCAACAGGTTAACTGTCTTACATTATTTCATCAACTATGAGCTTTTTTTTGTTGTTGTTGTTACTTTGCCGTTGGCAAGGAATTTTGAGGCTATAGTCAAAAAAGGTAGAAATGGTCAGCTTGCAGAGGCATTAGAAAAGACAAAAATATTTCTTTCTTTGCCAGCTGTGATTTCCTGAAAAAGGTCAGTGGTTGTATTCAGCCCATATAAGACTCAGAGATAGCCCGAATTTCCCAGTTAGGTGTTGGCCATTCATGAGTTTTTCCAGGCTTCATTCTCTCGTCCTTTGTATTCAAATGCTGTTGTGAGGCACAAGGTTGTAATTTATTTTATTTCATAATGCACAAAGTGTGGGAAGAATTATGTGTTCATAATAATAACAAGACATTATGGACAGCAGGCTCTCTAGGTAGTCTTTTAAATAATTTGATGCTTTAGTAGATGTTTTGAGACATTTATGTCAGCCTGTCTATATGTGAAAATACATGTTTTTCCACTGAGCTGCCTAGTTTTTCTTTGTCTGAGGTGGCTGATTCACTTGGAAGATAGAACGTTATTTCTGCCTGAACATGGCCTACACAGTAGGTTGGAAGTTGCAAAACCTAAATTTGAAGCAACAGTAGTGGTTATAGGAATCCTCTGTTCACTTTCAGTTCCACCTTCCATTGGTGAAAGATGTAGCAAAAGATCCCCTACAGCAATTCAGGTTTTGGCCATGGAACATAGAAGCAATAGCAGCAAACACCTTTACGTGGAAAAAGTATAAGTGATGCTGTCATCTTGAGGGAGAGAGGTTTTAAGTCATCAAATCTGAGTCATGTGCTATACTCCCTACACACACATCAGGATCTGTCAGAGCTGTCATGTTCCCAGGAAGTTAGAGTGATATTTGCTTTATATTGTATTTGCAAATGTGGGCCCCTTCCACCATTCCCCATAGTAGACCTTTATACTAATTTATATTCTTAGAATCAGGAGAAAATGAGACATTGCATGTTCTGAAAGCAACTTCTGTACTCTGTATATGTCACCAGTGTATAAAACTGCAGAAAAAATTTTCTTTCCCTGCTGCTTATCCCATGTGATAGCCCCAGATGACTAAGAAAGGTCACATGCTGCTTTGTTAACATGAGCAAATCAATCATCTAAGTTTCACCATCCGCATCTGCAAAAAGTCTAGTTTATTGCTGTTAATGCATGCAAGTAGAACAGCTATTAATGAATAACCCAGAGAACTCAGCACCTTGCTGTTGCTGATAAAATGCCTGGCTAGGTTGCAGTCTATTGGAGCGGAGTGATTTCCACTCCTGTATATCAGTTTGCCAACAGAACAAAGCCGGTGTGTGACAGCAATACACTAAGTCCCTCAAAACAGTGATTTACATCAGGCTTTCCTAGTGTGCAGAGCAGATTTAATAGAGCAGTTAAGTTCGATTTAGCCTCCCCTTACTTCTCCCTGCAGCCACCATTCAAATCCCCCTGCCTGCCACAATACTGAGGTCATTCCCATTCCCAGAGCTGCATTGCTTTCCTCTGTTTTGTCAGAAAAGTTGCCCTGGGGTTATGAGCAGTCTTGCTCCCAAAGTGTGAAACCAGAGCAAAGATGAACCACAGCCCTTTCTTGAGCGCACAGCGGAGGGAGGCAGCATGCCTGCCCTCATGGGGAGGGTCCCTCCACCCAGTCTGGGGGCGGGAGAGAAGGGGCTCAGCTCTCCCCCTCACTGGTTGCATATCACCCTTAGACCCCATAAGCATGGGTGATGCAGGGACAGATTGCCCCTTGGTGAAGGAGCATAAGCGGCCAGCCCAACTGTCATGGGAGGAGGCACTTGGAAGCACGGAGAAAAAGCAATCATTTCTGGTTTTCTGAGAGGGAAAAAAAGAGTGTCCACAACACCTGGGAATGAAACCATGTAAGATCCTATGGTATTATTTCAGAGACACTCTTCTGCCAGGACCCCACCTTCTAATAGTCTTCAGCTTGTGTATCTAAGTATTAATATATGGTATTGAATTGCCATAAAACCTAGCTAATAATTAATTTTCCAGGATGTATCAATGACAGGTATCATCTAAAGCTTTGGGCCTGATACGTTTTCAACAGTAGGACAGGCTATACCTTTTTACTTCAATACTCAGGTTCCTGATTTACTGCATTTGTATAAAATTAGAAAGATCTATCCATTTTAAGGTTTTTTAAGTAAGCTGTAGAAAAGGTGAAACCAGAAAATATTTTTAATCTACCAACTATTTATTAACATTTGGTCCATTTAAGGGTATTGCATCAATAGCCAGCTCCATGCTCTAGTTAAAGCTGTTATCATTTCCATTATAAAGTCCGTATTTCAGGGCTTTATAGGCTTTATAATGCAATTTTCCCAAATTATATTAGTGGAAACTCAGCACAAAGATAGTCACCCTGGCAACTAATGTATCATTTTCTTTTTCTTTCTTCTTTTTTTTTCTTTTTTTTTTTTTTAATTAGTACTTTACTTAAATCAATTTAGTCTATTTGGGTTTCTAAGAGCTAGGAAATGCATTCTTTCTAAGAGATCATATGATGTGGTGTTACAGTCCAGGCCAAAAGTTGCTTATATTTGAGAAACATTTTTTACTGGTTTTTATTGTCAGTTTTACTGACATTTGACTAGAAAAGAACACTAATCTCTGTGGGCATTGTAATGGCATGACTTCAGACAGTGAAAGTTGTACAAAACCTGTGTTGACTTCAGCCGGAAGCTGAGACAGGTTAAAAAATGGCTGAGATACAAATATTTGATCTTTTAATTATATACCGATATTTAATACTCTACATAGACCCAATTTGTGTCAAATTCTGGTAGTCCTGGGTATTTCACAATGCTTAAAGACAACCAGCACTTTATCTTCTGGCAATACATGCACATCATACATGTGCTTATACCCTTTCTACTCCAGCAGTATTTTATGCAATTTAACTCTGTAGTGACATCCTTTAAGTTCCAGAAGAAAGTTCCCAAGGGGTGTGCTAGGACCATTTCCTTCAGTGGAGACAAGACAATTTGTGGTACCTGAGAAAAATGCCTCAGCATGTGTCATTAAGGAATGATCAAGAATTTTAGCTGACTGAACTTTAGGAATCTGGCTGCAAGCCTGACTTTTAAAAAGTTCCATTCATCCAAATTTGAAAAATGAGCTGATTTTAAAGTATCTTAATAGAGTCACTACATTCATTTGCTTGAGTTAGCTAGGTGCCTAATGAACATCTCCTCTTATTGCATTTATGATGCTGCATTATAAAGTATAGCACAGCTAACCATGTGGATGTGTTTTAGAGGTGCCTGCAATTTTCTCTACATGTAAGAAGTTGAAGATTTCCTAAAAATAGAAATAAAACCTACTTTTTTTTTTTAATTTAACTTCTTTCTGTCCTTCTCAAGCAGTCATAATTATGGTTAAGAAAGTCCAAATACCAAGCACCTCCAGAATTATGGTTAAGAAAGTCCAAATACCAAGCACCTCCAGGTTTGTCTGGAAGATATCCAAAGCCTTATCACGCTTTTGCAAAATTTGAGCTTTTTGTATGTCATCTCTTAGATTGAACTTCACTTGCAAAATCTTTTTGAACTCATCACTTAATCTTACCAGAAATTATCACCCCACCTGCCTTTATATAGTTTTGCTATTTCCCTAATTCACTTCAGATGCAATCAGACCACTAATTTCAACTGTCTAAGCTGCCATAGGTAACTGAAGGAAATTAAGGAGCTTTCACACAAACTTCTCTAATGCATACCACATATTTTCCTCTCACCACATTTACCTGAAGTGGCAATTTTCATTCACTCTGAATAGTATTTTACTCCGGAAGGTCTCCCATTAAACTATTACTGTGAGCAAAAGTATCAGGTGTGAATATCAAAGTGTTTTTCCTGTCACAGGGCTTTGTGCATTCATGAGATCCTACTGATGTGAACATGCCCTGAGAGTATTTGTCCCCAAATGAAGCTCATGTTTGTTGAATACACTATTTCATTTTCTTTACAGAAATCATCTTATACAATAGAAAACCTTCTGTTTATGTGTCATGTTAAAAATGATACAGAGTTCAGAAACTCCTTCTTACCTATGTATACTAGAGCACAGTCAGTATTTGCTACTATTTATTTCACTTATGCAGGAGAATTCACATCTCCAAAGCTACTCTGGACTGCCTGAACGGGGATTATAAAGTTGAAGAAGGGCATGGCAAAGAGCGTAATGAATTCTTGAGGAAACATAACATTGAGACTTATTTAATCAAACAACCTGAGGAGAGTCTGTTGACTTTGCCTGAAGATATTGTGAAAGAGGCTGTCAGCTCCTCCGACAGGAGAAACAGTGGAGCAACATTTACCGAAGGATCCTGGAGCCCTGAACTTCCTTTTGATAACATAGTGGGAAAACAGAATGTAAGTCAAGCTTCCTTTAATGTCATCAAATATGAACACATGTTTGAGTGCATTTCAATAACAGAAGCCTCAAAGGAGACGAATTAATCTTTAAACTTTATTCTAACATGTACTGTAACAGCAGAGGATTAAACAAATTGTTTCAGAGCAGAAATAAATCATGTATCCAAACTGAGGAAATGCCAGGAGACCAGTGGTTTTGGGGTTTTTCCAACTGAAATTAAATACTACACAGCTTAGTTTTAATTGAAGCAGCCCATAAAGAAGTAAATTAAAAGTAAGGCTAATGTTACTGTACTGGGTGGGACATTCTAGTCAGAGTGTGAATATCATTGCATAGCTTCACTGCACTGCCATCAAAGTAAAGGGATGAGAGAATTAACTTTTTGCCAGAGGAAAAAGCATAGTGTAGGTTGCTGATACATAAGGGAAAGAAAAAAGATCTACCTTAAAAAAGCACCTTGTAAAAACAGATTGTCCATTCTTCACTTGTCTTTTTTTTTTTCTTTTTTTTTTTTAATAAAAGACATTAAAAAACTTAGATTCTAAGACATAATTAATGTTCACTAGCAGGTGAGTTAGAGTCTAAGGTCATGCGTAGCTCAATAGAAATATGAGACAATAAAAACTGCTCCTGATCAGATCTTTTCCAAAAGCATTGCATGACTAATTGCTAGCAGTTCTTGTACAGTCATAAAAATAATTTGTAAAGTCTGCTTGCTTAGAGAAATTAAAGACGGAAAGGTTAAAATGCCCTCAGACACCACTCTTACCTGCATTTGCAAGATTGATGAGTCTTTATGAAAAAAGGTCAGCTTGAGTTTTCTTCCATTTTTCTGAGGGATCTGTAATGACATGATATATCCTTTCTTCTGCTGCACATCCTTAGTCCTACTTGTCTGCACTGTCTGTTGAACTTCAAGCGTTGTTGTGTGGAGGTCTTGCTTTGTCAGCCGTCTTCTGCTTCTTACAAATCTGCTCAGAAGTGATAAGCCTTCACAATCAATCAGCCCATGGTGGTCTCTTCGTCTCTTCAAACTGAACTGGAGCATGGCATATTTTGCTGTTATATAAAACACCTGTTTTATACATGTTTTATACATCTGTGTATCTGCATGTATGCTACCTTTTAGTATTCACTGTAGTTTGTTGACCTGTCTCTATACTCTCATTTCGTTAGGAATAGAGGTACAAGTGCATGCTGCTGTGAATATCTTCTGATCTCTCTCTGTTTCTTTTTCTTTGTCTTTAAGACATTCCAATTTCTGTGGTTCAAAAAATCTATGCAGAGTAGGCTATCATTTCATTGATCATTTTCTCAGCTAAACCTGACCTTGATACTAACAAAAAGGAGGAATGAAATAAAGGACTAAGGTTTTTATTCTATTATTGAACAACTTCTACTCAATAAACTAGTAAAAAGTCCATGAAAACTATTGAAATAGGTATAACTAAACAGTTGTTTTAAAGCAAATTTTTGTCTTATGACAATAAACAACTCACTTGTTTCTCACTTTTTTTTTCAGAACTTGTTGTTCTTCTGGAAATAACTATAATTTTATATTACACAGCTTTACAATAAGCTTTTTGGTGGAGACAAGATTTTAAAAATCTGTTATTCCATGAGTGATTCAATTATTAAGTAATTTACAGTTTTAAAGTTAGACAATAGGCATTACTGCTCATAAATAATGTATTTTAGCTCAAAATTCAGATGATAGATTTAAATTATATTAGGATACAGTAGCTTTTTCCAGAGGTGTGTCATCTTTGGACAGAATAAACATGTAACAACATTAATTATGCCACCTAAAGGTCACTGGCAGCAGCAGACATTGAGAATCCAAGTAGCAGCAACCCAGCAATGAATTACTCGTATGTTTGAATATTTGCCAATACCATTTAAATGGTTTCTTTACCCAGTGCAAGTTACAACAAAATTTGAGCAACTCTTATCATGTATCTTACTTTTAGCTGTAGTTATGTTAGGAAGAATATGAAATGGTAAAATCTCTGGTGAGTTCTCTTGCCAAACTCAAATTCATCACATTCCAGATTCTTTACCTCAAACTCATTTTCTATGGGCAGCCTAAAACAGTGAATTGAAGTTGTGTTGATATGCATAAGGAACAGAATAACCACTCTTTATGTACGCAGTCACAGACATTAAGAAAACCTGCATGTGTCTACAGCACCATGTGTCTTAGCTCTGGTGCTGAGGTAAGCCAAGGATGCAAGTGTCTGCTCTGAAATTCAGACCATGCCAAATATGGATGGAGCTTTCTGTTATTGAAATAGGTGTCTGGGCTTCTTTTCTAAAGCACAGAGAGTTGGACAGAAGTTATTTTCTGTTAAGAGAGTGAAGGCCTATTTGCCCAGAGAGGTTGTAGATACCCCACCCCTGGAAACGTTCAAGGTCAGGTGGGACGGGGCTCTGAGAAACCTGACCTCGTTGAAGATGTCCCTACTCACTGCAGGGAAGTTGGACTAGATGACCTTTAAAAGTCCTTTCCAACCCAAACCATTCTATGATTCTCTAATTCTATGATTCTAAGGTCTCTTCCTCTAAAACAAATTAATAACTGATGAAGTTGGATTACTTCTCTGGGCATTCCAAAAGAAGTAGCTGAAAGCATAATATAGTCACTGTGTGTGGTGCTGGAGGTACCTGATGGGCCTGTAATGTGAATTAGGAAAAAAGCAAATTAAATTGTATGTGTCTTGTATAAACATATCTTAGTGATAGCTGCAGTAACTCTTGCCAGTTATCACAAAAATTATCCTTAAAGACTGTCAAGATGACAGGCAAGTATAAACAATGGAGTGGAATTCAGTTCAAAACCAAGACACCTGCATTTTTGTATCTACTGACTGTCCCAGGTGTCAATCTCCCACACAGCTCAACGCCTGAACATAAGGGTCTAGTGCTATATGCAGTTCTCTAGGGTTCCTGAGACATCCATATGACAAGAGGCCTATAAAAGACCTGTGATCATCTGGACTATCAGTTAGAAGCCAGGTAAGAAACTCTAATGTCCCAAATAGTGCTAAACACCTATGCTGAAACATGCTGAGTAAGAGCTCGATTCCACTTCTTAACTGTGGCTGTCTACGGCAGTTTGAGATACCCTAGCACACTCCAGCTGGTCCCCACCAACAACCAGCAGTGCAAGGCGTTCCTGTAGGTGTTGTGCTACATCTCCTAGCTCCATACTGTTGTCCAGGATAACCCTAGGATATCTCATCTGACCATAGCCACATATGATTGGGCAACTGAAAGTATCCAGAGTGTATATTGCCAGCAACAGAAGCTTAGACACCAAGCACCTAGACACCTTCATTTAGGTGTCTTCCTCTTGAACCAAATCCTACCTGTATCCTCACTCTTTAAACATGTGACCTTGTATTTCCCTATTTCTGTCCAAGACCTGGTGTTTGCAGTATAAAAAAAAATAATTTGAAGCCTTCCTAGAGTTTTCTAAAATAAAAATTTCCCTTCTTCTTGAGGTCAGGATGTTTGGACTTGTTGCATCAAAATTTTGCAGGAAGGAAGTAAAATCTAATTGCAGCTACCTTTTTTAAATCTCTATAAAAAAATCTCTAAAGTTGGAGGTTTATTACTTGTTTATTTTAATTCATCCTATCTTTTAGTCTCAGATGCAAGTTTGGCTGGGATTTTTCCTCACAAAACCTTGTATGTGTTCCTGTGTGATGAATGGCTATTGTCAGCATCAGCAAAGTTCAAAAACCCATTGTAGGATTCACAACTGTATCTTCCATACAGCTGTTCACAAATGTATAGGAGAGGTAATGGGGAGAACCAATATTTCTATACGTTGGCATAAAACAGTCTTAAAAGATGCAGAGCAGAGGGGGATACAGAGACAAAATGTGGTTAGAACATATTCTTGGGACAACAATTTGTATGATATTTTTCATTATTGTTATTACTAATTACAGGGAAGCTGTTTTCTTAAATATGCATATGGGTGTGAGGGAAAGAAGACTCCACTAAACTCAGCTATGAATTTTCTTGTTATCCTCTGAAAATGCAGCTTGAGTCCATTTTTGCACCAATACTACTGGCACCATTGCCATAGTGGTGACATTATGTCATGTTCATCTACCATGAATTGTAAACCACTTCATATGTTCAGCAGGAAGACAGTTCTTCATATCAATCAAATTTTAAAATATCATTCAAAGCAAAATGTAGTCACTTACTAGGATGAATTGAGATCACTGCCCTCATGTAAATAAAATACAATGCCCACCTAGAACATTAGGGACCTTCTCCACCCTCCCTTCCCTTGGAGATGTAGCAATATGAACTAATTCCAAGGAATTAATGCACACAACATCTGATGTGATCTCGTCCTTTAATAGTGACTTCAGACCCACTTGTATGATTTCAGACACCACAAAGCAATAATAGCTTTTCTACGTAGCTTAGTTTAAAAGACATAGAAACACCTAAACTGAAGTAGCGTCTTAGTGTTAGTAATACAGTATTTATCCAGGATTGTTTTCCTGGGATTTGGCTCTAACCTTAGAATTTCCACCTTAACTTCAAGGCTAAGATATGGATTCAGGCATATCTGAAACTTTAGTATGAAAGAAGTTTCCTTGATACTTTTTCTTCTCCAAATGTTGATGATACTGATTTTCTGGAGGGAAGATGGGGAGATTTGAGTAGAGTGGTTTGCCAAACCTTCTCTACTGAAGTCCTTTTTCTACTAAAGCAAATAGGAAGATTGCTTTTCACTTCAATAAACAGAAGGTTTCAGTCCTGATATCCTTTTCTGTCCACATACTGGGCTCTTAAGTTACTCATCAAAAGATGGAATATGAGAAAACAAGATACTATCTGTGACTGGAGAGTCCTTGGACTTTATTTTAGGATTGTAAAGAAAGTTGTCACTTGGGGTTTGACAGTGGATACCTGAGACCCATCCTGTGTTTTAATGTGCTCTCCAAGATTTGTTAGAATGTAATTGCTGACTATACTTTGAAGACAAACAAGGGAAAACTCACTAGATCATTTGCTGTACATAATCCCATGATCCAAAAGAATCGGCTTTCCAGAGAAATCTAGTGGTAAATCCATCCCAAGCTCCTGTTCCCAACAATGCCCAGTAGGAGATACAGCAGAAGATCTTCCCAGCAAGGACCTATGGGATAACTTTTCTCAAGCAGAAGTGTATTTCTTGTCCATAATAATTCTGAAATGTCTTATGCTGTGATGTATGAAGTTTTATATCCTTTCCATTCATTACCATCTGTTAACCCTTGGGAATATCACAGGTAGTAGATCCCATTCAAGTGGGAAAGTGCTGCTTCACTGTGGTTTGTGTCATGAAATGATACTATGAAACTGGACTGAGTTATTCTGTTTATGAAAGCAAACTCTACCTCTTTCCTGAAGGTGAAGCACCCTTCATACTATCTCCGCTAGCTTTCCTTTGCAAAGCTGTGCAAAAGTCTTTTCTTTCTTTTGATTAGACAACGAAATACTAAAGGAATAATGCATTTGAGATAATGTTTAAAATAATAATATAAATACAGTTAAATTACCCTAACTGTAATCTAGACTGACTGAAATCTATGAGTAGTGAAGAAGAACATATTATTTGAAAACCCATCCTGAAGTAATCAGAAATGTCACCTTCTTCACTCCTGCCTAACTGATCTGTTCCTTAACTACACACATCCAGTAACTTTAAGATCAAGAAAAACATCAGTACTCCTGTTTTGTGACTTCTGTTTTCTGTAGCTTCCATTCTTAGTTGCTAAAACACACCATTGAGTTAGATACCCTGCTGTGATTTTGGTGTGTACTCCCCTTATGCATGCTCTAATAATTAATTAGCAGAACCTGGAAAGGGAAATATAGTCCTAGTGTTCAGTGCAGCAGCAAACCTCCTAGTCTATATAAAGGAGGGCACTGAAGTACTCCCCTTAATGTACTGTATGTGTTTAGTGGAACAGACTTATTATTTTACACTTCTATTGATTTCATTGAATGAATTGCATGGAATGCTGTAATGGTTTGCAGTGCGACATGATCTAAAACATTGCATTTTTAACCCAAGGGGACCAGCAGGTTTATTCTGTTTGCATGTGCTTTCCCCTAGACTCTGGCTGCCCTAACAAGAAATTCAATAAATCTGCTTCCAAACCATCTTGCACAAGCTTTGCATGTCCAGTCTGGGCCTGAGGAAATTAACAAGCGAATAGAGCACACCATCGACTTACGGAGTGGCGATAAATTGAGAAGAGAGCATATCAAGCCTTTTTCACTGATGTTTAAAGACTCCAGCCTGGAGCATAAGGTAGCTGGGTCTTGGTAGCTGCATTATTCACAACTCAAATTGTAATAAATGTCCACTGAAGTAGAGAAGCTGTAGGTTCAAGCTTGGGTTGTTTGTTTTCTGGTTTTGTTTTACTTTTTCATTTTGTTTCAGTTTTCAGAAGTTGGGACTGAGCTAGAGGTCATAATAGACAGCGTCATGATGCAGATGTTATAATGCTGCAATGATTACATTTCATTGTTGGAAAATGCCTACACTGAGCAAACTTTGCTTCTAAAAACCACAGCCATTTGCCGGGTTTCGTTTTCTGTCTAGTACAAGCAGTTTTCTGTCAGATGACAGGTTGCTTTGGTACAAAGAGTGGTTGAGCATATTAATAAACTGACACTTCTACTCAAAACATATATCTATATTTATATAGATATGTTTCTTTCATTTAGTCATAGGATCCATCTGATGTCCTCTAGGCAGCTGCTATGTTTATTTCAAGTCAAAACTAATTTGTCAACTCTTTGTTTTAAACATCCTTTTTTTAACATCTACTTCTAAAAGGTAAATATTATTCATGTTTTTGCTGCTTCTCAACAGCAGTATGATCTTACTAATTTCTATTTCAGTCTACATCCAGATGTAAGTTATAAGCTGAAAAAGACAAGGCAATGGGAGAATTTTCCTTGCAAACTGATGACATGGGGCAGGGTTGCACAAATTTCAAGTTACTTCATTGACTTGTACGCTATTACAAAGTAGGTCTGTGAAAACCACTGGAAAAAAAAAATTCTCATTGAAGTGTATTTAAACCCTTTTTCACAAGCAATCCTGCAGAAGGAAAAAGAAAGTTCATTTGCAAAAAAAAGAAAAGATTCAATTTCCCTATGAAGATATTTATGACACTGAGACATAAGGTAGAAACCCCAAAGCCAAATTAGCTATTACTGCTGCAACAGAAGATATGAAGATATTTCTTTCATTGCAGTCATCGTGCAAAGCTGACAGGGACCCAGAGGAAGTGAAATCCAAGATTTCTGATATCCCATGAATTACCATCTAAAGGCCCAAAAGTCATGAGTAATCTTTAATCTTTTCAAGGCACAAGGTCAAAAGATAAGGTGAAAAAGTCTAGACAAAATAGCATTTAACCTAGAAGGTGGGGGATGGTATATTAGAAATTTTTTTTGTGCAAAAGAGGAAACAGCCTGGTCACAAAATGCTTGCTGAATGAGCAAGCTAGTCAATGGTTCACCTGGTCTTACATTATATTTAATAAAAACAAGCACTGAACATGGGCTGGAGTAAAGGGACACTGCCCAGAATCAGATCCTCTATTCAGAATATAAACTTTCTTGTCATTTTAGACTTCACAATTATCAGCCACAAGGAAAATCTATACAGAAAGGGTAGGTTTTCATATAAATGCATTTTAAGCAAGGGGGGGGGACGGGGACACCCAAAACCAAACCATGCTCTAATCCATCACGTTACACAGGTCAGATTTTAAATATTAATAACGTTTTGAATTGAATCTGGATGACAAAAAGTCTATTTAAAAGACAACATTTTGAGCAGTTTTGGGACATTTTCTTCTCAGTACGACATTTCCAATGCCAACCTGTGCTGCAGTGCTTAGAAAATGGTGCTTTCATTCAATATTTCCTTAGGTGTTAGTCCTAACCACTAAGCACAGGCAATACAAACACAAAATCCTTTCTGTAAAGTGGACTGATTCTTCTTTCTGTCCTCTAAATCGGGCTGGTTTTTAGCATTACACAGGAATACAGTTTTAAAAAATATCAGCACTGTTTTACTTGCTCTGGTTCATCCACCTCCAACAGCTGGATAGTTGCTGGTCAGCAACCACCTTGCTTGTGTTCAGGGTGCCAGGGTACCACAGGTGCCTCAGAGAAGGATGGGGAATGCACCAGGATGCAAAGGGATGGTGTGCATTAAGGAAAGGTGAATCACAGTGTCCTCTTCATTATAGGCAGGGGCAATGTCTTGTGGGACAATGTTGGAAATGTCCCTTCACTCCTTGTTTGCCTGTGCAGTAATTACAGGTTCGTCCTGGTAGCCTTAGTGTTAGACCACAGCCTACAGACTGTCATGAAAAAAATAATGTGTGAACTGGTTTGCTACAGAAAATAGCTATTTCCTCCATGTTATCTTATATTACTATTGCTTTCCCCCTCTTCCTGCCCATTTAGGAAATAAAACAAAACAAACTCAGATTAAATTGGAGTCTCATACAGCTATTTCAAAAGCCTTTTCCCTCTGCTCTCACCACTCTTAACCTTTCAGTCTGGAATTATGCTTTCTTCTAGTCATTAACATTTTGCAACTGCTTACATGACCTTCTACATCAGCATCTTCAGCTGCTCCCTGCAGTGTTGCTGAGCAAGTAGACAGTATAAGTCTATGGACCTCCCATCTGACACTGCTGTTTTCATTTGCTGATACCTTCTGTTCAGAGCAGTGGCAGCTTCAAGTCAGAGACAGCTCTGAAGTAAAGCAACTTCTATGTAAAATCTGGTGCCCTCACATTTATCCATCACACTTTCAGGCAGTACTGGCATCTGCCTAATACTTATTTCTTTTATCTGTAAGTAAGTACTTCTCAGCTCAGACCCAGGTATTCTGTAGGCAGAACAACCAGTACCCATAGCTGAGATCCCAATCAAGAAGTGTTGTTAACCTTGTTCAATGAGGATTATGTTAATGGTCTGTACCTCAAACCATAGAGAAGTGAGTAACCATATGAACAATAAACTATATTTCTTCCTCCTGCATTAGTAACAGGACTACCATGCCATGGGATTATAAATCTTTTGGGGTGACTTGCATAGATCTGAAATGACATGCTGGACTTCTGTTTAAACAGTCTGGGTTGTTTCAGGTTTTCTTCATTGTAAAACAATTGCAGACAGCAGATTTATGCTAGCAATGAAAGTGCTGGTTTGCTTCCTTTAAGATTTCAAAAGGTAAAAAAAACCAAGTAATTTCTGGAATCAGCATGCCCAAAACTACCATAGGAGCTAGCACAGCTCCTGGTTTACAGTGGTTTAAATGACTGGTATATCACAGCAATTGAAGCCATTGGTACATCTTCCCACTCTTATCTCATTGCTCTATGTCCTTCTTGGTGATAGAATAAATGTAGATTCCACAGCAAACAATAATGGTTGCATTAGCGAATGGGTTATCTGCCTGAGGCAGTAGGTATATTTCCACATGAATTTTATAATACTTCATTTTTCAGAGAATTTGTTCAGGATCCCCACCTGGTGTCGATGCACCACCACACCTGGTATAATTTATAGTCTCTTTACCCAAATGGGCTAGTCATTACTAACCTGTATTTCACTCATTAGCACTTGATATCTTATTTAGAGACTAATTCACTCTCAATTTTGCTGGGGGTTATTTTCATAAATAGGATGTAGGCAGACAGAGCAGAAGACTCATCAAAGGAGACTAGTTCTAATGGTAGCATGAAAATATACTAAGGGTTTCCAAATATGTAACAGTTCATAAGGGAAAATGATACTATTTTAGAATATTTTCAATAATTAAAAGATATCGTTATGATGCTCTACCTTAATAGCAGTGACTTGGAAATATCAGTACCATGTACTTTCATACAGGATAAAGCATAGTAACAGGGCAGGGAATTTTACATGCTGGTAGGATTTTTGTTAAGGAAAGTTTCTAAGGTAAAGATTTGTATAAAGATATTCTAAGTCTTTCTGCATATTTATATTGGGATCATAAATCAGACTGGGCTTAGAGATGAAGTGTCTACGTATTTTCTGTGAGGTGAGCACACTGAAAATATCAAAAGTGCTTTGAATTTCACACTACAGGTTTTCTTAGGTCAAATATTAGACCTAAATATCTGAGTTTCTCTGTTTCAGAATTTCTGGTGGGTAAGATAAATAGAAATTAAATGAGTAGGAAAGAAATTTGCCTTTCCTGTGTGCTGTATCCTTGCAGACATGGGTCTCATCTCTTTCCTTCAACCCAGAAACTTCTAGTGGCAAGAAGGTCTTCAAGAAACACTGAGCAAACTCTGGGCCTGTTCAGCATCTTCTTTTTTATCATTGGTCAACAACTGTATCTGTGTTTATCCGTTGGTCTTCTCAGTAGTTCATCCATCTCTTCTCCTTCCCTGGGCTTCCTGATAGATCTTCTGTCTCTCCCCTGTACTGCAGAAGCTTTTCCAGTGGCACAAACTCCATTACTCTGAAGAAAAAAACCATGGTCTCCCTTTTCATCCATAAGGTCCTATCTGAGTCAAAGAGCAGCAGTGGGGATAAGACCAAAAACCTTTCTCCCCAGTACACAAACACTTTCTCTAGGTGAACATCTAAAGCCTGTTGTATTACCAGTACTCCGCTTTCAAAGAGCCCTGGGAAAAGAGAGGAGAGGTGGGGAATAAGCAGCATCACTTGGCAGAGGAAGCGGCCTTTCTTACACAAGCTCAGTTCAGCTAGCTGGCTGGGCTAGCCAGTAGACAAACAGTGCCCCCCAACAGTCCCATGGGAAGCAGGGTGAGCCTTCACTATGCCATGAGCAAGTCATGCCAGTGCAGGTAGGTCTGTGGGATGTTGCAGCTATGGTTTTCATTGTAGAGTAGGTCACATCACCATTCTTCCTACCGCTCCACACTACTTTAGTTGGGTACATGCCTGCCTCCCCATACTTACGGAAGTTCCTTGAGGCTTAGTCTATCCTTCAATTAATTCTCCAAGTCATTAAGGGGCAGACTGCCACAGAAGTGCTGCTTTATTCATTGGTGTTTGTGCTGCCTCAGAGCTGCCAACAATTTCTCATCACAACATTGTTACTGATTAGACCACAGCATTCACCCTTTTCACATAATGTTCAACACAGCAGGCAATTCCATGTTTGTGTTTCATTCACTTAGTTTGCTATAATTTCCCTAAGGAACAGTTGGGATTTCGTGATATATTTTAAGGAATGTACCTTTCTTTTTCCCTTTGGTTCTTTTTGTGCCACAACCAAAAATAGCCCTGGTCCATTATTTAAGAAGACTGATGCAGTTTTTCCTGCACATGAAATCGGGGTCAGTGCCCCTGTGCTTCCAGCAGCAAAATGAAGTGGAGTTGCCTGTGAGCACCATCAAAAATCATGTCAACATGATACTGCTTCTGCCAACAGCAGACACAGGGTATAATCACAGCAGAAGAGTCATCAAAATGAGGGATGCCAACAAATAAACCCCCTCTCTTACTCATAACAAATGGGAACAGGGAAGAGAGAAGACTTTTTCCCATTTCAGGAGCTTGAGACTGTTTTGACCAGATGTTTCTAACTGAGATGAAGTCCCTACTGAAGCTTCATGTAGTGAATATAGTCTAAGTCTAGATAGGATCTTCCTTCAAGAGCAGATTAGTTATAAAATGCAGCTCATAGCTGAACTCTCTCAATGTATGTTCCTGACACATTTCTTAATTGGTTTTAATTTTTCTCAACTATAATGCTCTCTAGGCATTTATTACTGCAGTTTGCCTTATTTCCAAATTGCTGGAGAAAGATTCTGATATCTGATATCTCTTTGACTCTGATTTCCTTTTGTTCTGCACATGTAACTCTTAGCTCCTTCAAAACTGCAAGAGATTAAATAAAATGGAGTTATTATTCAGAGGAGGAAAAATGACTTGGGATTTTTTTATTAGGTGAAGAAAATTTAGTAGCATCAGTATAGGGTAAAGAGATTTACAAAAATATGTCTATGGACCAATCTTCATCTGCTGTAAGCAATTAGAGTTTAACTGAATTAGCAGTGATAAATACCAGCTGAGGACTTGGGTTACATTTCCACTTGAACTGATCCACTGATGTATCCATTACTCCTTTTCTTGGTAACTCCTGTAAAAAGGGAACCTGCTAGCATTTTCAGTGGTTTGATATGCTGGAGGAAAATACTTTTGCAATAAATCATAAGAATAATGCACCTCAGATGGTCTTTTGCATAATACTACCTTCATTTTCTCCTTGGAGTACGCCCATATTGCCAAGTTTCTGCACAGCCTCTGGATAAGCTAGGATACATGACCCTCATCCCAAATAGTCATGCAATGTCCCAAACTACATACTTTTCTTAAAGAAGAAAAGTAAAAAAGAAAACAGAATGACCCCCATTTGGCAAGCATGGAGACACATCCATGACATCATGCATGCAGAGTCACAGCTGACTTCAGAGTTTGTCTTCAGGTGAGGAAACCCACCTCTGGTTAAGTTATTAAGTATTTAGTGTTCTACTCAGCAGCACAAGCCCCTAGTATCTACCTGGGGATTTTTAAAGCAAATAAATTTGAAAAGAGGCAACCAAGTAAAACAACTTTGTATTGCAAATTACAGAGTTTTGCTCTTTTGGATAAAGTATTTTACCAATTATTAATGATTTATTTGTTGTGTTTATTTTTAAAAACATATTAAGGTTCATTAGTGTATTAGCTCTTCCTGCTAATTTCTGCAAACTCTCCTATATGCATCAGTGTTTATGAAACTACTGCATGGGTTAACAGCTAATTTACTCTTCTGTTTGTTTCTTTTTAATTCTAGTATTCTCAAATGCGGGATGAAGTGTTCAAATCAAACTTGGTGTGCGCATTTATTGTTCTTGTGTTTATCACCGCTATCCAAAGCTTACTTCCTTCTTCGAGGTAAATACAGAAATATGTCTCTATATAGCTGAAGGCGCTTTTGGGGAAACAGTGGGATAACATTTCTAGGATTGACGTGGAATGAACCAATAAAATCTGCTTGTTCCCCAAAAGTGTTGGGAAATATTTTTTCACTTTTTCCCAATATTAACTACTTTTGTATCGCATTGTCTGCAGCTGCAGGTTTTCATGTAAGACAGCAGCATCTACTGACATTTTGTTGTTATGTTTTTAAGCAGAACCCCCCCTGAGATAAGTGGGAACTTTGGGTTACAAAAGTTTGATACAATATGGCCTTCTGCATCCAGTGTTGAAGTAAAACGTGATCCAGACTTATAACAGTGTCTCTGCTAAGTGACTGGTAATCACCTTGGGAATCAGTGATTGTTTTGGCTTTGTTTCTTACATGCTACATAAGAAAATTGTACCGTATTGCTTTGTTGCTGATGATACGTATTACCCAGCTGGAGAAAGCAATTTTGTGCTATTAAGAATCAAGGAGGTGATCTGCTAGGTCTTTTCTCACTTCTGCTTTTATCTGGGGCTGACCAAGCAACAATTTCCTATCAAGGTGACAAAAATATGACACAGCTGAGACCTCTGTGCCCACATGTTTCACACAGTTAAACCCATCAGTTCCATTTTTGTCTACTATTTAATAGTGTGAACACAAGAGTGTGTACAAAGACTAAGGTCAGTTTTCTAGCATCATAGCAGAGCCAGGAGAACATGACTGCCACTAAAAGATGCCCCTGGTCCCATCTGGTCTTTGGCAGAGCAAGTCCTAAAATGGATGCCCAGATGAAATAATTCTCAGGTGTTTTCTAACACTCAGATGAACCTTAATTTATGGCTGCCTGTAGAATAACCTTGAAAATACAGTATTTGTATAAGAAATAAGACATTTATTGTGTTACAGTAATGCAGCAATATTTCTTGGATCATCTCTGGAAGACCTGGTTCACCATGTTTATGTCTAAGAATACCAAAATGGTGGTTAGATGCAGGCAGGCAACTGCACTCTGCAGCAGTGGTGTCCCATGTATTTTGTAGGTTCTCAGCTGGGGAAGTACTCAGAGTAGTACCTAACCTTCTGCTGTTCCTTATGTGTTATATTGCTCTAATACTAGTAAGTTTGCTTGCTTTTTTAAGGTTCTTCTTCCAATACACATTCAAAATTCTTCACTTCTGGTAGCTGTTATTTTTATTTTTTTCTCAGTATGTACAAGAAGATTTATGGATCTTATTAATGGAACCTGCTTTCCAAAAAGATTTCTGCTGCTATATCAATCACTGCTATACCAGCAGAAAAACATGACATTTTTTCTATCTGCACAGATTCATCTCTGTTAATTCTCGTGAGGGTGTCTAGTGCCATTGGAATTAGGGAAGAAGGATTCACATAACCACATTGTCTGCAGCTGTCTCATTTTCTGGTTTCCCATCTTGCCCAGGAGTCTTGTGTTTTTCCCTGCACTTCACAAATGCTTTGTGGGCCTTTTTGTCACTGAATGTTAAAGAAGCTGTAAATATAAAAAGGTTCAAATAAAGACTAGATAAATTCCTATAAGATAAGATCAGCAGAGGTTTTTAAACAAAATTATGGAACCTTGGCCTCAAGAACACCCTTAAAGATTGATTGCTGGAACCTGGGAAGATGTTTAGGGAAAGAATATTTACCACTATCCATTTTGAGAGAGATTTGGAGCCACATGGGTGCTTTATAGCAGTTCTTATGTTCTTTCAGGAGTTGTAATCACTGTCAAGATTTAAGAAGTCAAATTTTGGTCTTCGTTTTTCAAGTTCTGATAATCTGCTTCAAAATTGTGTTTCAGTCTTAAAAAAGCATGCCTGCTAAATGAGCGCAGGTCAACAGCTGAGCAACCCTAAAATAACAGGATGAGGGGTTTTGAGTAAGAAGGTTTCAATATGCTGAAACATATCGAATAAGAAAATAATCTGGAAGTTCAGATTTCCTGAGTTCCAGTTCTAAAAACCATTCAAGGTATGAGCACATGAACAAGCCATCACAAAGTTAGGAAGGATTTGGATTCAGAGAGTCTTGGAGATAACTGCATCCTCACCTGTTATACCTCTAGTAGATATCAGAGAAGTAAACTACCACAGTGGAAAAGCATGGACATACTTTCCATGGAACAACTAACAAACTATAATTCACACTCCTAATGGTAACTTACCCATTTCCTAACCACATATTTAAGTGTCTTTCAATGAATTCTTCAGAGCTCTGTTGAACAAGGATAGAAATTGTATTTGCTTAAGTACATGTTTGAATATTTTTTTGAGCTGAGTCTTCTGGCAATTTCTGGAAATTCAGTGAAAGAAAACATTTAAATCATTGTAAAACATATCTTACTAAGGATCTTCAGGGAGATTCCCAGATAGGTTGCATTAGTCTGTGTGTTAAAGAAGGGAATCATCTTTCTATTATTGCGTCTACTGTGTATGGGAGTTTCAGAATTTTATCTCAGTTTATATCTGTCTCCCGCAGGATAAATATTTGAGCCATTCATACTTTTCCCTGACAGAGCAGGCACATCACTGAATTTTAAAATCTTTGCAATAGTTTTCATTCTTTGAAATATTGAGTTGGGGAAATTACTCTAAGTGACATAAATTAATGCCATATTTCTGTTGTAATTATCCTCTGTGAAGCTATTAAGCTACATTGCCAACCTTGCAGTGATTCATCTTCTCCATCTGAAAGGCTGGGGAGTTTGATTCATTTCCTGCAATGAACTTTGTATATGCTCACATGGGCAATAGATCATACTAGAGAAGACTGCTGAACTACTCTTATTTCTGTCAGTTTTTCACTGGGTTATTCTTGGGGGTTGGGGGTGGGAAACAGACTTCAAAGTGTTGTTCATTTAAACATCTGTACCTTCTGTTTTATGTAAGTTTTCCTTCTGGCTCAACTCTTGATTTGCTACTGTGCACAAAGAAGAGGGAAGGCAAAAGCTCCATTTCAAACTTCACTTGATCTTGACAGTAAGGGAACCCCTAGAGAGAAAAGCAAATTGTCTTGAATCTCTTCTTGAATGAAAAGGGGATCCAACCCAGGTGTCCAAGTTCTGGGAGAAGTTCATGGACAGAAGAATAATATGGCTGTTTGTTCCTATTCCTCTAACCTTCCTGTTCCTCTAAGTCTTCTGCTGTACTTGATTCTATCAGCATGCTGCCTACAAAATCTTAGCACAGATACCAGACTGATCCTCTAGGAGGTCATAGGTGTGCAGACTTTAGTTTTGTTTTTATCTCAATCAGGCTGAGATTGAACATCAATGTTCAGCCGAACAACTACAGTGGAAGAATTTTTATTGCCTATATATTTATTATGAACAAATACAAGGCCATGGTTTCTCAGGCACCTAAACAGGTTATGCTGCATTTTGGATTGATATCCCAGACTTAGGTCCCTAGATGCTCCCTTTATAGTACCTTAATTCAATAGTATTGGGTCTTACATGTAGAGTTTGGGAGTCCAAAATAAGAACTCCCGTTTAGCGTCCTCAGGTCTGACCTCTTGAGGCTTGACCCTAAATTTTTTGAAAGCCTTAATTTGGTTTCATTTAGAGCTGGGTGAGGCTAGGTCTGCAAAATTGGTAGGCTACATCTGCATATATAGATTGTCTGTATATATCTGAGATACAGACAGAAACTATCAGTTCCAAAGAGGATCTCAGTCATTTGACATTGGAAAGAAGGCAGCTATTGCCGAATACTGCTGTAATGTGGGAAACTGAAGGAATTAATCTCACCTAACTATTTGTCAGTGTCCATATCCTGGGTTCAAAGTATAGCCACTGGAGAACAGCTCAATCAGTGGATCTCAAAGTGCCTTCCACCTGAATAAATGTAAGAGACTGCTGTGCAGTGAGATGAATCGTATCCTAAACTACACAGCTCTCTTGATGAGCCCTCTTGACTCTCCTGACTAGTTCTCCATGAACATATTGCCAGCTTTTCCCTGACTTTATTGACTGTCTCTCCCTTGGCTGTGTATTTCTACAGACAGAAGCTGCTTTCAAGGCATTGTTGCATTGTGTCTCTACTTGGTAGCCTTGGGACTTTCAGCAAGTCCTGAGACTCTTCCCACAAAACTTTTAGTCACACAGGATGAAATCTGTGGCTTATGCTCCAATCTTTGTTTCCTCATTATTCACTCTTCCCTTCATAATACAGTTTAGTTTTACTGGCTACATTGTTCCTTCTTTCAAAAACAAGCTTTCATCTGGGTGAGCTTGCTGGAGAGGGTGGGACTTTTTTGGGAAGCTCCACGGTGTCCTGTATTCAAGTCACATACAAAACTCTGACAAAGCTTGTTGGTGTGAAATGCTGACCCAAGTGTAAGACAACATTTCGTACCGATGGTACGTCATCAAACAGTGTCAAAGCTAATATTACCACATGGAAGCTCTCAAGGGAAGTTAATGTGTAATTCATCTTCTTTCAGTTCATTAGGGACAGAACTTCCATTTTGATATTTTTCACATTTTATTTCAAAATGGTTTGTAATATAATTTAGCACTACAAAAAATATCACTTATGCATATATATCTTACTTATAGTAGTTCAGACATGTTCCAAAAGAAAAACTCTTTGCTAACTACAGCCTTGTTTTCTGTTTGTTATCTGTTTAACCCATTTTCTTTTCTGCACTCCTACACTACAAGTCTCATTAATTTTGAGGTTCTGAGAGTAGGAGCTGTACATATAAGCCATAGCTGCATTACAGTAAATTATTCTGAGGCTTGCATGCTGTTTTCAAAATCTTATACCTTGATCATACTTCTGTGTTACTTTGATTAATTTTAGTAGGTGATAGACAAGAAAGCTTGAAGTAAATTGCATGTTATTCTGTTCTGATATTTTAAAGGAGTCATTATCCCTGCAAGTCTGTTTGGATGATCAAAAAGGAATAATGTTTATGGAAATACTGTCTTTAAAACACCATCAGATTTAATGCAGATCAGTCTCTATCATCACAGCTGAATTAGGGCATTAAAAATCAGAACATTCTTGTAAAAGACAATATTTAAAATTAAGCAGTATAAAGCATACAGGAGTACAGTTCTATCCTTAAATCTCTTTCAGTTTAACACCTGTACCTCATACGTTATTTATGTCTTTTCCTTCAACATGACCAACATTCTCCCACATATACTCTGACTTATGTCTACTTTTTTCCAAAAAACATATTTCCTTTTGAACATAAACATTTTCATTTATGCTGTTTTCTCAAGGTATTTTCTACAAACATCAGTACTGTGAGGAAGATGTACTCACAGTTTTCACATAAAGTACCCAGTGCATCTTTGGTGTCCCCTTGGTGCAAATATTTTGGACTCTATCCATCAGCTGCAAGCATGGCCAGAGTTAAGAAATGCCAGTTCCAACACAGACCGATTCTCAGGCTTGTTGTGCTATGTCCATGCATCCTCTCCTGCCATTATCTCAGTGTGGTTTCCTCTTCTTGTTGGCTACATACCTATTAGCTTATGGTGAAACTTTCTAGAGTGAAAGGTTTAGGTAAGTTAATAGGCTTAAACCACAGATCTGAATTCAACTCTGTATGAGTTTAGAATTTGCTCTTCTAAAGCCATATTTAAATAGCCTGAAATTGAGGAGAATTTCAGGTAGGTTGGGATATAGTCCATTCAGATTCAGGGAGTGGATCTGGCTGACCTACTGAAAAATGAGGAAAGAAAAGCTATGTTGATGTTTTCACTTCTATTTCCACCTTACACCCTTAAATTTGTCTTGCTGTAGGGCACAAGTGTACAAATAGCATTGCACCCTACCCAAAGAGGGGTATGTGATGTCTAGCAAAATCTGAAACTTCATTTTTTCAGTAAGACAAAACATGTTTATAGAAGGCTTAATAAGCAGAGTACAGCTTACATTCAGCCACCTGGAAGTGCAGAAGTCTAAGTGGAGCACCCTGATAGTCCAATTTCAAAGATTTTTTTCTGTGAGACATTATGATTAAATCACTGTAGTGTACTGGCATGTATACAACTAGGTTACTAGAAATTTTAATTACTTAATTCAAAGCCTCAAGTTTAATCATTGTCCTTATAGCAAAAAGGCAAGGGAAAACAGAGTGAAGAGGGGAGATGTTTGCAGGAGCAGTGGAGTTACTTTTATTTTGCATGGGTTTGATCTTTGGGAAAAGAGACACAGAAAGACAATGACTGGCACAAATGGGGGAAAAAAAACCTGACTTGTGAAGTGCTGAGTGCTTTCTTCTCAGGGAAGTGAACCAATTTACCACATTTCCCAACCACACTGACTACTTGATTGACTTCAGGTCCCAGATTTAAGCAAGAAAAAGGAATAAATTTTAAAAATATAATGAAAGTTGAACTAGAAGAAATTATGTTTTTTAACGGTTTATTCGAAGGCATTGAACTGTCTATTCTGTGTATGCACTTAACAATAATCGATTAAGGAACACATTTGCAAGGTCAAAGTTTATAGAGTATGCCAAATGACATGTTTTATTTAAACGTCTCAATCATAGAACACCTTTTCATCTGCTTTACATTTTAAAGGGATTCCATGAAAACAGTAGAAGAGTTCTTTTGCTTTTTTAGAAACCAATCAGATTCTTAGCTGCAGTTGATCCACTATTGATTAAAATGAGGGGAATGTTGCATTTCTGTAATTATTATATTTGGACTTACTCCAGAAAACAGGCTGCATTATTGTTTCTTCAGCAGCAGTTTCTCAGCAAGAAACCATGTGAAGCTATGGCAGACCTGTAGAACATGAACAAATCTTTGTTTGTCTGGGTTGTTTTCCTAGACTAATTGTCTCAGATTTATGACAACTGATTTTTCCTAGTCTTAACTGTTTACACATTTATTTTTATTAGCAGTGGTATTGTGCTGAATTTTAATGCTGGATTTTCTTTTTTTTTTCTTCCCAGGGTGATACCAATGGTCATTCAGTTTTCTATTCTGATTATGCTGCACTCTGCTCTTGTGCTAATCACTACGGCAGAGGATTACAAATGTTTACCCTTAATGCTCCGGAAAACTTGCTGCTGGATTAATGAGACCTACCTGGCCAGGAATGTCATTATATTTGCATCCATTCTGATTAATTTTCTTGGAGCCATCATCAATATTGTAAGCTTATAGGGAACCAGGGAATATTACACAGGAAAAGATGATTTATGAATTATTAAGCTTGCTACAGGACTTACTAACTAATGTGTTTATACACCAGCTATGATTTAAATATTAAGGCAAAGTACCACAGCTTCAGGAAATTCAATCTGTTGCTTCAACTCTGTATTTCTGAAATATCTAATTATTTCTCCCTCATGAGTATCATCTATTTTTAAAACCCTTTTGCTACTTTCTGTTTAATATATCTACCCTTGAGGACCATTTGTAATTTTCTGATATGCTGATATACTTTCTTAAAGACTGTCAATCCACGTAGTGCTTACAGATATTAAATTCCTCATCTCACAGTTCTTCCATTAATTAGTTTACCAAAAAAAATGAAAAGTGTCAACGAACGCAGAAAACAACTCCAAAGAAAGGGCAGAGCAGGCCAAGCTGAGCCAGTAACCACAGCATGTAAAAATAAGTTAAAAGTGTAAATTCTAAACATACCTTGCCTTGCTCAGTTAGTAGTTTGACAAACCCCTTTGGCCCGAATTCACCTTAGCTGAAGTACCAAACTATGGGTATAGTCACTCTTAGCTTTCTTTATAGTCAGCACAGAAAAACAGGCACCCCAAAGATTTCTTTTGATCATACTGGTCCCAATAAAGAGATTTTACTCTCTCCACTGCCCACACAGGGAGGTTAATCTGATTTGGCTCCTAATTTACACATCTCCACTAAGACTCTAAAGTGTGACAGATCTAGAGCAAACTTTATCTGTGTATCTGTGAGGAAAGGCATGTACCAAGCTTTGCTTAGCAGCTGTGGTTAGATAAAAATATTGGTAATTGAATACTGTGGGCCTAGCTCTATACAATGTCACAGGCTAAAAGAGTGAGGTCTTGTATTCAAATGCAATAGAGCCATGATTATCTGGATGTCTTCAGAAATATGAGAGAGCTTTGCATGAATTAAGCAGATTATCATGTCAGACAACCTGGCAGGTGTTGAAGCCTGCGCCAAGAAGAAGGTAAATACCTCACTGATAGATTAAAAGTAACATTTTCATCACTCTCTCCTCTTGCAGAGCACCTTTTGGCTATGGGTGTAGCAGTGCTTTTTCATCTGAACTTTATTCTTTTTAAATATTTATTTCCTTCTAGATAAGACCTGGAAAGCATTTAGCAACAGTAATAACAATAGCAACTATAACAACACAACAGCAACAATAATTATCCTCTAATAATTAATAATAATTATGATCATTGGAGTAAGTATGCTGAAGTCTGATGCTTCAAGGGTTTGCCTCGTCTTTTGCTAACAGATAGAATATTTTATTACGTTCTATTGCTGTCATTCTTCCATGACTGAATTTGGGTTGCCAATATGCAAGGACTCAACATCTGTCTGGTTTTTTTAGTGATACCATGCAGTCACTGATAGGCGAGTTATTCAGAGAAAGAAGAATGTAGCCGCTCATTGCTATCCTTACAGAGAAAATATAAATATGGTAAATGACAGGAAGTTCAATAGGGCTAAAAACTTCCTGAAGGTAAGGACAGTGGTACATTATAGTATAGAGCACTAAGGAGTGTTGTAGAATTTAGTTTTTTAAATCAGGTTTGACAAATGTCTCTTAGGAAAGAATTGGTAGAATTAATCCTGCTCTTAAAACAGGATGATCTCTAATGGCCTATCCATACCCAATTTGCTAGGATATGATGATAACAAGATTTTCCTCTGACTGGTTGTGGATTATTTTTTAAGATTGTGTCCACTGTGATCTTGTGGGATGGCTAATCCAAAACCAGTCAAAAGAAATATAATTATTTTTACTGTCATACAAGTGGGTTTCTATAAAACAATAAACAGACATATATTTAGAACGTCAATGACTTGAGTCACTGAGTCCTGACCTCTACAGGAAATCACAACATTTATATAACCTCATCATTTCATATGTCAAAATTCTGCCATAATAACAGTTTGCTCAGGAGGGACCTACATGCATTTAAGAACAGGTAATGTAGCTCAGCCTTGCAGCTATATGTGTCCAGTGAGTTCAAACGTTGCCAGCTGGAGGGAACTGAGACTCACATGCTTTCTAACAAGAGCCATAAGGCTTTGGTTTCACCAGGGGGGCAAATGAGTCTTGTGGTTCTTAACATCAACTGCATTCTTATTGTTATAGAATTAGAATAAAGTTTCTTAGAATAAAGTTTCTGATCCTGAAGGTCTTTTTAAAAGACACCCAGAGTGGTTCTCATGTCACTCTGCCCTGCAGAGAGGTGCTATACACCTCATAAACTTTCAGAAGGTACCATTAACTATCTGTTGTGACGGAGGACTGCACAGACAACCTAGATAATGTTGCTGCATTGCAGGGATGACTGAATTGCTGAAAGAACAAACGAGAGACTTCCAAGTTCAAAATTCATTAGAATTTAATTATAAGAAATTGAGCCTCATTAAACAAACTCTCTAACTCTGCTGGAAAGAAAGACAGGGGAACTAGCTTGTACATACCAGGTTGATGAAATGACCTAGTATAAACATCCAGATTGGATTAGTATATGTATCAGGAGACTCCATCTGCTTTAACTGTCAAAATATGAAACGACTAATGATTTTTTTTTTCCTGTGTTCTAAGACCATGATATATTGCAACTCAACACTGCTGTTTTGTTTATATTTAACACACTTGGTTTGAATTACCATTAAAATGAATGCAGGTCATAACAGCAAAAGGCAGTATTACATCCTCAAAACCATTGTATCATGAATGAATTTTCATTCCCTTCCATTCTAGGCATCACAGTTGCAGTTCTGGGACCACATTATGTTTTGGCACAAGCCGATTCTGCATGGTGCCATGGGATTTTTTCCCACATCTAGAAGGATAACACCATCCATAGCAACATAGCAGAAAAAAACTGCTTGCAGACAAGTGCACACATGCAGTCTGATTTTATGCTCCCAATTTAATGATTTTCTCTATAGTTCATAACAAAGTATAAACAATTTGAGAGGGCAATTCTTAAGAGTCCAGCGTCTGTCCTCTGAAACTCCTGGAGAAGCTCATCTTTCACCTTTGGCAACAAGAGACCATAGGAAGGCTACTCAGATGCTGAATGTCTGTAGTATGAATAGCTCCCTCCTTTCTATTTCATCTCCACAGTATGTCCTCTTACTGCTAATTTAGTCCTTAGTGCCAGTTAGGGAGCTGGCATGGAGAGCAGCAGGTCAGCCAGTTCCACCCCTGAACCCAGCCAGCCAGCCACACAAGCACTTAGTCACCAGTGCACAACATAGCCCTGACTTTGTTTTCTTTCTTCATAGCTATGGTGTGATTTTGACAAACCAGTCACCCTGAAGAACCAGACGTTCAATTCATCTGCATCTTTTACGGACATCTGTTCCTATCCTGAGGTATTTCTGAGGGTACTTTTGAATCTGAGGCATGGATCCACAAAGGTTACATGGCAATGACTACCTGGAATCAATGACCTGTGTACTGGTGGTGGAGTCAAGTGCCTCAACAACACTGTGAAGCTGAACCTTAGCATCTATCTATATGCTGATAGAAAAAGCAGAGGCGGGTTACAGAAGGAATTAATCTTATGGTCTAATGGGGCATTACAACCAAGTTTCAACCTTTGAACTTCATACAGAACCTTTACACTGGAAACACATCCAGCAATGATTCAATGAACCTACTGATTCAAAATGACTGAAATGATTCAAAACACACTACTTAATTAATATGAAGCTAATGGGGACTAATATTTCTTACATAGCAAAACCAGCAGTCATTCTGCTGTAGTTATTTTAAATTTGAATTTGGAGAAAAAAAAAATCCTCTCTATGATAAGCAAGCAGGCAAGAAAATCAGTGGGTTGGTCATGTGTAGCTAAAAGAAGTATGTTGCTTAGAAAGTCATATGGCAGTGTCGTGATACTGCCAGCACTACGCTGCAAGTTGTAGGGATGCAGAATTTCGTACAGAGGAACTGTACTAAAGAAAAACTGTACTCAGAAAAATGAATGCTCTCTCTCCTAAAGCTGTATGATAGGAGTTGATTTAAACTACATTTGGACTGTGATGTTGCTATTTTAAATCTAAATAGCTCATGGTCATGATCGTCTCTCTATATCAGCTGCATGGATTGCATTTGACAGATGACTAATCATTGAGAAAAATGAGACAATGAAGAGATTAGAAAATGGAATACGAATAAATCTTCCAGGCATCACATTTTAAGAGAGTAATGTAACTAATCTAGACCTGCAATATTAAAAATAAAAAAATTAATTAAAAAACCCCAACAAAACCTGTGGCTTTATCCTTCTCTTCAAGTAGCACGGGAAAAGGATTAAAGCAGGGATATGATTCTCCCATCCTGATTAATGTGAGTCTTGTGAAAGTTTAGAATCCAAAGGAATATAAATTATTTTCTCTCAGTTGACTTTTCAGTAGCAAAATACTACATCTCTCCCTTTCCTCTTTACAGTATACAGGATGCCCTTTCCCTCCTGATACAATGAAAATGCCATAAAGGCTCACAGGAGGATTTCTGCTAACATGGAGGTGCCATGCAAAATAGAGAATTTGTAATTTCACATTGTATTTTAGCAAAACCCTTATTTTGAAATAAGTGCCCTGCACCCTAAGAAGACTTAGCTGAGCATTGAAATCCAGAGCAATTTTTTTTTTATACTTTTGATTACTTAATCATCTATGCAGATATTTATGGAGTTAATATGTAGTCACTGATCACCAAAAGTAACCACTGCTGTTTTCTATTCAGTATTTTGTCTTCACTGGTGTGCTGGCAATGGTGACTTGTGCAGTCTTTCTTCGTCTCAACTCTGTCCTGAAGCTGGCAGTACTTCTCATCATGATTGCGATCTATTCTCTGCTGACTGAGACCATTTATGCTTCCCTTTTCCTGCAATATGACAACTTTAACCACAATGGAGAGTAAGTGTTCACAGCCCCCTTTAGGAACTGTGTTTTAATAAGGCAACAGGTCAAGTCTTGCCAGAGTATACATGTATAGGACAGCACCATAATTAAGTATGGAGTGATGGTTGAAAGAGGCAACAACTGATCAAGAAATATTTATAAAGGGATTCTTTCTCAGTCCTTTTTATTAAAATGTTCATTTCAGGAGGACACTTAAATATTGAGCAGGGTTTGCCTTTTATGCCTCCCATAGTCTATCCATGTTGCTAAAAATATGCATTACAGGGCATATACCTTGGTTGCTTCCGTTCTTGAAAACTCCAGAGATACTGATTGAAACTCTCACCACAATTTAAGAAAACAGGAGTGAACAACTGACTTTTTAAGTGCAGGGTTTTAACTGAATAAGATCCAAACTATAACATGTAGTTGTGGAAGATATAAGGAATACAGGGATGATCCTGTTTTGTAGGAGTGCATTTGAAGGACAGACTCGTCCTCCCAGGCTTCCTTCCCAGCCAGAGGAATTGAAGAGGAGGACAGAAAAGCCACAGTAATTTGCAGAGTCAGAGGTGCACTAAGTGTTGCAATAACTCAATCTAGAGCAGCAGTGATTTAGCTCATTCAGAAAAACATTTCTTCAGTCTTTGATACTTGACCGATTTGGTATTGCAGTTGCTTGTGCTTGTAAGTGCGTGCCAGATGAAGTTCCTCAGAAAGACAGAAAAGCATAGATTTGCAGTACAATTAGTTCTCACAACAGCCACATCTTTACACACAGTAAGGCTCTGCACTCATATCTTTCCTTGCTAGCTTCCTATGGTAGCAAGGTACTAAAAATTTGGGATGCGATTCCTTTTCCTAATGCTAGTTATCCTCCTACAGACTAATGATATGACATATAGCATATTCACAGCGGAGTCCAGCAAATACGACAAATGGCAGTAAGCAATACTTTGCCTAAGTAACTAGAAGTAGAAATCATTATCATTGTCTTTAATTTTGTCACTAATCAAGCATGGCAAAGCAAGAGTCTCCCTTGCGTGAAAACCTTAGAGAATTCAGAGTAGTTTCTATTCCCTGTGTCAATGAAATTCTCTAGTGACTTTTATCGCAGAAGAGTAAGAAAGAGCCAGGAATATGCTCTAGAGTAGCCAAGAACCCAGGACACAGGGAACTCATCTGAGATGCTCCACAGTCAGGACAAGGATCTGAACTTCAGCACTGACATTAGGGAGCATGAGGTTCAAGGCTGTGTGCCTAGAAACTTATCTGTTTTCTTAGTTACACCAATTAGTTGAATAGAAGGTTTTGCAACTCCCCATGAAACTCATCTACCTCAAATATTTGCAGCTATAGCTACATTACTACAATATGCAATAACAGATGAGTTCATAACTAAGGCCATTGAAGCTGTTGCCTTTAGTGAGCGTACAAGGGGTCCTTCTAGAATGAGATCTTTGGGAGGTTCTATTTCAGAAAACTTCAAATTGGGAAATATTTGAATTCCAAAATATTTGCAAATAACAAAGATGTTTCCTGACTCTCTTGCTCTATACTGATGACTCATCTCATAGCAGCACATTTCCTCACAGTCAATTCTTCATTAGGCCCACAAAGTCAGTTCAGTTAGCTCTCTCACAAGCAAGTTTCCTTTTGGCTTAATCTCCACCAAGCTCTCCTCTTTCTCTCTATATTTTCTCTGTCATAGGAGTCCTCCTTTGACAAATATCACCTGATCCTTTTTTCAAAATTACTATGGAAAATGGATTCAGGGACTGGACTTTGCTTTATTCTTAGATCTCAAGGTAGACAGAAGAGTGTCCCAAAGTCTCTTCCAACTTCCCCTCTTTGTTTACTCCTTTAATAAAGTATTTTACAACTTCAGGCTTTAAGCACCTGTTAACCATTCCTCATCTGTCCCCATCTCCCTTCAACAAAATAATTGCCAAGTATCCACGTTCGATTTGCCTCCAAATTTAGTTCTTTCTCCCTTTTGTTTTACTATCAGATTGGCCTACCAGTTCCCTAACATTCATTTATGTCTTTTCCTCTGGGAAACATGCTTTTTTAAAAACCTCTGATATTACAGACATACTCACTTTCTTCATTTTTGTCATCTCTCCACATAACTGTAATTTCTCCTCATATTTGAAACCCCTTTTAACTTCTCTGGACCCCTTTCACCTCTTTTTTGTCACAATTTCTTCATGCTCCACACACAGCACCACAGCAATTTCATACAGCAGATTTCATACATCCAGTATGTTCTTGACTCATCTTCTTTGCTTCCCTACTGTCTGCAAGAGTTTCTTTTACTTCCCCTGTCATAGGCAAGCATTTCTTCTCTCTGCTCCTCTTTGTGGCTTAGTAAAACCAGTCCTAATCACTGTTTGCCATTTTTTTGATTCCCCTTTGATCCACGCCTCCTTCCTTAACTCACCTGTCATCTTCTCTGAACTTTTCTCACAATACAGGAATGTTTAACTTTCAGCACCTGCCCTGGGGTTCACCTTTTAGCTCTAGGCCCACTGACTGGGCTTTCACTTTCACAATCTGGAAGTTTCCCTTTCCCAGCTCCAGCCTCAACCTTTCCCCATCCAGATCCCACCTTCTGTATTCTGCAAGGGCTGCGAAGTTCATGGTTGTTTACCAAGCTCCCAGGAAAAGAGACTGACTGACACACAGCTTACAGTTGAAAGAGAAAGATCATCACCTTCTGTGTACCTACTGGAGGCTAAAATTTAGTTATTTAATCCATTTACCTCCAAACAGTGAACACTCCAATTACACTCCTGTTCTCCTGAACTAATTATTGCCACGTTAAATTTTCAAATACAGCGGATTTTTTAAAGAACCACAAAAAGTACCAGGGTGCATTATGAAATGAAACTTCTGAACAATTACAACACTGAAAAATCAATAACTGTATTTTACTTTGGATTTTTTTTCCAGCACAGACTTCCTGGGTACAAAAGAGGCATCTTTACTACTGATGGCAATGTTCCTTTTAGCCGTATTTTATCATGGTCAACAGGTAATGCAAACATTTGTTTTAACCATTCCCTGTATCACTTGCAATTACAGGATGTGACAATAATGACTTTCAAAATACAAACTGCCTTTTTATTCACTTGAGCATATGACCTTTAACAATTTAAAAAAACATATGCAGAATCTGACACTGCCTAGCATTCTTAAAGAACATGTGCGATATTATATTCAGCAATACGCAAGTTATATTGCATTTTCTAATAGAAATTGAAGGAACAAATGGGACTTCATTTATCTTAGGTACATGTACAATTCCAGTGGCTTCTGACTGCTTCAGTGCACTTGAGTAGGCATAAAACCAAAATGAAGAAAGGGAATAGCAAACAGTAAATAATAAAACTCCCATGAAAGAGCTTAGTATGTTCACAGAGGAAAAACACCAGATTTAAGGAAATGAGGGAAATTTGTGGTTAAGCATGAACACTAACTTCTTTAGGTCATGGACCACTTACAAGAATTCTTTTACATGGACCTAGATGATAACCAAGATTTAGGGGCCTCAGAGGTTTAGGCTTGATATCCTTGAGAAGGAACTGAGAAACTGGGTATTTCAAGAGTCTATACACAGTGCACAGGGAGAGTGAAGTATGACAAATTAAGATATAAAACAACAAATGCATTGAGTAAAAGCCACCTAAAGCAGGGTGTTTTCTCCACAGAACTTCTGGTTGGCAACCTTTAGGCTGCTGCATGTCAAACTTGCTGACTTCAGGCAGTTTCTGTTCACATAAAGGCAAATGAGACCACTGCATTAAAGGAAGCAGCAACCACAGTTGCCTTTAGACATTGCCCTGCATGTTCAACTTGCTTAAAGATTTTCCCTTCAAGAGCATTAGGCTGATCAATACCAGCATTTCTCAATACTAATTTGAGTGAGGCAATAAGAGAGGAATGTTGCTGTGATGAATAACACAATATTATACACTTTATTACAATAACTTTATAAGTTGTGCAGGTACCTACAGGCTCCATTCCTTCCATAGGAGAGCAAAAAGAAGGCAACGCCTAAATATTCTAGTAATTTTCTTCCTTTTTATCTTCTTTTTGAGGAAATGAGGAATGAGTGAGTATGGTAAGCAAGGGATGAAACGCGCTTTGTGCCCAGATTTAAGTTTGATGGAAAACAATGTACTTTAGCGTATCTTTATCAAGACATAAAGCCCATTTAGGAAACATATGCAACAAATTAGAACTGAACATGGCAAATTTGAGATAAGCCTTATAATATTCCCAATGATTCTTAACATACACAAAGATACAGATCTAAGGGTTGGGAATTGCCTAAAGTGAGACTAAGTACTAAGAAAGAAAACACTAAAGGAGTTTAGGTAGACCAAGGATTAGGCAGAATCCAGGAAATGCTCTTCAGGATCACAATTCTGAGTGTAAATGTCTGCTAGAAAAGCCTGATATGGGGTGTTTAAGAGTATTTTCCAGCCCAGAGGCCTGTTAGCACAGCACAGTCTTTTTCCATCCTATTAATCATCCTTTGTTCCATAAAACAGGATGGCTGCACTCAAACTACCCTTGGAAACTGTCCCTGAGATGTGCTAACTCCTGCATGTTCTCCCAAAGGATGCATAGGGCCACTCTATCAATTTAACAATATCCAATGTCAGTGCCCAGGAACATTTCCTTGTATTGTTTAATTTCTTATTACAGAGTTAACCTAAAGGTCTCTGTATAAGTGCCAACTAAAAAAATATATTAAAAATTCATCCAGAGCACATTAAAAAAGAATCTTTTAAATAGGCTGAATTGATGGGGAACACTGTAAGTCCAATAAAGCTGTCCTCCAGCACAGCTTTGTTTCTCACAAACTACAAAAGTATTCTGAAGTAGAATAGCTTAAAACTTGCCTCATTCTAGGTGGATTTACAAAAGAGATTACTTTTGTAAGACTAAATTTATGAACCTTTAATTTCTGAACGACTAACTACTGTTCTTCATCCATTGTGATTTAAAGTTAATCCCCACTTTTGCACCCAGGATTTTAAGTTAGATTCAAGAAAAAGTTGTGTGAGACTGTCTAATCAGATTCAGAGCTTTCTTAAAATCTTACCTGTACTTCAGGCCATGAATCTCAAGGGTTTCTGGCACTAAACCCGTAATTAAAAGTAGTTGTGTTACTGTTACATAATGTCAGGCTAAATAGACTAATTCCCTATTAGAAGTTCAATTTCATCTAGAAGCACATCTTTTTAATATGAGTAATACATATTTTACAACAGTGTTTCTGCAAACTAAACTTGAGAAAAAGCAAATGACAAAAGTGTTGTGGATAATTTTGAGGCTAGACTTATTCTGTTGTAAAATGTGTTTGTTTACTGCTTTATCTTTTTAATGAGTTAAGTAGATTATTTTTGTATGAACATAAACTATCACTTAAAACCTTATCAAAATACAATGCCATATACAGTTGCCTTTACTAGAAATACATCTCCAGAGAAAACACACAATATAAATAGTATGAGTGAAACCTTCTGCCATGGTGTCTTGGTTTAGCCCCAGCCAGCAACTCAGCACCACGCAACCGCTCGCTCACTCCCCCTACCCTGATGGGATGGGGGAGAGAATCGGAGGAGTAAGAGTGAGAAACACTCCTGGGTTGAGATAAGAACAGTTTAACAGTTGAAATAAAGTAAAATAGCAATGATAATAATAACAATATAATAATAATAGTAATAATAATATACAAAGCAAGTGATGCACAATGCAATTGTTCACCACACGCCGACCAATACCCAGGCAGTTCCCGAGCAGCGATCGCTGCTCCCCGGCCAACCCCCCCCAGTTTCTATACTGCCCATGACGCCGTATGGTATGGAATAGCCCTTTGGCCAGTTTGCATCAACTATTCTGGCTGTGCCCCCTCCCAGTTTCTTGTGCACCTGGCAGAGCATGGGAAGCTGAAAAGTCCTTGACTAGCATAAGCAATACTTAGCAACAACCAAAACATCAGTGCATTATCAACATTCTTCTCATCCTAAATCCAAAACACAGCACTATGCCTGCTACTAGGAAGAAAATTAACTCTATCCCAGCCAAAACCAGGACACGTTGCTTTAAAAGGGAAGGTTTTAACAGTTGCAAAGAGGGAATAAAACTGCCCACAGAAGACTCAGTCCCTCCTCTCCCTCAACCCCAGTTAGACCTAAGAAGAGGCTTCATAAAACAGGGGGCAAAATCCTGTCTGGTTTCTTTCAGATTGTAGATCCGAGTGTAGATCTTGCCTACCCCAGAGGAGTGTTCTGGTGTAGGCAACTGTTGGCTGACTGACTGGTTTGCTCCTCCACTTCTGGGGCTCTTTTGTGCAAAGGAAGAGCATTGAACACTGACAGGGCAGGCACAGACAGCTATGTACCTAATAACCTCTGGATGTCAGGGCTGTAGACTAGCGCTACGGAGCCTTGTGGGAATGGAGGAAGGACTGACATCCCTACACATCAATTTATTTGCAACAAACATGATCCCCTGAGCCTTCTTCATGCTTGGGAAAAAGGAGAGGAATGAGGAAATGTGGAGAGGAGATTGTTCCAATTGAAAGAGAAAAAGAGAGGAAGATACATACCTAATTCTGGTATTATGCTTCAGGTCTCTTCATTATCCTTTCTATATTCAGATTTGATTGTTTTATCTGGAGTTAGACCTGTTTTCAGTGGTTGAAAGTGTCCCTTTGGGATTTAAATCCTCTTTTCTCATTCTCTAAGGAAGAATATTCTGCCCCTCAAACGTTGATCCTTACCTTGTGCTTTCCTTGCATGTGGCAACTGTCTGCAGAGATGTTGGGTTGTACAGCATTTAAAGGACATAGGTAGTGTTAGACTTTCTGTGTAATACATCTTCTCTGTTTTCTTCACTCACTATTGGAATTAGGGGTGTTTCGTATAGCTATGTATCAGGGCAAGAAAATCTGGGCATTTCATGAGTTACATTGCAGACAGTCATTTTTATTTTCACCACTGTGCCCAGGAAATATTTCTTTACACAATCAAAAAATAAATGCAAAACTCAACCCTATAATTTTGTTAGTTTAAGCAATTATCACAACTTAGCAAAGTATCTTCTTAAAATTTTCTATTTTCAAACCTTATATGTAGCGCACCCTTTTACCTCTGAATTGACAGTGTCATCTCAGTTGTCCACTGATGATGTAAGAAAAATATTTCATGTTACAATGTGATTATAAATAACCAGAATGACATTAACTAAAATGTAATGATCAGCTGCTGCTACTCTGAGCTAGGTTTAGAGATGTGAAATTCCTGTACAGCAGCATAAAAAAATCAGCTG
Organism: Pelecanus crispus; assembly: GCF_030463565.1. NCBI lineage: Eukaryota > Metazoa > Chordata > Aves > Pelecaniformes > Pelecanidae > Pelecanus > Pelecanus crispus. Next base: position 165,642,169 of record NC_134644.1, on the reverse strand, counting down.
TGAAAAACTGTAGTACAGATTTTACAAAGCTCTTATTGTAATGGTATTAAATATCTAAAGGATCAAAGAACGCAGAGTCCACCAGCAGCTCCTGCTCCAAGCCAACCTGTAAAATACCTTTAGAACTCATTGCAAAATTATAGTCAGTGTTGCCTTCTCAGTCAACTGTTAGAGATAAAAGTCAGCTATGATCTGGTATGGGCTCTGTCTTCTAGAACAAAAGGAAAGGGGAAGGAAACTGAACAATGTGGAAAAAAAATATTTAAAAATACCTTTTCCTGGCAGGTTTTTTGGTGCAATTAATTTAGGGAATTAATAGTCACAAGATGGAAGATCAAAATATTAGAACTAGAAAAAAGATTAATCGTTTCTAAAGGTGGTAATAGCATCCAAAGTTTATATCAACTTTATAAAAAAAAAATTTATATCAAGCCAGGCTCACTTTTACCTTTTAGGAAAGAAAGCTCCCTGGAGTACAGTCAACCTGTAAGCCCCCTTGCAAGGTGCTTTGCATTTTCTTCTGAACAGTTTGCCATCGGTCACTGCTGGTGACAAAAAATGTGGACAAGATGAGTCGCTAAACAATGCCTGAACCCCCTCTTAGTCACTCCCACCCATTGCAGGCTTGCCCTTTACTTCAGCTTGGCAGGTTAGTTACACCCCAACCACTTCCTGAATCCCAGCGCCTTTTGGCAACAAATTTGATGTCTCTTCCAGTTGTAAAATGCATTTATTTGCTGGTATAATATGCTTCACTTCAGCGTGTTTGATTATTATCTCTGGTTAGAGCACCTCAAGCCTCAGAAGTATATTTTCTCTTTCAGTTTACTCCACACAGATATATTTCCATCATTTTCAATAAGGCCATACATAGCTTAATAAGTCACCCCTTGTGCAAGCTACAGTATCACCTGCCTGAAAATCTGATTAAAACTCTCCATCGGTGTAACGCACCCAAAAGTTCTGGCAGTGTTGGTCTTGCCCATGTGCTGACACACGTGCCTCTCAGGCAAACAACATGATGTTTCAACATGTTACCTGCTTCAGCTAGCAGACAGTTGCCATTTATGTATATATGAATACGCACTTATATGTATATATATAAAAATACACAATACATATAAGTATGCCTATCTAAGCTGTACTGTGCAGGAATCTTCCTTTTGTTCTGTACACATATAGCATTGAAATCCATTTAACTTTGTTTTTTAGCTGAGGGTATCAGGCGCTGCCACTGTGCACGTACTAAATTATGACTGCAGACTGGATCCACAATACATCGGGACAGAATATTCGAGGGGATATCAAATAGCATGTCTTTCACTGTCTTTTAAAAGACTTAAATTGCAAATAACTGCGTGTCCCAACAGTAGAAACACCTCATTTTGGTGCTATGGATTTTAAAGTCCTCTTTGGGAGTGTGTTTGGCTGTTAGATATATTTTTGCTGAAAGATGCTCATCCTTGAGAAGTAAACTACCTGCCTCTGCAAAGTGTTTAGAAAGATCCTTGTTCTATTTTCTCATGAAACCCATTTCATTTGAAAACATATATGAAAAGGGGAACACAGTTATTTCATACCAATATCTTTTGGTTTAGGTGGGCTTGGTAGTGTAGGTTAATGGTTGGACTGGATGATCTTAAAGGTCTTTTCCAACCTAGATGATTGTATGATTCTATGATTCTATCTTCCAATACCTAATCTCCTGTCTGACTCCATTATCTAACAATAAAGAAGTCTTTAAAAGGAAAATAATTTTGTGACATTTTGTAACCACTGGCCATAGCAGTAATATGACAAATATTATTTTGCCCAAGATTCTTCTGAGGCACTCACCATACACAAGGCAAAGAAATAATCTTTTTTTCTGACAATGAAATCAGATTCTTTCAGAGTCAAAGATCTTCAGCAGCACTGACAGCGGTTACATGGCAGGAGCAGCCTGACAGGATGACAATACAACCTCTGCTCTTACCTTATCAGGTTTTATTTTTGCCTTTTTTTTCTTTCCGGAACTACAGCTTGAGTACACAGCAAGGCTGGATTTTCTGTGGCGTGTTCAAGCAAAAGAAGAAATCAATGAAATGAAGGAGTTAAGGGAGCACAATGAAAATATGCTACGGAATATTTTACCCAGTCATGTTGCCCGTCACTTCCTGGAGAAGGATCGGGATAATGAAGTATGTATCCATTTTATTTCTGATACTTTTGTCTAATTAGCAAAATAAAAGCAGATCTGTTAGGAAATTGTTAGAACTTAGTTCTTGATAGGATTCGTTATGCAAATACTGCCAATATTGGCTATCTGACCATATCTATCATCTGATCATGTTTTAAAACGTTAAAAAAACATTCATGTTTTGAAGTAAAGGGTTCTGCACTTCTAGGACAACATCCGAAGTGGTATTTCCAGGTTCAGGCTCACCAGCAGGAGACACATGGACTTACTAGAGTAAGTCTAGTGGAGGGCCACCAAGATGATTAGCAGATTGAGGTACATGGCAGAGCCGGGTTCATTCAACCTTAAGAGGAAAAGGCTGACAGAGGAACTCATCGTTGTCTTCAACTACCTAATGGGTGTTTGTAGACAAGAGAGAGCTAAACTCTTGTCCAGTGTGCAAGTGGAAGGACAAGAGACAATGACACAAGTTGCAGAAAGAAAAATCTCAGTTAGATACAAGGGAAAAGAATGCCTGGGAAAGTGGTCATTGCATCAGGGCTCAGAGAGGTTGTGAAATCTCTAGTCTTGGAGATATTCAACCCTCAACTGATCAAGGCCATGTGAAACTTGACCTAACTGGCCCTGCTTTGAGTGCGAACTGTATTAGGTGATGTTCAGGGGTCCCTTCCAACCTATGAGTCTATGAAAATCTAGTATTCCTAAAAAAGATATGCAAAGTTAACAGAATGCCTATGCAACCTTAAGATAGCTGAGTGTTTCAGTTTTATTACAGCCCTGCCAGTTATTATGGAAGGAATCTGTGCAACAGGCTCTAACAGACCCGAGTGTCTTGCATCTTCAGACCCAAGAGAGCTTTTTTGCCATTTCACATTGCCCCTGAATTGCCTCTTTGGGGCAGTTAACACCCATTTCAGAAACATAGTCTGTGGCTATGTTCGTAACGAGTCTTTGTAGTACAGAAAGAAAAGCTTGATAATGGAGTCTCTGGATATTCCTAAGACAGAGTTTAAAGATAGGTTGTTGAAGGGATAAAGGAAAGTCCAAAATTTGTTTCTGAAAGCAGCAGTAAGTCACTTACTCCTTATCTGAAATAAGGCAAACACATATTATAATATTATCTGTGAATAAAGGCCATTGTATGATGAAACTGGAATTTTCTTATGTAATGTTGGAATTATCTTTGATAATTAAGAGGTTACAAATGTTGCAAGACTCAAGTTACCAGCACTGACATATCTATTCATTGTGCAGCAAAAAGAAATCAAGGCTACCCTTTTCTGATTGTACATTTTGGAAATAGATGTAGCCAGATAAATTAGACTGCACAATGAGGAATCATGGTGTCTGAAGATGGGATTTCAAGTGTCACCTAGGAAAGGACAACCTAGTAAGAAGCTACAAGAAAAGGCACTTTAGAAATCATCCTCTTGAGGAATTTTACACTCTGTGCATATTAAACTGCCATAAAAACACTGCTCTGCACATGAGAAAATGTGTGTGTGAAAGCAATCAGATTAAAATGCTCCCTTGCAAATGGAGCAAGCGCTAATACCAACTATGAGTGTGTTCTGGCATATCTTCATCATGGATTTTCGAATACATGTCCTCTCTTACGCATTCATTCACATACACTCACATGCGTAACAATCTTCAAAAAGCAAACAGATGCCCCATGGATCACTGCTGATGCTTCAATAATTTGCCACTGAATTCAATTCCACCACCCCTGCTTTTTGTAAGGCAATTTCCACAGTGACTATACTTGTGGATGATTTATGCATGAGCTGGTTGGCTGTAACATCTACCAGATTTCAGAACTATCAATCCTGCAGTTCATGTCTGGCCATTAAGTTAGTATCTCTGCTTTCAAAAAGTGAACTCCCAAATGTGCACTGTAAGCATTTTCTCATGGATGTATGATTTCTGTCTTGATGCTTCTTAACAAAAATAGAAAAACTGAGTTGCTGAATGCTCAGTCAGTTGTTTTCTGTCTTCACGATCTGAGGAAAGAGTATGCCTGAGTTAATATATGCTTCTCCTAGCACATATATTCTAGTCTTCCATAAGCATCCACGAACTACTCTGTGTATTACTTTTTTCTATACCTATGAAAGGGAATAAGAGTGTCCTTAGAGCATGACTTCCATGACCCTGCAGATGGTCTTCAGTGAAAGAAAGTGTAAGAGCAGAAAGGGAATCAATCATGTTTTGTCTCAATCAAAGCTTTGCAGCGTCCTTGGAAACCAGCAGAGTTTTCCCACTTTTACTGTAGGACACATTGCTAAAGAGTCTATATAAGTAGCAGCATAGCAAAGTGCAGGGCAGGAGTTCAAGATGCTTTTCTAGGGAGAAGCAAGATGAAGGAAGAAGAGGAGCCTGAGGTGTTCACATTAGGTGTATGGCATCCAGCAGTAAGTCCTTTTATCATGAGAGCAAAGCACTAAAATTTCCTAAAGCACACTAACAAGAACATTGAGAAGCAACTACTCCAGGTCAGAATGTCCTAAGAGAAGTCCCAGAACAGAAATGAAAGTATCAGCCATTGGGTAAAACTACAGAAGTAGAAGCTAAAAAAAAATTAAACAAAAGAGAATGCATGTGCTTGTGGTATACTAGCCACTAGAAAAGCACACCAGGAGTGGAGGGGTGGGCAACGATGACTATGTCCTTGGCATTTTTTAACTTGAAATTAGTTTTGTTCCTAAAAATTTGTTTGGGTTCAGAGAAGAACTGACCGCATTTTCACATATATAGTCACAAGAAACCATCCATAAATAAATCTGTCATTCACTACCAGAGTGAATTATACGAATAACATAAGTGGAAGCTCATCCCAGGGCATACCTTGTCCTAATAGCCTCCTGTGTCCTATCCCTTATAAGCTGTTTTCTGTCCTCAGTAAATCCATTAACACCCTCAGTTCTGTTCTCCTTTCAAACCCTAATAGCAGGAACGTCTCCCAGAGCCAGGTAACCAAATGGCTCCATAGTCACCTTAGGAGAACCACAGTTTACCATAGAGTAAGGGCTCTCTGAAAAACTGTGAATAAACAAACTTGTAAAGAACTACAGTGGTGTGAAGTATAAATTATCCACCAGAAAATGTGGTAACTGAGAGGACTTTTTATAAAGAAGTCATATTAGACATTTTAAATGATCCCATCTGATCCCTGTTATTTAGAAATATACTGTCAAATGCAAACATTTCTGAGACAGACTTAAACAATAACAAATAATAAACATTAAGTTCCTTTTACTTGCCTAACAACGTTTGATTCTCTGGTATTCATACTTGCAAATGAATCCTTCATTTCTTAAGGTGGTTCCCCATATAAATCAAAATGAAAAATTCTATTTCATTTTTGCTGGTGTAGCCCCTGATCTCAGAAGCAGAAAGAGCAGGCTTTCAAAGAAAGGACAAACCCCGCATACAATCCATGATAAAAATATGAGAGCTGTCAGCCTTCTCCTGTTGGACTTGGCTAAAAATACACTAATGCTAAGCGCAGATATTAAGGAATTATGCATGGAAAAAATAAGAAACCTATTTTAATTGCAGCCGATTACATTCTCTTCCTTATATTACCATTTCAACTCATTTTTCTTCATTGTTCTTTTAGGAATTATACTCTCAGTCTTATGATGCTGTTGGTGTGATGTTTGCTTCTATTCCTGGATTTGCTGACTTCTATTCCCAGACTGAGATGAATAACCAAGGAGTAGAATGCCTGCGCTTGCTGAATGAAATCATTGCAGACTTTGATGAGGTAATACCAGCTACTAGAGGAAATCTGATAGCAGTTAAATGATGAGTTCCCAAATACAAAACATGCCATCCTAAATCATCAAATTTAGTAACTTTTCTGCTTCCAATAACTGTCTGATTTTTTTTTACTCCAATTACTATTACAATTGTCTATTTTGCTTTTTTTGCACTTCATCTTGCCAAAATTTGGTCTGAATGACCTAGTGAGATAGACAGTGAAATAAATAGTAACTTCAGTATAAACGTGCATAAATAAAAGCACAATCTGCTCCAGTGTATCTAGAAGTAGAACATGCCTTAATTCTGTAAAAGAAAGAAGGATAAAGATATTTGCAACAGTTCAGGAAAGTAGTAGTCTAAATCCAAACAGAGAGATAATGGTTGAGTGGACTCAATGAATGTTAAAGGTAAAACAGGGTCAAATTGAATGTGAAGCACACAGCTCAGAATCAAATGGGTAGAGAATGAAAGGTGGTGACATACTAACTGAGGAGACTTGTCTGGTCAGGTATATTATGCAGAGGTAAATGAAGTAAAGCTGCTTGCTTTACTGAGGAATACATAGGTGAAGGGAAATTAAAAAAAAAAAAAAAAAAAGAAAAGAAAAGGACGTAGAGAGGAAAAAGAATTTCTTTAGGTATCCTGTCTGCTTAATTTCAGAAAGGGAGCTAAGGAGGGGCTAAGACAAACATGATGGGTGGACTGTTCGATGGATAAGGAATTAGCTGGATGGTCGCATCCAGAGGGTCATGGTCAATGGGTTGATGTCCACATGGAGACTGGTGACAAGTGGAGTCCCTCAGGGGTCCATACTGGGACCGGTGCTATTTAACATCTTCATCAATGACATAGACAGTGGGATTGAGTGCACCCTCAGCAAGTTTTCAGATGACACCAAGCTGAGTGGTGTGGTTGACATGCCAGAAGGATGAGATGTCATCCAAAGGGACCTGGACAAGCTGGAGAGGTGGGCCTCTGTGAACCTCATGAGGTTCAACAAGGCCAAGTGCAAGGTCCTGCACCTGGGACGGGGCAACCCCCTGTATCAGTACAGGTTGGGGGATAAAGGGATTGAGAGCAGCCCTGCAGAGAAGGACTTGGGAGTACTGGTGGATGAAAAGCTGGACATGAGCCAACAATGTGCGCTTGCAGCCCAGAAAGCCAACCGTATCCTGGGCTGCATCAAAAGAAGCGTGGCCAGCAGGTTGAGGGAGGTGATTCTGCCTCTCTACTCTGCTCTGGTGAGACCCCACCTGCAGTACTGCATCCAGCTCTGGGGCCCTCAGCACAAGAAGGACATGGACCTGTTGGAGCAGGTCCGGAAGAGGGCCACCAGAATGATCTGAGGGCTGGAGCACCTCTGCTATGAGGCCAGGCTGAGAGAGTTGGGGTTGTTCAGCCTGGAGAAGAGAAGGCTGTGAGGAGACCTTAGTGCGGCCTTTCAGTACTTAAAGGGAGCCTAGGGGAAGGATGTGGAAAATCTTTTTAACAAGGCCTGTTGTGACAGGACAAGGCATAATGGATTTAAACTAAAGAAGAATAGATTTAGACTAGACATAAGAAATAAATGTTTTACAATGAGGGTGGTGAAGCACTGGCACAGGTTGCCCAGAGAGGTAGTGGAGGCCCCATCCCTGGCAACATTCAAGGTCAGGTTGGACGGAGCTCTGAGCAACTTGATCTGGTTAAAGCTGTCCTTGCTCACTGCAGGGGGGTGGGCTAGATGACCTCTAGAGGTCCCTTCCAACTCAAAATATTCTATGATTCTATGATTCTGTGAAACAGGAGAAAATTCAGATCCCCAGTGTAGCTATTGCCGGGTGGAAGCAAGGAAAAATTGGAAAGTGAAGAGGAAGTCAGGAGCAAGTTGCATACTTGGTATTGCATACTCTGCCAACTAGTTAGTAAGGAAGTTTAGACAGGTGGTATCATGTCCTGCAATGAGCCCAAGAGGAATTAAGAAAGGGGACAATGGATAGACCAATGTCGAACTTTGAAAAAACTTTAAAACTATGAAGGGTGCAAAAGTAAGGCCAAAATTATCTAGCATGGGAAACTAACCTATACACTACAAGCAGTTTTCAGGAGTGTATAGCCCTCCTCAGCTCCCCAAGTGGCAGAAGCAGAATCTGAGCCATCTCTAATTAAGAGTGAGATTGGATCCATGTGCCAGACTGGAATGGTCCAGATGGAAAAGGGGGAGGTGGTGGTGGTATCATTGGTCTGTGACTCTGGTTTTGGAGAAGTTATTTTAAAAGAAAGTGGGGAAAAGACATCCTTTTCAGAATTCTGCTGAGCAAGGCAAGATTAGTACTAAACTGGACAGCAGGGGAGAGGGCACATGTATAGCAAGAAATCATTGAGAAACAGGAAAAAATCCTACCCAAGACACCCATGTTCTGTTTAATCTCTGTTTATCCCAAGGAAATTTTAATTCATTTCTCTATTGTGGTAGAGTATCAACTGGAGAAGTGATGAGTGTCTTGTCAGCTTAAAATTAAAATGCAGTTCAAGAAAATAGAATTTGTTCCCTTAAAAGGAGTTGGATCTGGATCTTGCATCCCATATGAGCTATGTAACCATGGAGCAATTGTCTAAAACAGAGAAGGGAAGAACTCCACTTATGTTGTGGCTTGAAAAAAGAGAACATCATTTACCACTTTGGGTTTCAACTAAAAAAGCATTATCAGAGTGAAAAAGATTGAGGTTTTGAGAGAAGACAAGAAGGCATAGTTAATCTTTGCATCTGGACCGGGATTCTGCCCATAGATTAATCATACAGAAAACTTCCTTCCAGAAAACTGAAGCATTGGCAGAGTTCAGACCTCTCCAGTTGTTAGAATACAGGTGAATTTGAGAATCAGTGTCTTTTTTTTTTTTTTTTTGATTTGTTTAGTTCTACCTCAGTCCTACTTTAAACACCTATCTCTCTTTGAGGATCTAGCCTAGAGTTTTTGGTTTGGTTTTTTTGCTTTGAAAAGCAAGTATCTCCAAGGACTTCAGAGGAAGATACTGGAGGAAAAGATGAAAACAGAAGGCATATGACTGAGAAAAAGAGATTAGGAAAAAAAATATTCTTTTTATTATTATTATTCCATCTTGAGCAGCAAGTACCTAAGGCCTCTCACAAATTTTGAAGAATTTATTTCAAATTTGCTTCTCTGATAGAAGTTATTTTATCTTCATTTCATAAGTGGAAAACAAAGGCACAAAGGCATAATTAACTTTCCTGCATTTTTTTGAAAACAAAGATACCTGTTCCTATACCAGAAGCTAGAACCTAAATATGAACCAGGTCAGGGTCTTAACTGTACCTTCATCCTTCCTCATCCTGAGCATCTGCATGGGGAATGTTTATAGAGTTGTAGCTCATGAAAGCAGGACCAGGGTTAAGATTACCAGACTCTGAGAGACAGTGAAATTGAGACTTTATCCATATAATTGGTCAGATATTAAAATTACTAGTGGGAAATAGAAGAATTCACAGGGGATGCATCCCTGTGCATTTTAGTAGAAAACAAAACTACTCTTCTATGAGAAGAGCTCTGTAACATGCTAAGCTCCTGCACTGCTTTCCTTATAGATATCAATACCTGCTTCTTATCTCTGAGATCTTGCACAGCTGTCACCATGCTTCTTGATTAATAGTTTTGTTTTTTTTTCCAGATCTCATTAAAATGATTATGGCTCAAACTTAATGCAAAGCCTATTGCTATGAATTAATTTAAGATATTTTGTCATGCAAGTTCATATAATCTTCACAACAATATTCCATTGCTGTTGTGGCAATTACTGAAGACAAGGTTTTCATCAAAAGCCCTAACACAGTATTACATTCAGGCCCCTAACACCTGCTCTGTAATTAATAAAGGACCTAATTAGGGACTGTATTATGTCCCAGACATGTTTAGTTGAATAATAGATATGTTCCTGGTACGGGTAGTAAATGAAATTATGTGATCCCCTGTTGACTGCTAACCTACTTCCAGCATGGTCATGCCATTAGTTTATTCTGTCTAAGCAATCTGAAAGGTGATATGCCAGACAGAACAAGTGAAGTGAGTAATCCTACCCATGGAAAAGGAACCAGGAGTCATTTCAGGTATGATGTTTCAGGGCCAGTAAAGTTTCCACATATCTATTGACTGACACTACATGATGTCAGTGTTCCCTGTTCTTCATGGTATTTCTTGCCAAGATTGTCTGCTGTCTCAATACAGCTCTGGAAGCAAAATGCAGATGTGCAGCTTGAGAGCAGAGCAGATCTGTTAGCCATGGGAAAACTTTGCTCCTCAGCATCACATGAACACCTCTGTAGAGATACTCAAATGTAGAAGTCTTAGCACAGGAGCGTAAGACACTGGCATCTGGTGCCATCTGAGATATCCTAGGTGATTTGAGACACCCACATGGGATTGTCAGGTCCCATGCTGCACCATCAGAAAACTCATGCTGTTTTGGAGCAAGACACTGGAGGTTTTTCAGGGAAGCATGCTCTAGATGACACTGGACATCTATGTTTAGACAACGGAATTCAGTTCCTAATCTCAAATCAGATTCTACACCGTGAGTCCCCTTCTTTCCTTATATAGATAATACAGTAAGAATGCCCTGTCCATAGGGCCAGGAAGATGTTTCTGAATGAAAGTAGTAGTAAAAATACAAATTGACCTGGCTTGGAAAACGTGATATGTGCACGAGAAGGAGATCTGGGTTATTTCTTTCTTTTTTTTAGGGGAGTTTCCTTGTTACTATAAAACAGAAGGCTTGTAATCCAGATCTGTTGTTTTGTTTTCCAGGTAATGGATCTGTGTTAGAGAATGTCGTGGTTTAGCCCCAGGCAGCAACTCAGCACCACGCAACCGCTCACTCACTCCCCCTGCCCCGGTGGGATGGGGGAGAGAATCAGAGGAGTGAGAGTGAGAAACACTCCTGGGTTGAGATAAGAACAGTTTAACAGTTGAAATAAAGTAAAATGGCAATGATAATAATAACAATAGCATAACAATAGTAATAACAATATACAAAGCAAGTGATGCACAATGCAATTGCTCACGACACGCCGACCGATACCCAGACAGTTCCCGAGCAGCGATCGCTGCTCCCCAGCCAACCCCCCCCAGTTTCTATACTGCCCATGACGCCGTATGGTATGGAATAGCCCTTTGGCCAGTTTGCATCAACTATTCTGGCTGTGACCCCTCCCAGTTTCTTGTGCACCTGGCAGAGCATGGGAAGCTGCAAAGTCCTTGACTAGCATAAGCAGTACTTAGCAACAACCAAAACATCAGCGTGTTATCAACATTCTTCTCATCCTAAATCCAAAACACAGCACTATGCCTGCTACTAGGAAGAAAACTAACTCTATCCCAGCCGAAACCAGGACAGAGAGTCAAAGCTAGTCAAACAAAAAATAGTGAATGGTGGAACAGAACCGGCCACCAACAACTGCACAGGGTAGGACCCCACAGCATCATTATAGAATACAGTTATATATAATTTCCTATTTTGTATCAAAGCACAGAGGTGCTGACAGGAACAGCTCATACCTGAAAGAACAAACATGAACATTGCAAATCTACTTTTATAATTACCATTTTTATATGACTGTAGTCTTAAAACACATACAAAGCTCCCATTCTTAGAGATGTTAAAAAATAAAAAATATAAAAAAAATTGGAACATTTCTCCTGAATATTACAAGTCTTGAAGGATTTTTTTTTTAATATAATATTCTTTTCAGCCTTTTTAATCTATCATGTATGTATCTTAGTGATGTTACAGCTGGGATTTGTGTTTTAATAACAGCTTTCTAGTTCATGGGCTCTTTTTTCCCCCCATTTTCTTTATCCTGCAGTGATTTACATGGTGTTTATGACAACAGATTTTAGTATATTATGTTGCTACAAATAGATGTTTCGGCAAAACGCAGGGTCCTGCTTTCAGACCTCACTGATTACTTTGCAGTTGTGTGCCTTGTCCTGGAACATTCTCTTTTGTACTACTTTGTACATGTTTCATTGCATGTGTATATCCCAGGGTCTGACCTCCATATAACCTTGGCTGTACACGAATTTCAGCATCAAGCCATTAGTTGCTTTTCAGATACCAACTACATTCTAGTGTTTGAAAATGTTCCCTGGACTATCTTGGTAAATTAGCAATCCTATTTAAAATGTCACAACAAAGAGCAACTGGTTTAGGACCGAGTTAGAATATCTTTCCCCAATATCAAAATCCATCATCCTGTCATACTCTGAACAAAGTAACTGATAAATAAACTGTTATTTGAAGAATGAAAGAAGCTAACTAACAGACAGGTTAAAGAAGGAAAAAAAATAGAGATTAGGAAACAATAATGAATGAGTAGAAAAAAATATAACTTGAGATTATTTCTTCACAGCCAATAGGTTCTTTCTTTCTTAAAAAGTAATTTTAGATATTTATCATATATTTAAATTACTGTGCTGTTTGCTGTTGCTTCCAGCAACCATCTGGAAATGAAAATATAGTCTGTTTTTAACCAAGACCATTTCCTCCCTTGCCCATACACCTGGTGCTCTCAGACTGCTCACGAAAGCAGAGCTACAAGAAATGATCTTTTTCTTTAAGAGAGCAGTTGGACTAGCTGCCCTTGTAGGAGGGAAACGTAGCTAATGGCCTTTTCTGGCAGTTTGAAGAAAAACGAGAAGCAGGTCAAGTTTTTGGACTTTTCTGACTTGGAAGGGAGCCATTAACCATATGGCTTTTTATTCCCTGCGCACAATGCTGTGCAGCCTCCCATTAGAGACAGATGGTGTGATATCTGTACATGAACAGCAAAGCTTCCAAGACCCTGGCGCTCTGGCTGACGTACGATGTGGTTCATTCAATCGCAGGGGATATTTCGTGTTATGTCTTTGGTATGTTTCTCCCTTTGAATGAAATATTCCCTTTAGGTTCTAATTGACAGGAAACTCAAACCCACAGGATGGAAAAAGAATGGATGACAGTGTGTAAAAGAACAGGGAAAATGTTTCATTAAATATTTGCCTGACCACAGCAAGAATTTTTTTCATTTAAATCCCAACTAAGTTGAGCCTTTAGAACTGGAAGTTTGAAATTCCTTGTCTCTGTGAACTGTTTTCTTTTTCTTCCAGGACTGCCTAACCATATTGATGCCTAAATTTATTAGATACCATACCACTTATTATGAAGTTTCCCAGGGTATTTTGGGATTAACATCAACAATACAAATTTTTGAAGCCGGTGATGAGGTCTTATGTGTCCATATCCCACATAAAGCTCTACTGTCATTGATAAGAGTTCACAGCCTGAACTCTGCTTAGGTCTCCTGAGGAATGTAAGGCTCTGGCTTCTATTTCATGGAAAGTCCTAAGTTAAACTGTGAATATGGACTTGGAATAGGGACCAGTCACTCCCACTCCACTCAGTGCATTAGTCACTAGACTAAATTTATTCTTCCTCTTGCAAATTCTCAATCGGACAAGTTCTTTATGCCTACTTAGCAACTATGGCCATCCCAGATAGATACAGTTGTTTACCACTTCCCATTTGTTCCCTATATTTTTGTAGAAGGAGAAAATATGTAACAAAAGTGCAGACTGAATGACCCAATGAACATACCAGTGTTAGGTGTGACAGTAAGTAGAGAAAAGCATGGGATACAGTAGGATTTGATCTCTCATAGAAGTTCTTTAGAAGCATCTACCTCCAACCATTGACTGTGTGAGATGGTTAAAATGGTTAAGTGGACTGAATTCTCTTTAACACTGCTCTCATCACCTGAAATGTTGCTGTAGCAGGACTTAATTTGTAAACGGAGTTCCTCCAAACGAGATTTAGGAACACTTTTAAGTAATCAAATCGTCTAATATTCACACACACACAGAGTTTGTTTTCACTATTTTTCAGTGATTATATCTCAGGACTCATCTGCATTTAAGTTAGGATGGAATATGCATGTCTTACATTACCCATTATGTGGTTTACCAAACAGCTTTACAGAGCACAGCAGAATTTATTGAATGCACTCTGTGAGTAAATGATGTTGCAAAGAGTCTCAGCTCAGTGTGCCCTGGAACCCAGAATGAACTGTGTGGCATGACCAACTGGAAGATACCATGAGTGTAATGATTGGTTTTGATATCTGTAGAAGCATTTTGCATTAAGAATTACAGGAGTAACAGTGGGTTTTTACATATGTATTAGTTACTAGGTGAAGAGAGATTTCAAGATATTGAAAAAATTAAAACGATTGGCAGCACATACATGGCCGTGTCAGGATTATCACCTGAAAAACAGGTAAGAGAATAGTTTTCCTTAAGAAGCAAAGCTTTTGGTGTGTCCAACCATTTATATTAGAGAATATAATGTTATCTTTCTGATGTTTGTAGAGCTGTGTTTGCTAAAAGAAAATAGACATTTAGGGTTTCCGGCAGACAACAGTTGCACTTCTTGATGAATTGGTATGCCATCTTGTGCCCAGAACAAGAACCATATGGATTCTTTCCTCAAATTTAGGTATATAGGAGGGGAAAAAAACCCTCCTTTCAGTCACACTGATGTGAATCTAGAGCAGGTCTATCTATGTCTTTGGACATACTCTAAAGTTACCACTGTAACTCAGACTTGAATCTGTCTGACAGCCTCCAATAATCTATGAAGAGAGAGGATCTATTAACTGACAGCATACTTATGCAAGTGAAATGTTGCATTTATACATTTTTGTGATGATGTAGCTATATATCTACAGACAGTATGATAAACCATACATCAAAAAGAAAGCAGACCCATCAGTTCGACTGAAGAACATCACAAAGCCAGAAGTCTGCATACTACCCTCACTTGCAGAGTGCAAACCAAGCTGAGGGAAAAATGAACCACAGAGGACACATGCACAGTCACAGCCATAAACCTCAGATAAGTCAGATGAGAGAAATCCATTCATAATTACACAGAAGATTATGCCTGGAAATGGGATCACCAAAGGAATAAGACGAAGCTGTAAAATACATCCAGTGAGAAGTTGGCTGTTGCTGAAATCTGTCTCACTTGGCAACTGGTACCTCTGCCCAAGGAAGAGCACCACAAAAAAGGGTGTGCTGCCCCAGATCAACCACAGAGTGGGAATTGGATCTGCCCACATTGATTGCAACTGCCAGGAAAGCAGAAGAGAGATTAGTGAGCTTTATAAACCAGAAAATTTCCATTGTTTGTTTAGAATACATTATAAAACATGTGGAGTGTAACTAGCTGAGCATCTCCCACCTACAGAGTAACAAGTGATGCTGACAGATAGAAATCCACAAAACTAGACATGCATGAGATTTTTGTTTGTTCCAACTCAAAATGCTTCTGTGCAGAGATGAGCAAAGAAGGACTGAACGTCAGGGAGGTAGCTGGTTATAGCTACACAGTTCCTAGCTGCTTCATTTGACTCTTGATGTGGATAAAAATTCAAACGGAGAAAACCTTTACTGTATTTGCAAGACTGATTAACTCATCCTTTTTCTTGAACTGTAATAGCCTAATGGATTTTTTTATGTATTTATTTATTTTATGTATTTATTTATACTTATCTTCATACATGTATGTCTATCACCTTGTCAGCATCTAAGAGGTGAAGGCTGCCTAGGGAGGTTGGCACGCTGTGAACTGCATGAGGCTGAGGACAAGGCCCGAGCATGGTGTGATGCCAGAGGGATGCTTATTTTCAGTCTTAAACACTGAGGATGATGAAAATCGTAAAGGGCTGGACTGCATGAGCCAGGGCGGAGGGGAGGGTTGCAATGCTTCATTCCTATGGACTGGAAATTTGTTTGATGAAAGAATTATCTGGCTTCAGAATAGATGACAAAACCACCATACCACTATCGGGCCAAAACCACAGCTGTTCCTTACTCCACTGCCTACTCAGAGAAACAGTAAAGGAGTTCCCTGTCCTCCCTTGAGAGTCCCTGCCCCACCATCTGTTTTGTTGGTGTTCTGGGAAGACCAAAACCCACTCCTGGTCCCCATCTGTATATCTGCTGCCCTGTAGGAATGGAAACAGAGGGGAAGGAGCTGGCAGTGACTTGACTGCTCCAAGCAGAGGCCATTAATTAGATACAGAATAACCTTTTCTCTCCCACTTAACTGGTCCCAGGTTGCCTGACTTGTCCTGTTGTTTCTGTCATTATTCCATCTCTGAGAGTACTGGAATTGGTGCTTTTCCTGGGCGAAAGTTTCAGCAAAGGAGAATTATGTCTTTCACTTCTTTTGCTCTGCTTCTTGGTTTCCTGGGTCATCCCTGGTTTTCACTAGTTTTTGTCCCCTGCACCTTAACTATCTCAATCCTCTCTATACTTTCTTTCTCATCCTTAGATAGATTTCACATGCCTTATTAATTCCCATGATTGCCTGTCAGATTACTGACAGGAAATTACTTTCTTCGGTACTTCACACTAAGCTTCTCTGTATCCAGGTCTAGAAGTGTTGTAATATAAATGGGAAGCATTACCATTAATAATACCCTACACCTCTCTTGAATCTAGTACATTAGGATTGTTCTTACAAATTCTAAATTCAGATACTTGGCACTTGGTGGGAACAGGTGGGAGCTGGGCAAATGCAAAACCTTTCTAACATATTGGTTTATAACTTATTCCTCAGCAATGTGAAGACAAATGGGGGCATTTGTGTGCTCTGGCCGACTTCTCCATAGCTCTGAATGAAAGCATACAGGAGATCAACAAGCATTCATTTAACAACTTTGAACTCCGTATTGGTAAGCATAGTTCAAACATGAGAATTAAAATGGGGTTTTGTCTGCAAGGATCTGACTCTGTAAGTGCACCCCAGGAGCATTGCAAGGACATGTACAATTTAAAAGGCTCCAAATACTGTACCCCCTGTTTTCAAACTGACTTCCTCCCAGGCAACTTTAGAAAGAAGAATACTCTGTTTGCAGAATATGGGCCCTGATTTGAGGACTGCAGAAGTTCTAAGGTTTAGCAAAATGTGAATATATAATTAAGCTACTGTCTAAAGACTAAAGGCTAAAGCAAGTCTAGCCAGGAGCCCATAGGTATTACACAAAAAGTGAACTGGACAGCCCAGACCTAACCCCAAGCTTGATACTGGTTTGTACAGTCTCTAATTAAACTCCCTGTCTTAGATTTTTCTTCAGTAAAGGAATAATAGTAGCTTATGCTAAACCCTGTGTGTAGTACTTTGGTTTTGCACAAAAATTGAATTCCAG
This sequence comes from Pelecanus crispus, assembly GCF_030463565.1. NCBI lineage: Eukaryota > Metazoa > Chordata > Aves > Pelecaniformes > Pelecanidae > Pelecanus > Pelecanus crispus. Next base: position 165,624,980 of record NC_134644.1, on the reverse strand, counting down.
CTCTGACCTGACCTGTCCCAGAGGCAGCAGCTCTGAACTGCTGTGATAGGGAACCTATTATGCTGGATGGGGTATCCTGGATAGCTAGTAGGATGGGACATGAAAAGATGGCCTGAATATATGGCACATGGCAGGAGCAAATCTGGTAGCTTCTCATGCTGACTGGATCACCGGCCAAAACCAAAAACCACCTGGAAGAAACATGTCCCTTACAGACCACCCTGCCTTAAAAAAGCTGATGTATATTCATCAGTCACAGCATGGAGGGTCACAGCATCACTGTCTGTGATCTGCGCTTCCTAACAGTTTTGAACAGAAAACTCCCCATTTCCAAGATTTCCCAGGGAACATTCATCCACTCTTAGTAAGAGTGGATCACTTGCAAAGATTTCATAGAACATGAATGCAACAGTATCTGGAAACCATTTCTATCACCAATTTAAAAAAATATTCTTTAAAAAAAAAAAATCTGAAAAACTAAGATCCTTTTCCCAAAGATGTGCCTTTCACTATCACTAAATGTATTCCGAAATCACTGCTATAGAAAAAAATATTATTGCTTGTCTTGAATTTATGCAACAATCCTACAAGATACAGTCTTTCAATAACTTCATGGAATACTTTAATATTTTCACTTCATGGAACATAAGAATGTAATTTCTTGACTGCATAGCACTAACAAGGTTGCCTTCAACAAGCGTAGACCCAGAAAGATCCTTCCAGAGAGATCTTTCCTATTACATAAGAATCTCTTTGCAGGAGCTTTGGCAATAGTGTGCAGAATACAGATGATATGTAAGTACTGTGGTTCCACTGTAATGGATGTCCTGTAAAATAACTCTGTGGATAACACTTTTCATGTTTTCTAGCTTTTCTGACCTTTTTTTCCTTACTTTCTTTGTATATACACCTCTTCCTTAAGCTTAGAGTTAAGTGTATCTGAACCAGGCTTCATCTGGTTCTTAAGTGAAAATACAGGTTTCAGACATTCTTGTCTAACTGGCTAGCTCTTCTCAATTTTTTTTAATTTTTTTTTTTTTTTTTTTATTAGGGATTAGCCATGGCTCTGTCGTAGCGGGAGTTATCGGTGCTAAGAAACCCCAATATGATATCTGGGGCAAAACAGTTAATTTAGCAAGTCGAATGGACAGCACAGGTGTTAGTGACAGAATACAAGTGCCTGAAGAAACGTATCTGATCCTGAAGGACCGGGGATTTGCCTTTGACTACCGAGGAGAGATTTATGTCAAAGGTATCAGTGAACAGGAAGGAAAAATCAAAACATATTTTCTTCTAGGAAGAGTTCAACCAAATCCTTTAATCTTACAACCAAGAAAACTGACTGGACAGTATTCATTAGCAGCTGTTGTGTTAGGACTTGTACAGTCTCTTAACAGGCAAAAACAGAAGCAAATCCTTAATGAGAACAATAACTCTGGAATCATAAAAGGACATTACAACCGGAGGACTTTGCTCACTCCTGGTGGATCTGAGGCAGCAGCCCAGGCAGAGGGGGCTGACAAAACTGAATTGCCATAATCAGCATTTTGTTTGTGTTCTTTTTTTTGTATTTCTTTTATATATAAAAATAAATATACAAATAAAAAGGGTTTAATTTTTTTTAGAAGAAGTGTGTTTATTTTCTGGTATGATATTTCTATGAGAGTCAAATTCCTACATTTTAATAAATGGTGCCAGCATCTCTCCACCCAGCTGTGATTAACCTCTGAATGTCCAGACATAGTAGCTGTAGGCTACCACTCGGCTGTGCCAGTTACCTGGACAAAGGGGCGAGAATAAACCTGTGGCTGAAGGGCTTTAGAACATAAATTTATGTAGGGAGTTAATCATGGGGAAAGGAGGCAACACTGTCCACACTTTTTGGGTGAAAGCCAAGGCATAAGGAGATTGAGTAGGTTCTTCTCACCTTTAGTTGCGTTCAAGTAGTTATATGCATCTAAGCTAGTTGCCAGGTGTCCATAACAGCCGCGGAAAAGCTAGTCAATACAAAAGATTTTAAGTTGTATTTGCCTGGGAGACAGATGAGGTGGCTGTTACCCTAAACCCAGTGATTCCATTGAGTCCACAAGCTGTGGGTTGTTAAAACAGCTTAAGGCATCCTCCTCACAAGTGACTGCACTGCAGACAGAGAAATTGCGTGTCAGTATCTACCTGACCTCTTGCACCCACACCAGGAGGTGAAAGCTCTCCTGTAGGCACTGTGTCATATCTGCCAGTCCCCTTTGGAGGGCTCAAATGAACTATGGTATCTTGACTGGCACACAACACCTATGAACGGATGACAGAATTAGGCCTTGAATGATGTGTCTGGAGTCTACAGCTGAGTCTGTTGTCCAGTCAAAGAATTAATCAAATTCTCTGGAGTCACTTTCCAGAGCTTAGCTCTTAACCCCATCACCATCCTGTGTTTCTACCAAAACAAGAACTCTCTGAGGCTGTAAAATGAGTATGTGCTGAAGTACAGTAGGAGATAAAGCTCACTGCTAAACTCCTGCTCAGTTGCCTCAAGAGGGAGAGAGGCCAAGACTGAGGATACTCCGATTTATTTGTGTTCCAGCACAGAGACGGTCCTGCTGGCATGCTACAGTGGCATCCCAGGTGCTACACATAGGTGCTACAAGCTCTGCATCAGAAGGAGGATAACTTTTGGGGGGATGGCTAATCAGGTTCCCCTTGGAAACAGTAAATATATAGCGCAGGTTCCTATACGCATATCATACTGAGCTGTAAAGTGTATGTTTGAACCTCTCATCAAGTCTGTATGCTCAAAGGAGCTGGGTTTGTCTCAGTAAATATTATCTTTAAAATAAATCACAGATGGAAGCAGTGGAACCTGTAATCACACAGCAATCCCCAGACAAGACCCAACACAACGAATACAGTGCACCATAGGGATTCTTTGTAAATACGAGCCTTGCTTTTTACCCAGTCCTTAGTGAAAACTGGGGTTTCTTGGGATCATCACCACTGGACCAGGCACATTTTTATAAAGATGGACACTATGGCTAGAAAATCTTGATTCCTACATTTTATGAGACACCATTGTTTACTTAAAAAAGAGGCACCAAAACATGAAAGTGTTTAATTGTTTTAAGGCAAAAATAATATTTTTCATTGTAAAATAGCCTAGTGAATAGATATGTGGGGCAAAATTTAAACAGCTGAGTGCTGTCTTCAGAAATACAAAATAATAAAAATGCCCAAATAAATTTCAGAGAAAATTGTATCACTGGAAGGATGGGTCTGAGCACATAGAGCAGAGCAGTCTGAAATGTTACACCCAGTGACGATGCTGCCAGTAACTGAGCTCTCATTCCAAATTGATTGCTCCTTACAAATATCTTTCTTTTTCATGCCACAAAGGGAAAGCTGAGCCCCTCAGCTCACCCAGGCCAGTACTGATACTGTAGGAGATGAAGACAAGGAAAGGCTAGCATCTGAAGCAGTTAAATTAATTTCACATTTACAGTGGTATCTGAGGCACTAAAGAAGGAAGTTTTGGCTGGTTTAAACAGCCCATTAACAGCTGTCCTCTCCTTCTCAGCTTATTTCTGTGCTGGATGGGCTCACTTCTCCTGGTTCTCTAAACATTTAATTCTTGCTAAATTCATATTCCAGCTGAACTGGTTTTCTAATTCTCATCACTGCTGCCAACCTCTGTAATGACAATTAGCAATGAGTGGAAGGTGTTAACTAGATAACAGGATTGGAGACTGGAGCTGTGACAGCAACTTCACTGCTCCTTAGCATGGGTCCAAATCTCCTCCTTTTTATCATAGATACTGATGGCTTTCTGTGTTATCCCTCTCGAAATCCCCATTAGAATAACTATGTTCTGAAGCAAAATTGTCTGCTAATGAAACCTGAGTCTGTGTTGACCGGATTAAGAGTTTGCTAAATCAGCTCATTGCCATGAATAATTCTTTAGTGAGGAATTTCACCTGTGACTGCCGCAGGTAAATCCCTGCTTGGGACTATTTGTCTACATTAGATGGTTATTTGTCACCCCAGCAATTACACTGCTTGTTCCTTTTCCAAGTGTGATGACCTTAAAGGTTCAGCAAGGTTATCTCTCACTGTAGCATCTGTTTTCAGTGGAGCAGCAGCTATTATTTATGCTCTCAGGCTTTTAGTTTTACTTTATGGTACCATTAGAGTGTTCAGCTTTCCCTCACAACTCTATCTTCAGGGTTTCTTGTTCATATAGGATAGAATTGCCCATACAAGAGGGACCTATAAAGCCAAAACACCTGGTTAATATCCTCTGAAACATGCATGCCTGGGTTAATATAGGTAAATTGCCTTAATATTGTAATTCTTTGGCCAAACCGGCTAGCCAATACTGACAGCTTTCCTAGATTTTTGCCATTAAGAGGAGAAAGCAGAAACTGACTATACTCTTTGATGTGACCTTATTTATTTGTACAAATGTGTACTACAAAAACAAACAGCAGCCAGCTTCTTGCTCAGAAATTTGTACCTTGGTCCCTCCAAAAAGCTCCATGCCATAAACTCTGCTGACTTAAATGTTTTCTAAACAAACAGGTTGAAATCCACAGCTTTCTTCTCTGAAAAGCAACATACAATCAACTACATCAAGGGCAGTTTATGCCAGCTTTGAAGTACTCATTCCTAATCATTAAAGCAGATGGAATATTGACTATCTGGACAATAGTTCTGTACCAAAGTCATTACTCTGTAATGCTCCAAGTGCATATTTGCAACCATCACTCCTATATTCTAGCAAAGGTCACACCTGTGGCAAGAGTGCTTTTTTGCAAGACAGCGAAAAGGTTTTAGTGTCGATTAATTTATGCCATTCACCAATTTTAGTAATATCTATCCAGAAAGTCACAGTTAGGTACTGATACCTGTCAAGGTATCTACTCTTAGCTCACATTAAGAATCAAGACAGAAGAGAGTTTACCTCTACTGAGAACAGTGTGATAGGTGTGATATCATTTAGAAGTGTGTGCTGAGAAAAAAAAGCAATTAAAAAAATAGCCCTTGTACACAGGGGAAAAATATCACTCACTGTCCTCAGCTTTAATTCATTTCTGATTAATTCACAGTCATTTGCACATTTTGAAAAGTGCAGCAAAAAAAAATCTCATCTAATCCTTTTCTCATTAGCAGAACTTCAGCTACCTTTCCTAAGTGCAGTGGGAGTCAAGGAGTTTGTACAAATACACAGCACAGCAAAGGTGCTGATAGCTACATGTCCTGTCACTGCACACTGTCAAGCTGTAACGCAGGGAGCAGAGAGCCTGGCTCGAGAGCTGGCTTGATGAACACGCAGTGAAATGATCAGAGGAGCAGGAAATGGCCACATTAACTATCATCGGTGGTACATGGTAAGCATTATAATTGCACAGCCAACTTATTAACCTCCCCATCAATCTTTTTCTGTTGCTCCATGGCGGTGACACGATTAAGTGTTTGTGGTTTCCCCAGCTCTGCGCTTTGCTGGAGAAAGGGAAAAAATACGACAGTGGAACAGTCGGCACATGGGAGGGAAGGGGTAAAAATTCAATATGCATATCTCTCGGCACTTGAAACTTAGTGCAGTTCAGTTAGTATTTAAGGAATGCTCTCATTAACTCCCATGGTAGAACAAAATATTTCCTTGGTTTACATAACTTGAGCAGAGAAGGTCCAATTTTTCAAAAAAAATTTTTTTTTCTGTCCATTTTCCACTAAGCTCTTTTTCAGGTGATGGCTGTCAGAGTTACAGAGCCATCCAGAGACTGATTCATTCAGCTCTTTCATGTGAAAATGACAGCAATGTGCAGGGCTGGTTAGACAGCATTTCCTGTAAAATGCCACTCATGCTATTTCTCCTGACCCAGATCTCCCTCAGCCCAAGGTGTTTTTTTCTGGCTGATAAACATGTTAATATTAATATGCTGAAGATTTCTCTGTTTCATAGTCCATGTACCTTCTTAGGGTCTTGAAATCAGTGCCTCCTTCAGCTTTGCAATATATATAAAAAAAAAAAAAGGCACCACCATTGACACATGGAGAAAAAGAAGAAACCTCAGATGGTTCACTGAAAATCTAAGGTTCTAAAGCAAATTACATATATGTAAAATGACTTTTGATTGCAAAGCCCACTCCCAGCAGCAGTGACATGGCATACACCAAGGGATATTTTCACAGCAACAGGATATTAATTAGCATTTTAATTAACTTATCGGTTACTTAATAAAAATACAACAGCCTCTTCCTACTCATCTTTCCTCGCAGTGACTATTGTGACAGGCTGTCAGTTTTCTAAGTTTCTATAAATCACCAAGTAATTCGGCTTCACATGACTAATTACCTCCTCTGGATGTACCCAGATCAATGTTCTAAAGCTACGTCCAGGAGTCAGGAGTCACATCCCTGTCTCTGTGGTCAGCACACTTTGAATGGGTAAGTCCAAGGCTCCAAGTGGCACCAGCTCCTTCCCCATAGCCCTTTCCTGAGAAAGGCAAGACCAGTGGCTTGGGCATGCTGGGAGCTGTAGCCCAACACTTTTCCCATCTGAATGAGGGTGGGAAGAAGACCCCAGCAGGACCTATCCCACAAGGTAAGTCAAGATGCCATCTTTACAGCTCATTCTTTGTTAGCAGCCTAGTTACCTGCAAGTTGTTATAATGGCCACTCAGCAGCGTGGCTGGCCCAGACCTGCTCACAGTGTAATGAGGGCACAGGGAATACTTTCCCTCCCTGCCACAGCTGCCATAGCAGTATGCAGTCACCTGCCGCCCCATTAAATTCCCCCTTTCCTGGCAATTAACTTGACAGGACCCATTACCTCTCAGAAAAAATTGTATGAATGTTAGCATGCAAGTTTTCATGGAACCACCTCCAACAAATCCTTTTCTGTTGTTGGTTTTGGGGTTGGGTTTGGGTTTTTGTTTTTGGGGTTTTTTTTATTGCTTCCTACAGAACAAACAGAAATCTGTGTTTTCATAGTTTCCATTTTATTTATCCATTAGGAATTTATTCAGAAACAAAACTCACACCTGTGTCCGATACTTAAAAATTAACTTAAGCAACAACATGCCTTGCTCTTACCCTCTCAGATGAGGTTGATCATGTGTCCATTGCAACTTAGGAATCTCCACCATGCTTCCCTCCCAGAGGTATTCACCTTCAGCTCTATGAACTGAAAGGTTCTTATGCAGCATGTTGGCAAGGAGGAGACCTCAGCCAGCAATTCAGCCCATCTTTCTGCCCCCATCACTTTTAGAGCTAGAGGACTAGAGCAGAAGGGCTTTCATGGGCCTGAAAATGATGTAAAAAAAGAAAAAGACTCCATGAAACAAGTTCAAAGCTATTTTCAGCTTTACAGATAAAAGTAAAGATTTTATTTTCAGTTTTAAACTCACAGTGAACATGGAGAGCACCAATATCACCCATTGCCCCTAGAACACAGTTTCACAGGTTTTATGTTCACATTGTTGCTGCCTCCACATTTAATCTGTATTCCCATGCAGAGCATATTGACATTAGTCAGTCTTGGCTAGACATAGCAACCCATGCCTTTGTATTCTCTCTTGTGAAGCATCACCTGACAAACATACAAGAAAGAAAAATTTGATGGCAAAAGCTGCAATGTGAACAGCCACTTTCAGACACTTAGCCATACCCTAATTTGTATTCTTTGACTAAAAGTCCAAAAAGCATGCTTACAGCTCCAATCTATTATCCTTTTTTTTTAAACATGTGCTGGAATATGTCTTGTGGATGTCAGAAAGTACTGCATCTTAGCATCAACACATTTGGGAAGAATTTGGTTTTGCTCCATGTTCCATGATTAAGAAATTACCAGTGAAACAAACAAGCAAGGAAGCACACAACACAAACCAACCAACCAACCAAACAAACAAACAAAACCAAAAAACCCCAACAAAACAAAACCCTTAATCTGTCTTTGGAGCAGAGACTGATATCCAACCAGAGTTCCTCCTTTGAGGTGGAAGACACTAAATCTAGACAACAGCCATTGGCACCTTTGCTAAAGGTCGTAACTTCAGATTTGGGCACCTCTCTTCTGTGTAAGTCCATTTTAGGTGTCAGGCTCTTTCAAGCCCTGGTTAACAGTTTGTAATAGTCTTAGTTACTCCATGGCCAGCAGGAGCAGGGAAGTGATCACCCCCCTGTATTCAGCACTGGTGAGGCTGCACCTGAAATACTGTGTCCAGTTTTGGGCCCCTCACTACAAGAAAGACATTGAGGTGCTTGAGTGTGTCCAAAGAAGGGCAACGAAACTGGTGAAAGGTCTAGACCACAAGTCCTATGAGGAGCAGCTGAGGGAACTGGGGTTGTTTAGCCTGGAGAAAAGGAGGCTGAGGGGAGACCTTATCGCTCTCTACAACTACCTGAAAGGAGGTTGTAGTGAGGTGGGTGTCGGTCTTTTTTCCCAAGTAACGAGTGATAGCACAAGAGGAAATGTCCTCAAGTTGCCAGGGAAGGTTTAGATTGGATGTTAAGAAAAATTTTCACGGAAAGGCTTAACAAGCATTGGAAGAGGCTGCCCAGGGAAGTGGTTGTTTCACCATCCCTGGAGATATTTAAAAGATGCATACATGTGGTGCTTAGGGACATGGTTTAGTGGTGGACATGGCATTGCACGGTTTACAGTTAGACTCGATGATTTTAAAGGTTTTTTCCAACCTAAAATATTCTATGATCTCATGATCCCTAAGACTGTCAGAGATGACAAAAATATGTTCATAAAAATTCTGCTGGAGGTCAGTTGCAGAACTGAGTCAAACAGTGTGGCTTATGGAAATGAAGGCTTCACTGAAGTTAATCAATTTAATTACAATATATGAATACTTTCATGGGCCAAAAATAGTAGTTTCTTGAGACCTCTTTAAGCTAGTGAAGAAAAACAGAACAGAAATGATGGTGCGAAGTTAAACAAGGTCAAATTGGAAATAAAGCACATATTTTTGACAGCAGGCATGATTAACCACTGGAAAAAAACACCATGAAAAACAGTGAATCCATTATCTCCTGAAGAGTTCAAAACAAGATTATAGAGACCTTTGTGGAAATTATGCTTTATTCAAATACAAGTGCCTGAGTCCGCTGATAGGGGAACAATGAGGCTTTTTTTACAATCTGTGAAGTCCCAACAGGCAGACTGGATATTTCAAGATTTTTTTTTTTCTAAATCCATGAATTTGGCATTATCTCTTCACCACTGAGGTAAACAACCAAAACAGAATGCAGCAAAATCTTCAGTCCTGGGAATGTTTCACAGCTCTTGTTAGTACTGACTGAAGATGAGGAAGGCAAACCTTTTCCATTTCATGCTCTGATTCGGAGCCCAGAAAGAACATAATTTGTTACATGTTTCCCTTTGTGGAAGGTACTGGAGGCATTGCAAACCAGTGGCTCAGCTCACTGGCAGACACTCTACCAAGCTATTTAGCTTCCCTATCACTTATATAACTGCTTCATTGATTTTAGCAAAAAACCCTCTGTAGGCAAGCATCAGGAAAGAAATTGTATTACTCCCCCAATTGCATTCCACCATTCCCACCCCACCACCTCTCACTGTGCCATTTCTACTCACTTACCGCGGTGTTCAGAGCAATAACTCCCCATTGCATTTGTTCTAAGTAAGGTCTGTAAAACCCACTGGGGAAGAGCATTTGTTTCTTAACAGGAGTCTATTCACAGAGGATTTAGTGAGATCTCAGGAAATCTGTGTCAGAAGAGTTGTGTGACCTTGGCTACAAGAGGATGTTCATACTTTCCCTTACAACTAAAAATGTGACCTTGAGTTAAATGAATGAAGAGTTTGCTGCAAGAGTAGGTTTTTATCATGATGCCTTGCTGACATTTTTATATAAGTGTATGATATTATGTGCGTAAGATACCCAGCCTGACAAGGCTTCTGGAGGCTTTTGTTCCACAGCCAGAAAAGCCTCCACTGAGTAGAAAACATGGGATGCAGTAAAGGAAAAATGGAAATAAAAGCTTCCTCTGAAGTTGTGTGGAGGGGAGAAAGAGAGGCATGTTAAATGCTCAGAAAGTATCTTCCAAATAACCCAATTACCTGTTTGCAACCTGTAATTCATGATGCATTTCTCAAACTATTCACAAAGGCTGACAAGAATTTTTCCCCTTCCCTCCCCGAAATGCACCATTACCTAATTCTGTCACCAAGATGAGGACAAGTTAAGTCCTAATATTTCACTTAGATTAGCAGTTCCCACCAAATGACAGAGGTGAGAGATTTGTACTGGAAAGTAACAATGGCAAGGCAGAATAAAAGCCTCTGCTGCTTTGAATTATTAATAGTGTATCACCGCAGCACACATACTAATCACACTGTTCTCTTTTCTGTGCCTCAAGAGAAAGGAGCATAGTTTCCAGCGTACTTCAAGCCTTTTAAAACTGCTTTGAGTCTACCCAGCTATTTCATACAAGGGATAGTTTCAGGGCAGGGCAGACTTCTTAAAGATGTATCATCCTGCTTAGGGGCATGAAATGAGGATTTCACGTGGGTTATTTTGGGAAGGCATTTTCAACAGCATCTAAATGGAGGGAGAACAGTTTAGTGCTCCTAAACCCCTCCGGCTCCATTAAAAAAAAAATTAAAATGTGTAATTATGTAAGCGTATGATTGTGTCTGAATTGCAATGCACCATGATTCCCTCTTGCTGGTTGTTTTTATGCAGCTTATTCCACAGGTTCTCATCTTTAATCTTTTCCTAATACATCTAACAGGCTTGAATAGTATTTTTGAGGCAGAGAAGCAGCTTCTTCAAGGCAACCAGAAAGTACTTTGCTGGACATCTGTTAATTGTGTCCTGGAATCATTGTGACTCATGGCAAACACCAGCAAGCACAGCTCAGGGGGTTGTCAGTAGTGTAGTTGCTGTGTCCAAATAAATGTTCTGAAATATGATGACCTTGATTTCTAACAGTTTGAGGTTTAAGCTGCAGTGGACTAGAGACACATCCTTACTTAAAACCTCTCCTGTCTTCTTCTCTGTCTTGATGTGTGAAAAGATTCAATGTGTGACAGCTTGCAGGGGAATCATGAATCTCTCTTATTAGATTCACTTACCTACAAAGCTTAAGATTGTATTTCTATGGCAGAAGCTCATGTTTTACTGTTTGAAAGAAGAAGAAAGCATTTAAAGCCTGAAAGAAATATAAATGACACAGCAATATCTTTTTGCACCTGCTGGCAGGATGAAATTATTGGTCCAAGAGATGAAAAATATGAAGCACACACAGCTGACCAAGTTACTAATTTTGACTCCCATAGCAAGGAGTAGCCTTGCTCAGGATAAATCCAACCTGCTTATCATGAGCCAGCCAGAAGCTGCTTTTGTGTAGGTACCCTCTTCACAATGCCACCACAAGGAGATGCAGGGATAATGTATAGAGCTGTGGATATTGCCTATGGGCACAGTCCTTCTGCAAGTTATGTCCATGGACAAAGATTTTTATTATCTTGCACTGAAAGCACCTAGGGCTGGATAATCTAAATAAATAAGTTTTATGGGCCAGCACAAAATTAGCATCTATTTCTGACCTCAGTTGCTTTTAATATATGACCTGGAGCCTGCCAGTTACCAAGTCCTGCAATTTCTAGCCCAACCAGGGGGACAGCAAATACTTTCCTCGGTGGTATATATATTGCATTTCTTCAAGCATTCGTGGGAACTTAACTTATCCCAGCTATGTCTGAAAATTCCTTTTTCAGTTCAGGCCTCTACTGTGCTGATGCAAGTCACACTCACAGAGAGATGGATTGGGGATCCATAGGAATAAATAAGCCCAAACTTTTACTGGAGCACCAACCAGCTCAGCTGAGAGACTTCTTCCCAAGCCAGACAGCATAAAATGGCTACTGGCATCTCGGAGACCCTTGTGAATTTTTCTCCTAATCTGATCTTTGCGGTCAACTTTCCTTCATGATCATGATCCTACCAGTATTGAAAGGCCACTCTAGAGACAAGTCTTGGTGTTCTTTATGTTGAATCTTGTACTGCTGCTGGATTCAAGCCCTCAAGAGCATGATGTCCATTACTGTGGTTGCCAAAGCACATCAGGGACTGTTAAAATTGAAGACCTTTTTTCCAGAGCAATCAGATCATAACACATACCTTTCCTGAACTTTGCTATAGCACTTGGCTGCTTCACATCAAGTTTGGTGATGAAACACTTGTATACACATTCTTATAAAACTAATTTAGCAGATGAAGCTTCCCACACTTGGCATGACCTGAACCCTTGTTAGAGTAAAAGTGCAAAGTCTTCCATTGCTTTTGGTAAGAGAGCTGATCCCATGATCAAAACAACGGAACCTATAAAAAGCCACAGGTACACAAAAATTGCATGCAGAACATGCACATGGGCAAACACAGGCTCAGACCTGGCTATCTGAACCAAGCTACCATGAAACCAAGATGCTTCTAGGTCTCACCTCGGTTTTAAGTCAATAAAGATCAAAACACTGGGGGGCGGGGGAGGAGAAAAAAGTTACAATACAAGCTCCTGCTGGAGGCAGGGAGCTTTAAAAAAATATTGGAGAATTTCAGTAGAGTTGTCTTAAAAATGGCTGTGGAAAACAATCACATCTGCTGACTATCACAGTCTAATTCATCTGAAAATCTGTCATGCTGCTTGCAGAGGAAAACCACTAGCATTAGAAACACTTCCAGTATTTTCTGAGATATCCATTTACTGTGTAATCATCGTTTAGGTAGCTATGAACAACTTTCCCTCTTTCTTGCTTTCCTGTGACACCCTTAAATAGCACTCACTCTTTTACCAGCACAGAATGCTAATGTGCAGAAAGGTCAGCTGCTTTCAGTCCTCTACAGTGCATCATTTCTTAAAAGGAGCTCTTAACTCACATGGGCCTCAAACAAGCATCAGATGCTCTTCTTATGCTCAACACCCTCTGCCTGGAACAAGGAAGGCAGATATGTCCAAAAATATATTGCTACTGTATGTATAGCTGAGAAAAAAGTTTAGAGTGCAAATTAAAGTGCATGCAAATCATCTGACTTTGCTCAAAGATAACATCAGTTTCCCAGAAGGTCACATAACATTCCTGAGGTTTTCAGGTCAGCTGTAGGGCCCAAACTAACCTAGAGAGGTTTGACATATAAATTGGGAAATGTGTGGTTTTGATGTGAAATCATCATGCTTTGAATGAGGTAGGAATTGAAATGAGAAGGAGGGGAACAGGAGAACAGATGGACTTTTCTAACCTGATTTCTTCCTGGCAATCCCCAACAGTTCCTGTGTTTCCCTTCAGCCTGGGACAGGGATTGTTTTAGTATCTTTGTCCTTTACAGCATCCAGAAGTGCCATGAGGACTTAAACGAAAGTAACTGAACAATAACACCCAGGACATCACCACCCTCCCTGCTGGACCTCAGTAAGCCCTGAACTTCATAGGACTGCAGCTATGCAGTGTATATATCACTGTATGTCTAACACAAGATGCTGCAGTAGTCAACACAGCTGTACTCCAGCTGCATGAATTGATCCTCCCCACAAAAGTACCAATTGCCATTGACTAGGTGCCTGCTGATAGCCTCTGCCAATTGCAAAGCAAAGTCTGTTTTTTTAAAACAACCTTCATAACATATTGCTACTCATTCTATGATTCTATGATTCATGACGTTCTGGGACCTCTGTGTCTCTGATCAAAAGAATGTAGCTTGAGTCCCAGCCCAAGTCTGTGAATGGCATCAGTCATTGGGAAGTCATCTCAATCACCTGGGAGAAATAAAACTTGCTTAGTAGTTTCACCTTGCATAATACATAACCCAGCACTTTCTAACATTTAAGTGGAAGATTAATATTAAAAACTCTTTCCACTGCAGTTATTGTACTAGAAAATCCTGAAAACTCTACCTTATGCATTATATTCACCAAGACATTATCTTCCACCAACAAAATGCAAGGTCCAACCTGTCTGGCTAATTCATCCTACACTGTTTTTTTATTACACCAGACTCCTGTTGATTTGTAATACAGTCTCTATCCAAGTTTGGAATCCCACTTCATCATATGGCATAAATGGAGTTAGTTATCTCTTTAGTGCCCCTGGAAATGTTATCAGACACAGGACCATGTGCAGTCACACTGTGGATCAGGGGGAGTATTCAGCAGTGCTGTTGCACTACTACAATCTCATGTGGCGTGCGGCACCCCAGAAGGCACTGCTAAAGGGAGAGAGGCTTCCTTGGTACACCTCATCCCCATCACTGCGCACAGAACTAGCATGATGGGACTCCACAAGACTCCCTGATTGGGCCTCAGGTTGTATTAATCACTTCACCAACTACTTCTGAAAGTGTGTCTACAGTGAGAGCCTTGAAGACTTTGCAGCTGAAGTAGACAAACAGGATGAATAGGGAAGGAGTTGAAAAGCCCTAAGCACCAGAGGGATTTCTTTTATGCTTCTTGGTCTGTTCGCATCAGAGTCAAAATCGCATTTCAGGTCCTTGATCCTAACCCAGACCTAAAGAACTGGGTTGTGTCACTTCAGATAGCGTACAAGGTTTTTACAGGCTGCTTTGTTGAACTGACCATACACATCTGTCAAACTTTTCTTTCTCCCCATAAACAAACCCTTATACAAGAGGTCCTGCCTGAGGAGTCTAATCCTCTTAGAGCCTCGAAAGAGACTCACATGGATTTTTGTCTGTTTACTGTCACTGTTAAAGGATTTGATTGATTCTTTCATTATTCTTCCAGCTCAGAATAATGGAGAATGTCATTTTGCTTGGAGAGATGCACATTGGCTTAAAAAATACTCCCAGTCCATCCATCTGCTAGAGCGCTGGAGAGCCAAGTGGTGCTTACTATTTTAGACATTCAGTCTAACACGGAAAAGATTTCATTTTCCCTTGCTTGAAAGTGTTACACTGAGTGCATGGTTGTATCCCATGTCTGTTTCTCTTTTGGTCTTAACCGGGGCTTGGCCAGGGTCTTCCTTGCCCTGGAATAGGTTTAGAGCTGCCTCTTGCAACCCTGAAGGGACAGGACCATGCACCCCATCCCAGCAAGCCATAGCAGGAGCATAACACAAAGACCGCATAAAGATATGGTGCCCTGGTGCCAGGCAGATGTTCTGAGGAAACTTCTGCACCGCTGCAAGCAGGTCCCTGGCAGGACCCAGCCTTCTGCTCACAGCAGTGCATAAAGCATGATGTTCTGTAGTGAATGCTGGATCACGTCAGTCTATGAGTAGCAACAGTGCACAGTGGTTATCACTGCCAGTTTAAGTATGAGGAGTGGGGCTTCACTAGGAAATCAGAAATAGGCTGGTTTGCAGAAAAAAAAATGGAGGCAGAGGCACACAGAGGTAATAACCTTCTTCAGGGCAAACCTCCAGGCATCCAAAGTTACCCCACTCCCAGTTAAAACATTGGCTCCTTATGGCAGCATCACCACAGATGGCAGTGGGGACACGGTCCACTTCTCCATCCGAGCAGCAGGTTGGAGCATGTTGATGCTTCCCCTGGGGCAGATGCTCTGGTTTCTTTTCTGGCAACCAGGCACAGGGTAGAAGGATGCCCAGATCTTGCACCCAGACCCAATAGTTCTTGGGCATCATTTAAAGTGATAGTTTATCTATGTCCTCAGCCTCAGCTAAATTGTAATGCTTTTGTGGCTTGCATTTCATGTCACACCTCATTCTACAGCATTCATTGGAAGCAACCAGCATGGAGTGAATAAACAAACCTGTCCCTGCGTGGTACCTTTTACTTGTGTTCTGGTGTCACCCAGAGCACACTTTCTATTAGGTACAATATGGCAGCAGTGGTAGCAGGAAACACCACCTTCCTGAGGCTACAGAACAACTGAGATTTGGGTCCGTATCCAAGCTCTAATACAGCCCTTGGAAAGATGCCTCCTATACTAGTGTCTTTTTCCTCTGCTTTCTATTTTTCACTTGTTTAGAAGCTGAAATATTCAAAATGGGGAAAAGTCTCCTGTACATTTTAAAGGTAATTAACATGCCAGCAGCCCTGGTTGCCTGCAGGATTGCAGAACGCATGAATGAAAATGCAGGATGCGGCACAGAACCACTTCTTTGACTAAATCTCTATTTGCATTCAGCACAGCCACTGTGGCACACAGACACTCCCCCAGCAAGTCGAACCAGCTATGACACCCTGGCTCCTGCTTGAATAGCTCTAGGTAAGGCTGCCAAACAACAAAACCCCTCAAATCAGGATTCCTTTATTACTTAGGTGGCATCTTAGGATAAAACAGCCAAAAGTGAGACAGCTTTGTTGTCACCAGGTTGTTCTTCAAGTGTAACCCTCCCCATTTGTGTCAGTGCTTCCTCAGGCAAAGAGCAGTTTAGAAAGGGAGGGATTTGGCAGAAAGCACTTAAATTCTGTGAGAATAGAGCAATTAGCACTAGAGATGAGGATGCTGAAGCCCAGGAGACCTTGCTCAGCTGCTGTGCTGTTATCACATGACTGGGGAGCATATTTGAAGGTAATAGCAAGTAACTTCATTAAGCTCTCAAAAGATTGGGAAGCTTGGAGAACATTTAAAAGAAAAATCTCTCTTTCTCTCAGCAGGTGGCTTTCTACAAGCTCTCCTAGTTCCCACACAATGGTATTTTCAGTATCTTATTAAACACAGTAGGGAACTTAAATGCGTAAATGTCCTTGAATGTTTCTGCCTTGTGTTTTGACAACCGTTTTCCTTTGCTGCCCTCTTGTGGGTTAACAGTCAAAACATCCATTCAGAACAAAAATAAACAGCTTCATTCACCAAAATGTATCCTGACCTAAATTCACCTAGAATGAAGACAGACCTCTGTGAAGGAAGCTTGTTTTATTTCATACAGTTTATTCACGAGAGGAGTTCTTCTTTGAGTGCCAGACTCTCTATGGTAATACAGCTCAAATGTAAAATATCCACGTCAAAAAACATCATCGTTCAGGCCAGGTGAAACCAGCATGAAACATCTTTTCCTTGAATGAGCTGGGGCAGGAGGCAGAATATACATATATGCATGTATATAGTATATACCTATTTATACTGCATGCACAGGTATTATGTAAATGTATACATATATATGTATACATACATATGCATATATAGAGAAAGTATAATATACATGGGAGTTTACTTGATGCAGCTCAAGCAGAATTCTCATTATTACTGCCATGACTTCCAGCACAGATAAATAAAATATGCTTGCATTAGCTATTGTCGTGGTTTAACCCCAGCCAGCAACTAAGCACTCCCCCTACCCTGACGGAATGTGGGAGAGAATCGGAGAAGTAAGAGTGAGAAAAACTCCTGGGTTGAGATAAGAACAGTTTAATAATTGAAATAAAGTAAAATAGTAATGATATTAATAACAAAATAATAATAATAATAATAATAATAATAATAATAATAATAATAATAATAATGATTAATATACAAAGCAAGTGATGCACAATGTAATTGTTCACCACACGCCGACCAATACTCAGGCAGTTCCCAAGCAGTGATCGCTGCTCCCCGGCCAACCCCCCCGAGTTTATATACTGAGCATGATGTCGTATGGTATGGAATAGCCCTTTGGCCAGTTTGGATCAACTATTCTGGCTGTGCCCCCTCCCAGCTTCTTGTGCACCTGGCAGAGCATGGGAAGCTGAAAAGTCCTTGACTAGCATAAGCAGTACTTAGCAACAACTAAAACATCAGCGTGTTATCAGCATTATTCTCATACTAAATCCAAGACACAGCACTATGCCTGCTACTAGGAAGAAAATTAACTCTATCCCAGCCAAAACCAGGATAGCTATGAAGCCAATCCTGTTCTTGAGAGACTAGTCCCATAACAGATACTGAAGAAAAGAAGTCAGACAAGATTAACAGCCAAATTTTGCATTCCATTAAATATGGAAATACTGAATTGAAAAGCCAATATATCATGAAGCCATTAAATTGCCAGTGAGGTTGAAGAGTGATCTCACAAACCTTCATTGAATTTGAGAGCTACCCATTTTTCTGGAAACTCAGGTCACAAGACAAATTTGCAGCCCATCAGTTCTGAGGATCACAGTGGCACTTGCACTGTGCGTGCATCTCACATTACAGGTGACTTTCACCTCTGCAAGTACCTGGTTTCCAAGAAGAAATATATTATTTAGGGTAATGCAGTGTCATGGTTTAACCCCAGCCAGAAACTGAGCACCACACAGCCACTCACTCACTCCTGTCCCAGCTGGATGGGGGGAAGAAAATCAGAAGGGTAAAAAGAGACAACTCATGGGTTGAGGTAAAGACAGTTTAATAGATAAAGCAAAAGCTGTGCATGCAAGCAAAGAAAAACAAGGAATTCATTCACTACTTCCCAGCAGCGGGCAGGTGTTCAGCCATCTCCAGGATAGCAGGGCTCTATCATGTGTAACGGTGACTTGGGAAGACCAAGGCCATCACTCCAAACGTCCCCCCTTCCTTCTTCTTCCCCCAGCTTGGTATGCTGAGCATGATGTCATATGGTGTGGAATATCCCTTTGGTCAGTTGGGGTCAGCTGTCCCGGCTGTGTCCCCTCCCAACTTCTTGTGCACCTCCAGCCTACTCGCTGGTGGGGTGGGGTGAGCCGCGGAAAAAGGCCTTGACTCTGTGTAAGCACTGCTCAGCAGTAACAAAAACGTCCCTGTGTTATCAACAGTGTTTCCAGCACAAATCCAAAACATAGCCCTATCCTAGCTACTAGGAAGCAAATTAACTCTATCCCAGCTAAAGCCAGCACATTCTCCACCCCCTATTCCATACCATTTACATCATGCTCAGGTACCACGCTATGCAATACAACCTCATGACCCCCCTTCCCCGCCTTTGATAGAATATGCAGGTATCATTCCCTTAGTCTATGGACTACCCCTGTAAAATGTCTGTAAAATGCCCATAAAATGCCCATAAAATGTCCATAAATGTCCTTTGTCAAAAGCATTAAGTGTTGTGAGCCAGCACCTCAATTCAAGAGGGTGAATCACTGCAATGGAATGGATTCATCTACTATGAGCTTGGCACTAAAATTTAAAGCACTCTAGCTGGGGTCTTTTAGAGTGAATGAAGTAGGCATCACTAGGATGTCCTTTTAAGCAGTTTATCCCAAAATGTTTTCCAATGGAGATCAGCAACACAGCCACAATTCTACAGATGAGAAAACTAAGGCACAGAGAGGCAAATCAATTTATTCAAGGTCATGCAGAAGGCAAGAAAACTCCATTCTTTGAATTGGAGACCAGTACTCTGCCCACTTGACCACACTGCATAATGTTTGCATTCTCTGAGGCCAGAAAATGCTCTGTTTGTTCATGTAATGCCTAGCATAACTAGCTGTGAGTGCCTTTCTAAGGGTGATGAATGCTATTCAGTGTGCAAAATAGTCTGGCAATTCACTGATGCTCTCCACCCATGTGAACTCCAAGCTCTCTTTACCTCCTCTGTCCATGTAACAGCACACAGTAAGAGACAGCACTACCTTACGATGGAGCCAGGCAAATGTTACCATCAGTAATTTGCTACAGTAATTACTATTTTGTTTAAATCAGTGTCACTTCAGTAAACTCATGTACAGCCTGTCATATATCTCATTAACAAACAGTCCAAACATGAAAAGCAAAAATACTTATTGCACTGGCATGTGAAGAAGGTGTGCAAAGGGAATTAGGATGCTGTTCTAAGCCGATGCAATTTTCTGTAAATCACCTATTGCTGCAAATTGATATAGCTCTATTGCATCGACTGATGCTACATTAATTAACACCTGCAGAAATTTTAGCCTATAAATCATCATTTTCCTCACATCTAATTTAAGGAACAACCTAACCAATCTTTTGCTCTGAGCATTAAAACCAAACCAACACCTTCAGGTCCTTATTTTCTGCAATCATTTTTCTTACGTCCTCATATAGAATTTGGCAAAATGGGTGAACTCAATGTCAAATCAGTTTTCCACTCACTGACCCCACAGTAGCATTTAACACCCACAACACACAGAATAAATGATGAGAGAAGGAAGTGATGCCAATTCGTATCTGACCTGTTGATTTTCCGTAATGAGCAACACATTCAGTTCTGCAGCAATTCAGGGACACATGGAAGAGTCCTGGCTGCCAAACTGTACTGATAGCCCTGCTTATTCATACTTTGTGAATTCACAACATTATTTTGTCTGGGAACACTAACAATACACTTATTCACTGGGGAAAATAATGTATCTCACTTCCAGGCCTTTATTTTGGTTTGCTTCTTTCTTTATTTTTTTTTTTCTTTTCTTCCCCCGTCCCCCATTTTTTTTTCCCCTGACAGCAGAATCCATCAAAATCTAATGAGTTGCAGAATCATGTTGTACTGTTATGGCTGGAAGAGTCACTATGATTTTCTTCTACTTACTTTCATGTTTCAAAAACTTCTCATTTGTGTTGGTCATGGGAGAAGGAAGCATATATTTTTCTTTCATTAAATACATTTATTATTGTCTTACATAAGAACCAACAAAGAGCAACTCCGTTTTATCTTTATACCTTTGTGAACTATACCCTTTATGTGCTATCCATGGAGTATAACACAGAGTATAGGATAATCCCAGTCACAAAACTCTCAGATTAAAAGGAAAGGACAGGCACAAGCTTGGAATGGGTATAGGAGGTATGAAGGGAGGCAGCTCTAGTGCTTTCTACCCTTATGATGGTGATGTTTGTCTTGGCATGTGAGGTTTTGTAGGGAAGAAGGAACCAAACAGAGAAATTAAGCCAAGGAGAAAAATCAGGAGCAGGAGAAGATTTAGAGGGATGGATGGGGCTCAGCTTGAGAATACAGCAAGGTGTCTACCCTGCTTATAGCCACTGCTTTCTAGAAGGGGCTGCCCATGCTCACACAGAAGGGCATTGGGTGCATCCCCAACTCCAAGCCTGTCTGACTTGTCTGCACATCTATTCACTCCCAGGTGCCACCAGAAAGCAGTGAGACACCTATACACACCACATCAGCTACATGATCATGCCAGTTAGCTTTTCCTAAGAGACCTCCCTAAGCCCACATGGTCATGAAAAAGAGGTGTCACTGCAAGGAGATGCTGGGTAGGTCATCTCTGCATGGAGCTGCAGGCTCCAGGAGAAGAAGGAGTCCTTACCTCCACCAGCCACTCCTTAGTTTATGCCCTGCTGGGGTGCTATTAGTCAGATCAGATGAGATTTGGAAATGTTCAGAGAAAAACAGCTCAGTAACACCCCAAGGAGAACCTCATCTATTCATCTCAGATTGACCTGTGAGACGTCTAATCAACAGACTTGCTTTTGAGCTGGGTCTCAGCTGGTGGCTGGACAGAATTACATTTGCCTGTGATGGCAGGACAGCAGCCTGCAGTGTTTTGAGCCAGGTGCACATAACCAAACAGCTTTGTTAGAGGGTGCAATCTCTGCATGCCACAGTTTTCTCTGCCCCACAAAGTGGGAAGTCACCTGTACAGCATCCAAAATGAAGGGAGATAAAAAGCCCCTGTCCTGCATCTACAAATAGAGATGCTGCTTTGTGTTGGGAAAGATTACCTACCAAGGCAGTCAGGAAGTCCCATTTTATTCAATCCCCAAATACTCTGAGGGCAATGCATGTACCTATAGTGCCATTTTTGATTCCTGAGGGTAGCCCACCCAGGTGTCATGAAAGGTGCAGGGCCTCCACCCACCCCATCTCTCATCCGCTCGCCGTGTTTGGGAGGCCTGCTCTACACTGGACTGACACGTCTGAAATGCCACCGCTGAGCCACGGTGCCATGTCATGGAAGAGCAGCTCTTGTCCATCTGCTCTGCAACTCCACACAGCCTAGTTACAAGACTTTATTTAGCTAGATTAATTCAACATCTAATAATTTGTTTTTTATTTAATTCCTCTGGTTTCCCAAATGCCTTATTTTTTGTTCTTTGAATCTTCACCATTTTGAATGCACAGCCCTATG
The DNA here is from genome assembly GCF_030463565.1 of Pelecanus crispus. Taxonomy (NCBI): domain Eukaryota; kingdom Metazoa; phylum Chordata; class Aves; order Pelecaniformes; family Pelecanidae; genus Pelecanus; species Pelecanus crispus. The sequence continues at coordinate 165,602,994 of NC_134644.1, read as the reverse complement.
TACAATGATGCTCTGGATACACAGATAAGACTGACACCTCTTAGTTAAATAATCATTTTGCTTTGTTCTGTTTGTTTATGTAGACCAAAAGTTTCAGTAGAAGTTTTTTGAAAACCTGCAGAGTCCTAGAAAATAGGACAGAAAGGAAAAAAGCATCTGGGCCATCCTCCTGACCCAAACACTGTCACCTATAACATTCCCACAGATATATTTCTGTCTCTACATTTTATTCAGCATCATTAATTTTGAATATTCCTCTACCTACTGCCTAAACCAAAAATCTTTTTAAGTGGATCATTTTGCTTCTTTTCCTCTAAAGCAAACCTCATTGTATTATTTTCTAGCAGCTTTGTGTCCTTCTATCATTATTACTTTCTCCTGCCTGGTGTTCACATTTCCCTTCAATTTAATAGTCTAAGAATCCCATTAAAATGCAGCCTACTCAGCCTTCTTAGACCATTAACATGGGTGTTAAATAAGATCAACTCCAATGGTAACCCATCAGCTATGTCTTCAAAAATGTTGCAGTTTCAGTAGTTTTTAGCCAATTTGCGTACAAAGACATTTTGAATTAATGTTTTGGGTAAGATTTATTCACACACCATTCACAATAGCTCCTTGAAATCCAAAGCTGATTCTCACATTTCTTTCATCCATCCAGATCCTGATGTTTATGGAGAACTGCAGGTGACAAACCTTTGCAGTGTAACTTTGTCAAAACTCACGTCTTCAAAACGTCCCATAGTTTTTTGCACACAGTGCCAGTATTTTCTTAATTTCAGGACACTCCTATCACTTTATCCAATTTCCAGGATCATTTTCTGAGCAGTCTTCTCTAGATTTTCAGAGCTATCCCAATTGTCTGATGCTTTTCAAGTTATGGTGTTGTTCATCTGAATGAATGCATTATTTTGTCATTCAGACAGTGTCTCAGCTCAAGAGAGGTGAGAAGAAAAAGGAGCCTCTTTCACAACACTTGATGGGGCCATTGGACCCTCCATCTGCGTATTGAGCACATGGGAACTGAAGGCAGTCGCTGCTCTGAGAGGCAGTGACTGTAGTGAGTGTAGATTCAAGACTATTGCTTTCTAGCTGATGTCTGCATTACCTGAGCCACAAAGCTGGGCATTAATGACTACACAGACCTGGCAGATGTCTCTGCCTTGAGGTGACTCACTAGCTTCAAACCAGATGGTTTAAAAGTTTGGCTGAGAAGGGGTAATTAGTTTTGGGAGATATTCCTCTATGTTCTTAATTGATTTTATGCTCAAAGAAATTTAGGCTGTGAGAGATTTGGATTTTCAGGTAGCAGATAAATTATTTATTCACAGGAATAGGAAGCTGCACAGATTTTGCCCAGCAATATGAGTGGGAAAAAATACTCCAAAGCTGTGGTTAGATGGCTTGAAGAACAGCAGCACAATTATACTTTTACCAGTCTTAGAATGGGAAATGATCTGTGTAATAGACCCCTAATTCAACCACCTGCCTTAATTAGGAGAGAATGTAGTTAACATTGAAATCACTGCCTTGAGACATAGGTTTATGGGAATAATGAAGCAGTAATATTAGAGCTTTAGCCCACTGGTCAAATTCGGAAGTTAAGGATCTTTAAATGGCCATTTAACACCCAGAAAGTGCTTCTGAACTGCTGAACAGTGACTTCTCATACTCTTGGCCAGTTTAAATTTTATTCTTTCTTTTATTGTTTTTGACTAGGAGACATTAACAAAAATAGTGCTTTCCTGAAAATACATCAGCCATACAGTCTCATCTGCTCAGAACTAGCTCTGAGCAGAGATTCATAGAGAACTCACCCAGCCTTGCACAAAGGTTGTAAGCCTCTCCTTTTTAAAGTGAGAGAAGTTTCTACAAAAACTTGCATATACTTTTTTAGACATCTTTCTTAGATGTCTCTACACACAAGGTCCCATTTGTGCACCTCAAGTCTAGGAAGACTTTCTAATGAGATCTGAACTAGCACACTAAGGATGTGTATTTTACAGAACTGGCAAAACAGACAGAGATTTTCTAGAGTGATACATCAGTAATTGACAGTCCCTGAAGAGGACTCATTTTTATTCCAACAGAAGGCTTCCCATGGTAGGGCTATAAACCATGACTCCCCTGTCAGCTCATAGAAAAGAGTCTCACACTTAATGCCTAACTAAAGGCTACTCTCCTATTTCATTAAAACCAGCTGGAGCCTTTCCATAGTTTCACTAGGCCCCAGCCAGCTACAAAAAGATTGTGATTAATGTTTAACATTGGTAAATTCAATACAAACAGCAGCTTTGGTAGTAAGTGACTCTGAGAGTTTGTAATCCCACGAGAAACTGGTTGAAATTAATTCTACTTGAAGACTTCTGGGTCTGGTTTATTTCTATGTCAACCCATGTGTATGATGATGCAAGTCTACTCTATCAAAATACCAAACATTTAGAGCTGTAACTGATGTCATGGAGTAAGCGGGCACAAAAAGCTATGGGAGAGCACAGTGAAGTACTAAGAACAGAGTTTAATCCACAGTATATCTGTCTGCTCACTCATGGACTGGCACCTTGCAAGCCAGATCCCAAGAAGGAATTCATCCTGACTGTTGGCACCTATCTTGACCAGCTGTCTAAGTGCCCTTGTAGTCAATGGCAAGTCAGTGGAGCCAGGGTTGTGATCCATCTGGTCAAATGTGGGCACCTACTTTGCAGTGAGGCAAATCACACTGCTTTGACTCTACTGAGCAGATCTCCACTGATTATAAAGGGATCCCATGGTCCCATATAGGAGTGTATATTATAGCCACCTAAAACCAAGTGAGATACATCTCTCCATAGACCTCCACTCTGACGTTTGAGGGCAGTGAGTGTCATACAAAGTTGCTGGTAATGTAATGCAAAGCTGAACTAGGATCCTGGAGAGGAGGTCAGCTCTTCTGTGTAAGGAGAATTGCAAGGTCAGAAGTCTGGCTCCAACCTTTGGTCGCAAATGGATGACTTAGATTGCTTAAAGAACCACTGTCAAAGGTATCAGCAAAAGTGGTTTTAATATGATGTTGTAAAAGTGCTACTTAATAAAGTTCAATGGCAAGGTTCATTCTATTACTGTACAGCACAGTCAAACAATGAATCAAAACTATCAAGACTCAAATCAAAGTCACTAAGACAAAATCAAAGTTATCAAGTCACAAATCAAAGTTACCATACTACAAGGTTATGCACAGTATCAGTCACTTACCAAAGATCGGCTGCTGGTAAAATGTCTCTCTAACTTAAGCAGCAACCTTTAGAGCTATCCCAGCTCAAGGGGAGATCACCGCCATGCAGCCAGGCTGCTTAGCCAGGAGAGCTCAAAGAAGGCTCACTTAGGCTGTCATATTTATGAAATAAAGTTGTTGGCTTGTAGTCAAATTACATGTGATGGGAAAGGTATGCATGAGACTTCTTGTACCCAGAACTTTCTTTGTTCCTTGATAAATGAGTCTTGGAAAAGCCACCTGTTATTCATGTGTTAATTGCATGATCAGTGTTCCAAGCTCACATGCATCAATGCTTGCTGTGTCACTCTGCTCCTTTGTGGGTTTTCAGACAACAGATTGAAACTAGAGGTGTTCTTGGCCCATGTACAGCTTAGGCCTTTACCTTCTTTGGAACCTGTACCAAACTACCACTAGTCTGGTTAAGGGGTTGAGGGCATCCATCACACCTTTGCACAGAGACCTGTATTGGCATTTCAGTACTTAGTGTCCACACATAAGATCTTCCAAAGTCCTACCTCCCCTCACTCTTTAATGGCCTCAATGAAAAGTAATGATAAAATCCTAATATGCTTTTATTTTTCAAGGCTTGATGGCTCGTTATCTTCCTGCTTTGCTTTTCATGAAGCAAATTGTTTGTTTAATTCTCCAGCTAATGTTGAAGCTGATATTAATGTACTTCTCTTCAGAAACCCCCTTCTTATCATTGTTATTAATATGATGTCTATCTTTGAAGCAAAATTCAGGTTTTTCATAGGATATTATACAAAAAATTAAAGATGCTGGAAAAAAGTTCCTCTATTATCCTTCATCATCATAATGAATTGTCACCACTGACAAGAAGTGGTGTAAAATGAGGTTAAAAAGCATCCTGCTTCTCAAACGAATGTTAACCAGGTCATCCCTAAGGATGGAAAGATTTTAGTTGGTGGTATCTGTCAAACCCTCAGCAAGGGAAATAACCTGTACAGGTATGTTAGAGGAAGACTTCAGACAGGGGGGTTTCTTCATTAACAGCAGGATATGAACCCCCAGATGAGATTAGTCACCTTTAATTTTTGTCCTTTTGAAGCCATGCAACACTTTTACTGTAAACAGAAGACTACTGAAGAAGTGTAATATCTGTACTACTTCAGGAGTGCTAATGTATGAAAAGCATAATTTGAGAAAGATCACAGAGAATGTGGTAAAAGTCATAACTGATCTGAGGCCTGAGACGTTGCCTTACTCACAGCATCATCCTCTAATACATATTCTACAGCTCTGGCCCATGGAAAGCTCCCTCTGACCTTTGACAATGTGAGTTTTGAGCTATGCAAAGAGGAGATCCAAGGACCAATCCTTCCAAATCAACTAATGTGGTTGTTTCCTCAGCCCACACAGAGTGGATTTACAAATTTGTCCTTTAATAATGTTTCAGTTACCTTGTATAAGCTCCTAGAAGTGCGGCACGACAAAGAACTGAATACCTTGTTTCAATGCCATTATTTACCAGCCATATACATATGCCTTCTTTAACATCCTAGAAATATTGCATAGCATTAACATCCCTGTTGCCAGGGTGTTTTATCAACTCCTGACAATTACACAGTCAGCAATCAGTGAAGACATTTCACTTGAACAGCAATTATGCTTCTTGCCATCTAATCAAGATAACTGTGATTGACATCGCTGCATCTTCAGATGAAACAGATTAAGTTTTCCTCTTGTTAATTTGTAAAGAAGGTAATGCCTTATGCAACATATTAGAACCTCTCCTCACACATCATACAGATGCGTATCTGCTCATAGCACACAAATCTCTTTCCTTACAAAGAAATGTTAGCTTTATGCAGAAGATGCACACCTTGAAAACCTAATTTAAATTCATATTTTATGCAAAGTGAAATTTATGAGGTTAAATTTTGGAAACAATTCACTAGATCTACTTGAGTAATGATGCCTCAAATGTAAAAAAGAGCATATAAAATTAATATCATTACTGAGCTAAATTATTTTACACAAGCTGAGGAACAATGAGAAATAAAGCATTTTAAGCAAAAGGAAGAAGTTTTGTATTTCCATGGAAAATGAACCTGCCAGGTGTCCATTGCAAACAACTGGAGGGGGCTAAGTGCTAGTGTTGGCAAAGGACTTACTCTTTTACCAGCTATATAGATGGTCAGCTGAATTAGCACCTAAGAAGAGCACGCTTAAGTGTGATACATGAAAATTAGGAAGTTATCTGAACTTTCTCACATGACATTCTCATAAACAAAAGGAATATAGTCTCTATTAATCCACCTTAAAGTGTATGAACAATTGGTTGATAACTACCTTATGAAGTTTCATATCATTAGCTGGCTTTAACACAGAAACATTTCATGTGGAGGTTTGAAAGGGACTCTTCTGCCCTGTCCTAGTTAGAACTCTCATTATCAGCTCGGCTGATGTAATGGCATGCACTTGTAAAAGCACTTTAGATGAAGGACAGACTACACATGATCTTTTTATATGTTAGATGAAGTTCAGTAAACAGAAGTGTCACATTGCATTTCTGCAGGAGAAAGAAAATATGCAAATACAACATGAAGGACAACAGGCTTAGCAATAACATGGAAAAAATAGACTTTGGAAGACACATCTGGGCAGTGCTTGCTGCTGCTGTCCAAAAAGTAAAATTTCCTTCCATGAGGAATGAACAGGTGTGGTGTGTGTAAGCCATGGGACATCATCGCTCTTCTAGACTTCACCTTACTGAATCATCAGTTACAGAACCAAGCTCAGGGATGCCAGTGAGAGTCCAGAGGGTCCAGAGGAGAGGAACAAAAAAGACAAAACACTGCAAAATACGGCCTCTAAGAATGTTTTTCCAGCAATTACTGTGCTTAGTCCTGAAAAGAAAAGATCAATGCTGAAGTAACAAAGGGGGGGGGGGGGGGGGGGGGGGAAAGGAAGGAGTGGGAACAAGAGCAGATGAGACTTAATAAATGACAGTTGGTACTAGAAGGAATCGTGATCGGCTGTTTGCTAACAGTGCTCCTAATTCCATTTGCCACATGCTCCCACATGAAATCCTGAGTTTAATTTCCAGCATGGGAAATCCAGCTAAATCTGAGGAAAACCCTTCCACAACAAAGGAAGAAGAAACATGCAGAAGGCCATGGACCCTCCTTCATGGAGGTTTTGAGTTCTGGCTGGGCAAAAAATGTCTTTTCCATGAGATGGTCAAAGTTTAACCCCTCACTAGAGCTACAGCTTATCTTCTGCCATTATATCCAGAGCAGCTTTGCCCACTTTCTCTGTTTGCTCCTACAGTACTACTCATCAGAGACAGTCTGGATACACTTGCTCCTATTTTAGTACCAAGGTCCTTCCAGAACAGTATTTTTGTGATTTTTCTCCAGTGGCTGAGACAGACAAGTACCTTAAAGTATTTACACTTGGTGGCAATTAGAACAGGTTATCGTAGTCATTGTAAATACCTTCAGTGAAAAAAAAAAAAGTTAAAATTACATGACAATTCCAGCAGGTGATTGCAGGAGTACTACTTTTATTACTGTAGATCAAATTTATGATGATTTATTGCTAACAACTGATGTAAAACAAATTAAAAAAAATGGTTTTAAAATGGACAGTGAATCTTATGAGATAGTTACAGAGCACCACGAACAAGCTTTCACCAGGGCTGTGCCTAAATTGGCTTTAAAATTTACAGTTTTCTTATTCCCTTAAGGGGTGAATAGTTCATTGCCTCGCTAATATAATTTTCCACATCTCCAATCAGCAGCCTTAAGAGAAGACCTTGCAACTAGAGGATTTCCTAATCTTTGCTGCCAGCTCTGACTGATGTTCTACTTTTGGTCAATAGCCCTTCATCGTATGTCAGGGCTGCTTCCTCCCTTATGTTTGATGGCTTACCTGTCCTATATGGATATCACACTTGGTTTGCAGAGATCACTACCTTATAAGTTAAAATGTGGTTTAAGGGCAACCACATGTCTAACTTTCTGTTATCCTTCCACTTTCTGGTGGCTTTGTTTCAGAGCACTTCCTTGAATAGGTAATGCCTTTTCAACTTGTGGAGGAAATGATAACATTATTCTCAAGGGTGACTGATTGGTTATGTGACTGATCTTAGGTGAAAGTAATAAATGGTAATTAGTGGAGAAAAAGAACATTTTAGCTGCATATCACTATATAAGATCTCTTAAAATTACTTTCAATTATGACTTCATGAGACCAGAAGGAACCTCACTTTGTATGGTCATTTTTGTGACTTGTGGGACCAAAAAGAACACATTTTTCCACCCCTGTGAAATGCCACATGCCAGAAAAGAATGCAACAATTTATTTCTTGCACAGAGCAAGACAGGAGCAAAGGAGGAATTGCAATGTAACATGACAACTTGCTCAGAGCACTTTTGAGGGGGTTCAGTGAACCACCTTCAGTGCACATGGCTGAGCCAAAAGACTCAATCCAACCACAACAATTAAAATTCAGATAAATAATTTAGTAACGGTCTCAGCAGGGGATTTTGCTTTCCACTTTCAGACATGCATTTTTTTCAGAAGCAGCCTGTGTGTGGTTTGTTTTTTCTTTCACTGCCATTGTAATTGCTCAGTATTTGGTCATTGCAGGGAGGCAACTGCAGAACAATGAAAGTTTGGCAACATCACCCATAAAAGTGTTCAGCTTCAGCTAGCCTCTCCTCCACAGCAGCACACCCTTTGCTGCCTTCATGCAGGTTCCTGAAAGGTTTTGCAGGAGGACTGTTCATAGTCCTGTCCCAAAACAAAGTGGTGCTCACAGATCACAAATGTATCTGCAAATTTTCAGTAAAGTTCTAACACACTAGGGCCCTATCCTATTCATACTGTCAGTCACTAAGGGGAGCATATAAGGAAGATCATATGTAAAATGAAATAAAGTGCATTGCACAGTTATGAGCAGTGATTGAAAAATTGCAGCTGCAGAGGGATAATCTCATTCCCACTGCTTTTTGTTCATTATTGGATAGATCCCATATCCAGTCTCTACCATAGCAGCAGACTACAGCTCATACCTCTCTTGATTCATTGCTGCAAGCATTGCCACTGAAGATAATGATATTATTTTACCAGATTCTATACATAACAGTGTAAGACTGCAGGATTATTGGTATGTTTTAGTGGTCTCTTGGCTCCATGTAAAGATGAAGAAGAGGCTGACCTGGCTCAGAGGCATAACCAACCTACAGAGAGAGTACACCAGTGGGGAGGAAGGAAGTCTTCTCCTGGAACCTGCATGTGGGATCAGCCCTCCTCTTCCCACCTTAGGCTCATGCATCCACCCTGTACTGGGGGACAAACCCCACAGACTCTCTTCTGTGGGAAAAACACCCAGTGTCTGGAATTGCAATTGTGGTATTTCACAAGCTTTGTGGATTGGACACTTGAAAAGAAGAACTTACTAATACATGTATGAAAAAATTCTACTTGCATTTAAAATTACTAACTTTTTAAGGACACATAGGAATCACATGTTCATGTGCTCATATGTCTTAAAAAATTGCAACCATAATGATAGAAAAGTAACTATACCCTGAAATATGCTTGTTAAACACTCTATGGCAAGTAGTCCCACTAAATGCCTTCTCTCACTTCCTCACATGCCTTAGTGTTCATTACTTTTATATTGTTATACTAAAGATTCATGATAATTATAAACTCTACGTCACAGTTTCCATTAACCATCATTTAACAAACTACAGATAACCCTACTCATATTACGTAAATTTGTAACTCCTTATCGTGGTTTAACCCCAGCTGGCAACTAAGCACCACAGAGTTGCTCACTTACTCCTGCCCAGTGGGATGGGGGAAGAGAATCAGAAGGGTAAAAAGAGACAACTCATGGGTTGAGGTAAAGACAGTTTAATAGATAAAGTAAAAGCTGTGCACACAAGCAAAGAAAAACAAGGAATTCATTCACTACTTCCCAACAGCGGGCAGGTGTTCAGCCATCTCCAGGATAGCAGGGCTCTATCATGTGTAACGGTGACTTGGGAAGACCAAGGCCATCACTCCAAACGTCCCCCCTTCCTTCTTCTTCCCCCAGCTTGGTATGCTGAGCATGATGTCATATGGTGTGGAATATCCCTTTGGTCAGTTGGGGTCAGCTGTCCTGGCTGTGTCCCCTCCCAGCTTCTTGTGCACCCCCAGCCTACTCGCTGGTGGGGTGTGGTGAGAAGCAGAAAAGGCCTTGACTCTGTGTAAGCACTGCTCAGCAGTAATGAAAACGTCCCTGTGTTATCAACACTGTTTCCAGTACAAATCCAAAACATAGCCCTATCCTAGCTACTAGGAAGCAAATTAACTCTATCCCAGCCAAAACCAGCACACTCCTGGAATCTCTTAATTGACAGATCACTAGCTCAGTTAGTTACTACAGAGTAGTCCATATACTGTTTTAATTGATACATCTCGTTAATCAGCTGTAACTCTATAATGGTTTTTCACGAACCTGCAAACACTATCTGATTACTTCTGGGACTGGTCTCAACAGCACAGGCTAAGAATTGTTTGAATCAAGGTAACTCTGATGAATTACTTCCAAGGAGAGAAAAGCTAGGCAAGCCTGTACATAGGATCTTTCACAATATAAGGAGAATAGGCTACACCTGCACTGCTGAATGCAGCTTCAAGACCATACTCAGCCCATACTACGAGCTTACACCCGAAGTGTGCCCAGGTAACCATCCCATCACCATGTAGGTTATTCACTCAGCAGTGTGGGGAAGAGAAGCACAGGATAGGAAGCATACAGTGCTACAGCCATACTTCCCACAGAGTGTATCTGTAGGCTAAAAGAAGTTAAAGTGGGAGAGCCCACAGACTTCATACTGGTGCAACAGCAAACTTCCTCACTCCACCTCCCACATACACCTTAACCCCATTGGGGCAATCCTTCATCTTGCTCTGTGCTCCTCTGTATCCTCAAATTAATGGTCTATGCCCAGCACTGCATCACAGGGTGGAGAGCCATTGTGGAGGGCACCAGGCTTCTTTCTCTCTATCCCAGCAGGACAGCAATGGGTATAGATTTTTCTCCTGCAAATGACTTGCGCAGTTCAGTGAGTGCAGAGGGAAAAGTACACTGTGTTGAATATAAAACTGGTACAGCTTTCCGCAGACAAGAGTAGGAACCAAGGAGGATGTTGTAAAACTGACTCAAATGATCTAGCATAGAACAAGTGTATGCCATTGCCTCTTCAGAGTTTTGGTGAAAATCTGAGCACTGAAGTTCCGTAGGCACAAAGAGGAGCTTAAATAAAGGATAACATAAATAGAAACATGTTTTGCAGCCAAGATCTAAAAATACAGGATACTAAATATAAGGGCTCTGTTTGTTCTTCTTTTATCTTTTATCTAGTCCTGTCAGATTAGTATATTAAACTATTTAGGCTGGATTGATTAACTAAAATCTCTGATTTTCCTTTAAATCTTACAAACTTTGTTCATTGCCTGCAGCCTGGCACAACAGTTTTGCTTTTTTCCCCCATATACACTGCAAGGCAGAAAGTTAATATGCTCTTTGCAAACAGCATAATCAGTTAGGTGATATTGGAATGCCTCTGAAAGCCTTAGTGAGTGCAATGTGCTCAGATCTCTTCAGCAGCAGAAGAAGCCTTTAGGGATAAATATTAAATGTAGTGTAGTGAGATTTAGCTCCACGCCTCCTATTACCTTTCATGCGAGGCACACAGCTGAAGCTTTCTGCACTGTGTTAAAAATTTAGGCCTTGATGTTTAAATATTGAACAAAATGTTTAATGTGAGAACATCAGTTGTTCTTTCTTTGTTGTTCAGCCACTACCAAAAAGGGACAGAAAGAGTTCATGAGCTTTCATATTGGCTCCTTTCACTGATGCTGTTATAAATGAGGGCACCATTCAGCCAAAACGTGGCCTGCAGCCAATGGCACAGAAATGCCAATTTTAATTTCTTTCATAGTTCATAAATGCACATACAGGGAATGTTAAAATTCCTACCTCAGTTTTCAATATCACAAGTGCTACGGGACAACAGACTGCAGAGGAAGACAAAGGCATCAAATTATCATCTCAGGAGGGAAGGTTCTGCCTCCCACCAGGTTTAGGAAGTACTGGTTGATGGGAATATGGGTCACCCTGGAGAAAGTGCAGCTGCCATACAAACAACAGGAATAAGGATCATCCCTGCACACAGACCCCTTGCCACTTGCTGGGCTCTTTTATCTGGAATATTATTGATATCTGCTCCCATGTTACTATTTCACTGTGTATTTGTCATGCTGTGGAAGGGACAGCAGCCACAGAGCCACTCTCACTGTAAGAGTCGATTTAGGCAATCGGTAGGAGGGGGTTTTGTGTGAGTGAAGATTATTGGAGTTGGCTCTTATGTGATAACATAGGTATTTAGCACCTGTAGGCTAATCATGATCTCCCAGGACTTATGGAGCTATGAAGCTCCCAGGATCTCCCAAGAGCTATGAAGGGCATGAGGGGATAAAACTGCACACAAAGGATCCAAGCCTATCAGAGTCAGTAAATTGTGGGAGGACAGAAATGGCCAAAGGGTTTATATAGGCCTATTACCTACCTTATAATGTTGTGATGTACTTACTTTTCACTACTGATTTCCTTCTCCAGCTCTTCCTGGTGGTTCATGCTTCTATTCTGCTTGCCAGAACTGCTGATCTCCAGGAAGTGATTTCATCCCCAGACTAAAGAACAAGCTCAAGGCAACTGCCTAAAGGACATGGTCTGGGAAACAGAGTGGTGCCCTACTTAATGCAAATATCCCACTTAGGTGGACTGAATTGTCATTTGGAAGAAAGCTTTCACTCAGCTGATCTTGTAAGGAATTGATCAAATAGTGTAACAAAATAGCTGCCACACCTCAGGACAGAGGGAGCAACCAAAGGAGAGAAAATCAAAGGGAAAGAATAGTGGAAAGAATTGGAGAGTGGTAGAATTTAAAAAAGAGGGAGGGGGAGAAATAAAAAAAAAAAGAACAACCCAAAACAGAAAGAAGAGGGGTCAGATTAGGCCCAGTGTTTCTGAAGACATAGAAGAAAAGTGAGAAGACTGGATGAAAGCAAAGAGGCGTTGTTGCGTGAAGAGAGGCTTTGGAAGGTACCCTATTTATCGTTATAAGTCCGGTCGCGTTCAGCACACTGAACTATCACGATTCCGGATTCACAAATAACGCAGGCACCTTTTGGCTTTGGAAGGTACCCAATTTATCGTTATAAGTCCGGTCGCGTTCAGCACACTGAACTATCACGATTACGGATTCACAAATAACGTAGGCACCTTTCGTCTAGTCGTGCTGCATGAACTATCACGGCCACACTTAAAGTGTGTGGTCGCGTTCAATGACCACTATCACGCTAGACCAATAAATCAAAGCAATTTATTAAAGCAACAGACACACAGGTTCTTTGGATTACCGGTGATAAATTCACTGACTGCAAGGCACCTACGATTGCCAAAGGTTAGAATAACACAGATGCATCAAAAGACATAAAGTGACTCTATAGAGGTTTCTAAGTTTCCCGCGGAGGCACTTGGTATAACCAAGTGTTAGATTCTTACCCAAAGGCGATCCGATGGGGGAGGAAGAGAGGCTCAGCCCGTCGACTGATCCCAGAGGTCAGAGTAGTACACGGTGATGTCTTCCCTAACATCCCCTCTCCCTTAGGCCAATTTTATAGTATTTTACACATTAGGTGGAGCTTGAGGGACTCTAGTCATACATACTTTTGTTATGATTGGTGTAAAACTTTCTCGCTTCGTTTTAAAGGTACAGGCCCAGAAAAATTCAGAGCGCAGGCTCAGTGAGGGGGGGTCTTACCTTGGAGGCGGGTGGGTTTTGAGATGGGAGTGTGTTCTAGTATTATAATGACATTATAATGAGTAAAAGTTACTAAAGGACAGCATTTTTGTCAACATCATGATAGTTTGCTGACTCAGGGTATCACTTATGCAGCTTATCAGGACCATGATGCCCCTCCGAGTTCCCTTATCACAGGGCTTGGCCATGATGTCTCCACACCACTCCACCCCCTGGGCAGCTCCTCTCAGAATCAGCACACCAGGCTCCCCTGGGTTGCGACATCCAAGATTACAGGCTTAGGAACTTCCTGTGGGATAGATTCCTTGCATCCAGCTGCATTCCATCCAGAAAGCTTCTTCAATGCTGTACCTTTCTTGTAATCGTAAATCTACGTCTGGTGTCTAAGTCACCTCCAGCAATCACTCCACAGGCGTGCAAGTGGGAAGCTTCAGATATTGCTTAATGTTGCATGTCCATTTTATACCAGCTGCATCCCACGAAGAATCCAGGTTGACACATGGTAAATATGAGCCTACAATAATCCATCTGCACTTTGGCCAGAAATCCTGGAAAATTGTCAACATAGTCTTCTTTTCTGGTTGGAGGTGTAAGAACCTAAAAGTGAGGCAGTAGAAAATAATAAAATAAGTAGAGAATAAATGGTCAGGCAGGTCTTTTGTGGCAAGTTATCAGGAAAACATACTGAAAGCCTGCTTTCCTCTATGTTACAAGTGAGTTGACATTGTCCTGTGAGTTCTTGCATACAGATTCATTTTATCATTCACATGGCTACAAATGGAGTAAATCACTTTTCAGTGACAGTAACCCTATGTTTCTCCCGAATAAATGGAGGAGTTGTCTATTAAGTAGTGCATAGAAATGAAAGTCAGACACCTGTGGGTTTTTTCGCAACTCATATACTTAATGATGATCCTGTGATGTTCTCCAAGCAAGCTTCTCTCCATGCTTTTTGGATCCTAACCTCAGAGCCTCTAAAGGCAACATAACAACTATTAATGGAATTGAAAATGGAGAAAAATGCCTTCTTTTGCTTTTTCTTCATTTACTTTAATGACATTCTGAACTGCAGACACACTCCTAAGTGGTTTTGTCTGTTCATTTTCTCCCTGTTTAATAAGAAACAACTCTATCAGAACCAGTTAAGCTTAGCTACATGGATTTTAGTAGGAAACATTAAGATCATCAGCTTCAGTTGTATGGCCTAAGGCTGCAATGCCCTTGCACAGTCCTCTGCTGTGATACCAACATAGTCTCCCACGGCAGCAGCTGCTGTTGCTTTTTAACTATCTCTTGTCATGGAAAGCCTTGCCTGCTTTGGCCACTGGTTTCTGAAATCCAGGACCCATATCTTGAGGGAGCTGCTGGTTTGTCTTAAATTCTGCCAGCCACCCCAGTAGAGTGCCAAGGGACAACTGTGCAGCTGTTAGATCACCAAAAGCCTTCAGCTTCAAAAGCTGAGTTGGGGCCTCACTGGGGACTGGCACTGAAGGTCACCTCCAAGTGATTCAGTTGTATCTGATCCCTCACACCAAGAATCCAAGACAGGCAGATGGAAATGCTGGCCATATCTCCCCCTGACCTTGTGTGCTGCTGGCTGTGAAATTGTAGCGTCTTCAGTCAGACAGCCACTGAACCTCACTTGATTGGGACTTTTCTTAGATATTAATTGCATGTGTTCAGCAGGATGGATTAGATGACCTGCTGAAGTCCATGCTAACCTTATAGTCTATGACTGCTAGTTATTAGGCAGAAGAAATGATAAAACAGTAAGCAGTAAAGATGTAGAATGACCCAAAACCTGATAAGTTTATCTAAGGGAAGATGAATTATACAGTGTGATTTAGAACATATGTGAGATGGACTTGTGCAATATGTCATTTAACACAGGCTACATTAAGGTTTATCACAGTGACTAAGATGCACTTTCATAATAAAGAACTATGGTTTAAAAAAAGCCAGCTCAGACTTCCCTGAGGGTAAACAGATGAACACTGACTCGTTGTAATAAATAACTAGAGACTAAGCCTCATACCCAACTGTGGAAAGGAAATACTAGTCAGGAAAAGGAAGTTGATATTACCTTTGCATGAGGAGCTCAGTGCTAGGATACTGAGCCCAGTGCTAAGGTTTGCACCTGGAGAATGATGGATTCCACCAACCATAAAGTTTGTGCGATTTTTTTGTTCATTTTCTTTAGTTTCTAAGAAACAAGGGTTCCAGGATGGTCTATGGAAAGGTTGGAGACAGCACTAGGGAGAATGTCAATAGAGAAGCTTAATAATAAGGAAGGTGAGCAGATGATTTAATGACAGAGTATAAATGCTTCCATGAGGAAAAGATTCTTTAATGTAATAGAAAAGGACAGAATACAATCTCTTTTAAAGCCCAGCAAATTCAGACTGGAAATAAAATATCATGTTTTAATGGATAATTAAGCACTGAAAACCTTTCTTTACAATGCAATTAAATAACCATCACCCTTTAAATGTATACTCTGTGCCACTCAGCCTCTGTAAAAAGGTATTTTTTAACACAGTCATGGATGTGAAACAGAATCACTGAGTGAAACTCTGTGGCCTGAGCAATCCAGGAAGTCAAATCTCATGGCAATAATGATGGGTTAAGACAGTGGGAACCAATTCTTCCAACTCCTTGTCCATAGTCCCCATCTACTATTATATCCTGTTTCCCTAAAACTCCTGCATAGACCTAATCTTGCTATGTTCTCTACATAACCCTTCCAGTAGTTGAAGTTGCACTAATCTCTGTGAACAAAACCTTTGATTGTGTTGCAACATCAGGAGGTAAAGGATATTATTAGTGATATTATGCTAAGCCATAATCCTGTCTTCAGCAGATACACCTTCATATCTCCTTGGACCATTTTTGACTTAAAGAGTATTAAAAGGCATACATCCCTGGAGCTATCTTCCAGATCCTTAGACTGCAGTATAAATTCACTATGACTAGCTATTTTTTGTGCATCTGCCACAGAGAAGTACTGAAGCAAGGGAAAAAAAAAAAAAAAAAAAGAGGTATTTTCCCCAACAATTTCAGTGTGCATTTTGTGTTTTGGTCTCCTTAACAAGATAATATTTAGAACTTCACTGGTTATCCTCTTGGTTGCTAAGTGACAGCAGAGCTGAGGATGAGGAAAATTCACTTTGCAGGAGAGCACCCACAGAACACTGTTCTCAGGATAACGCTTTTACTATAATAGTGCAACACATGTCATGGAAAATGATAAGCTAAAGAACATCCAAGAAAGGGACTCCTCCAGCAAAGCTGACAATTTGCGAATTTGAACTGAAACAGTCATTGCTAAAAGAAAAGTGGGTTTCAGAGTAAGATCCATGCTGTTATATTCAAGTGATACTTCCAGTTCATACAGTAGTCACCCTAGGGCTCTGATTCAGTGGATTCTTAAGCATGCTGCCATAACCCAGCCATGTGAAGACATGTGTGGTATCAGTGGCTAAGTTTATTCTCCAGAAGATTTGATCCCAGTGCAGGTGCAATCAAGGAGTGCTCTGTCTCCATGTGGCTGCCTCAGAAAGGGCTGAGGACCGCCTCTACACTCATCATTTGGTTTATGACTGGACATGTTCTGCATGCACTGTAGAGGATATACCTAAATCTATGTTTGTTGGCTTGTAGTGCACATGGACTATTATCCTGAGAAGACCTAAACTTCTCAGGGGCTTACCCAGCCCTACACGTGGATTTGGACCATATGACAGTGCAATGACACAGCAGAGCAATATCTTAACACCACACAATTTATTTTTTCAGAGCAGGAAAGAGGTATGTGCATATCTGAAAAATAACAGGAATCCCATGCCAAAATTTTGTGTGGTGAGTCATCTTCACAAGTATAACTCTTCCAAGCTTTCAGGCTGCACAGGGTGCCACTTGCCTTCTCCCTTTCTACCAGTTCTTGTACACATGAAATCTGTACACACTCCACCTGAAGAAGCATCTCTAATATCAATTCTAGCATGTCTGCATGTGTCCAGACTGAAAACCTAGAGATCTCCCGAAGGGCCACTAAATAGACAGCCTTTTATTCCAGAAGACTGAGAATACAGTTGAAGGAGAATCAAAGCTGATGTTTCCAGACTGCTCCCTGTGTATTGGGTTTACATGGAAAAGTTTTGGTAGTGGCAGGGGGAGGGTTGTGAAGGACTGCAGGGGTGGGTGGGCCCTGTGGGTTGAGACCAGGAGCTTGACCCCATGTCAGACAGAGCCAGCTCTAGCTGGCTCCAAGACAGACTCACTGTTGTCCAAAGCTGAGCCCATCAGCAATGCTGGTAGCACCTCTGTGACAACATATTTAAGAAGAGGGAAAAAAACACTGCACAGCAGCTGTGAGAGAAGAGTAAGAACAAGTGAGAGAAACAGCCCTGCAGACACCAAGGTCAGTGGAGAAGGAGGAGGAGGAGGTCCTGTAGGAGCAGGATCAGAGATTAACCTTCAGCCCATGAAGAAGACCATGGTGATGCGTGTTGTCCCCCTGCAGCCCATGGAGGTCCATGGCGGTACAGATATACACCTGCAGCCCATGGCA
Organism: Pelecanus crispus; assembly: GCF_030463565.1. Taxonomy (NCBI): domain Eukaryota; kingdom Metazoa; phylum Chordata; class Aves; order Pelecaniformes; family Pelecanidae; genus Pelecanus; species Pelecanus crispus. Next base: position 165,585,317 of record NC_134644.1, on the reverse strand, counting down.
AACCCCACGCTGGAGTAGGTGGATGTGCCCTGAAGGAAGTTGTGACCCCACAGAGAGCCTGTGCTGGAACAGGTTCCTGGCAAGAACTCTGGCCTGTGGAGAGGACCTCACACTGGAGCAGGTCTTCTGGCAGGACTTGCAGCGCATGGGCAACTCAAGCTGGAGCAGTTCATTCCTGAAGGACTACGCCCCATGGAAAAGATCCATGCTGCAGCAGTTCTCAAAGAACTGAAGCCTGTGGGAAGGACCCACACTGGAGCAGTCTCTGAAGAACTGTATCCCGTGGGAGAGACACCATGCTAGAGCAGGGGAGGAGTGTGAGGACAAAGGAGCAGCAGAGATTAAGCATTATAGACCAACCGCAACCCCCATTCCCCATCCCCTGTGCTGCTTGGGGTGGGAGGAGGTAGTCTGGAATGAAAGAGTGAAGTTGAGAGTGGGAAGAAGGAGGACAGGGTAGGTGTTTTTAGTTTTGTGTTTGTTTCTCACTAGCCTACTCTATTTATTTAATTGGCAATAAATTCAATTAATCTTCCCTGAGTCAAGCTTGTTGTGACCATGATGGTAATTGGCAAGCAATCTCTCTGTCCTTCAATTGACCCACAAGTTTGTCCTTAAATCGACCCATGAGCTTTTTCATTTTCTCCCCCAGTCACGTTGAGAAGGGGGATTGAGAAAGCCACTTGGTGGGTGCCTGGAAGCACCCCCTGATGGCATCTCCACGTTGTTCTTCAACAAGACATCAAGCTTGCTTTCTCTGAGCAGGCAGCTATAATGAGTATCTGTACCTTAGGCCTAGGCAGAAACATGATTAATCCACCAAACAAAATGGATGTCATACTTTGATGTAGATATATCTCAGACTCACAAACATGCCTGCTTTAGCACACAGGTCCTTTCACTGGTTTCAGTGAGACTGTTCTACTTAAAATTGCTCAATATTTGAGACTCCTGTTTAGCTACCGTCCACAGCCAGCACAGCAACTGATTAATATTTAGGGTTAAACTTACCGGCAGTCTAATCTTAATTGTGCTCTAAAGACATTGAGGGTGTGAAACTGCATATAGGAGGCAACCTCAGCATTAATTCTTCCATGAAGCCGAATGCCTCAGATAGACCTCCTTAGCAATATATTCTGAGACTCATGAGCAGTGGTGTTCACTGTCCATAACTACATAGTTATTTAACAGTAAAGATGGCAATAATGGGGTTTGTGTGCATTCTCTGCCTGTTTCTATGCTTTGCTACTCCTGGGGTATTTTTCAGTGCAAATATTAATTGTACTTCTTTTTTCCCCCCCTGAAATTACTTTTGTAAATATTCTAAAAAAATACTGGAAATGTGTATTGTCCAAAATTAAAAATACATTTTTTATATAAACAAATTACATACCCATTAGTCTTAATCATACAGATTAAGATTACGCATTCCAAAATTCTTACTTAAAAAAAAAGCCAAACAACATAGGTGTATAAGCATATTATAGGAATCTAGGCTTTATGTTTTGCAATCTGGCAGAATAAGATTCTTTTAGAGCTCCAAAGAGCAATTTGGTTTAGTTTCTTGTTTTGCTTTTGTCTTGAATATTCCAGCGAGGTGAAAAGATTGTATCCCATCTGTTTCATTTTGCACTACTTCTCTCCTTGTAGCACTTTAGTATTTTCTGTGTTGCCTTGCCCACTTATGGGACTGACCAGCTGGCCACAGATCCAATTTAGCCAGCTGTTAGGTGCTCAAAGAGGGAGTACCTGTGCAAAGGAGGGGTACTAAACTGATTTGCAGCCTTCATATAACGTTGTGAACACCTTCTTGTAAAATAATCCTTCTCTTGATGGTGCTGTCAATGGATTAATGCAGTACTTCTCACATTTCAAAGTGGTTCACAGATTGTTGCATATTAGTGATTAATTTATAAACATGACTTCAGAAGACCAGCTTAGTTCAGTCTAATTATTGACTGAAGCTATAAAAGACCAGCTTAATTATTTAATTAATTAATTAACCAGCTTTAAAAAGATATGTGTTATAAAAAGTCCTTTGCTTTTGTTCCTGCTATAAGCAGCAAATCAAAATGAAGACAAATTTTTAAAATGCATAGTTATATTTCCAGTCACTGTTTATTAGTTAAATGCATGTTTTCTGTAGCTTGACATAATCTCTATTTGACCATCGAATAAGCAGCTGTAGCAATCTACTGAAATATTAATCATAAAGACCACCTACAGGCCTTCCTGTTTTCTAGTAGCCATCTGGCTGTTAGAGAAAACCTGGCTCAGACGGGAAAGTAAGAAAAATGCAGAACTCTGAAATAGCTCCTATTGGGGGGGGGGGGGGGGGGGGGGAGCAAGCGCTGGGTTAGCAATCTAACAAGCCGCCCCAAACTTCTAGGTGAAATATGAGATCTTGAAAAGTTTATCCAGGCCTAAATCTGCATAGCAAAGCACCTTGGAAGTTCATGACACAGCTTATCATAAGCACATAAAACCTTATGCTAATGAATAGCCAAAATAATGGATGATAACAGGAGTAGCTGAGGCCCTATTTAATAATTTTAAAGAGGCAATGGGATTTTTATAATAAACTGTGACTTAATATATCAAAGTGTCTGTGTCAGACTTTAATTTAGTAGAAGTATGAATCCCACAAGAGGAACAGAGCCAAAAACCATTTTAAAACTACAGGCTGGTTTTATGAGCAGATCTTCATACTACCTGCTAATGGCCATTTTATTGCTATTTTATAGCAGTTTCTGGGTTTGGCTTGCAGCAAGGAAGATAGCACATGGACTTCTACCTTTTGTCTTCAAATCAGCCACCAGGCAGGCAGCACTGCCCTATACATCTCTGTAGGAGATTTACAAGTTGCTAAATGTTGTTCCTCCTCCTCTCTTCTCTGTATATATGTAAGTACATATTTGCACTTGTATATACAGGTTTTTTATTTATGGTATAACTGCAGATTTTGCCACAGCACCTCAAGTATTTAATGTTCTTTCAAAAAAACCCAAAGTCATATTATAGCCTTAAATCTGGCCTTGTAACAGATTCTCTTCATGAGTTTTTTCATCTGTAAAACATTTGTTGACAGTTATGAGGATTAATGAGTCGATGTTATGAAAGTACATAGAAAGCAAAAAGTGCTACATTAGATGCTAAATATTATTTGTATTATGATTTATATGTTAAAGGCTGTGGTTGAGCTTTAAATGCCACTGGTTATCAGGTGGGGGTTTTCAGTCCTGTTATGTATCATTTCATGGAAATAGTTTAATGAGACCAAGGTAAAAGTGGTTTCTTGAGAATAAATGTCATTGTTCTCATTTTCTTACCTTAAAATAAACCTGAACCTAAAAAACCCCTAAATAACAAGACTGTGTTTTGAGAAGGACCCACAAATCCTTTTCTCCATGGTCACACAGACTGGACCACCAGGTGAGCAGCTACTTCTCCAAGTGTTGACCAGAGGCCTGATTCAGCCCTGCAAACTGTTGCACACCTTGTCAACCCTGTGCGACAAGGCAGGGCTAAGATGTCCCTCACCCAGAACTACCTGGTCTGCTTTGCCTTGCCTTTAACTTGCTGACTGTGGGAGATATGATTGAGAATCTGAGGTGATGTTTAGCTGGGATACTGTGGGTTGAAGACAATTCATATGAGCTGAAGGAAGCTGTCCTTCTGTAAGAAGATTATTATTTGGAAAGAGCATCTGGGAAGAAACACCAGGCATTCCCCGCACTGATTTAAGAGATGAGAGGGCAAATATCTTTAAGAACTTAAAATTTCTCTGTCCTCATTTTCCCTATCTGTTATTTTATGCTCCCCACATACAGGTTTGGGGAGATAAAATGAATGTCTATAAATTATTTTGAGCAACCCAGATGAGTGACTTGAACCAGGAGCTGGATTATCTACTGGGTAAGGTTGTGGCGGGTTGATCCTGGCTGGACGCCAGGTGCCCACCAAAGCTGTTCTATCACTCCCCTCCTTGGCTAGACAGGGGAGAGAAAATATAACAAAAGGCTTGTGGGTGAGATAAGGACAGGGAGAGATCATTCAGCAATTACTGTCATGGGCAAAACAGACTCAACTTGGGGAAATTAGTTTAATTTATTATCAATCAAATCAGAGCAGGGTAATGAGAAATAAAACCAAACACCTTCCCCCCACCCCTCTCTTCTTCCCAGGCTCAACTTCACTCCCAATTTCTCTCTCCCAAGTGGCACAGGGAGACAGGGAATGGGGGTTGAGGTCAGTTCATCACACATCATCTCTGCTGCTCCCTCCTCCTCAGGGGAGGACTCCTCACACTCTTCCCCTGCTCCAGCGTGGGGCACCTCCCACAGGAGACAGTCCTCCAACAACTTCTCCAATGTCGGTCCTTCCCACAGGCTACAGTTCTTCACAAACTGCTCCAGCGTGGGTCCCTTCCACAGGGTGCAGACCTTCAGGAGCAGACTGCTCCAGCGTGGGTCCCCCATGGGGTCACAAGCCCTGCCAGCAAACCTGCTCCAGCGTGGGCTCCTCTCTCTCCACGGGTCCACAGGTCCTGCCAGGAGCCTGCTCCAGCGTGAGCTTCCCATGGGGTCACAGCCTCCTCCAGGTGCATCCACCTGCTCCAGTGTGGGGTCCTCCATGGGCTGCAGTGGATCTCTGCTCCACTGTGGACCTCCATGGGCTGCAGGGGCACAGCTGCCTCACCATGGGCTTCACCACGGGCTGCAGGGGAATCTCTGCTCCGGTGCCTGGAGCACCTCCTGCCCCTCCTTCTGCACTGACCTTGGTGTCTGCAGAGTTGTTTCTCTCACATAGCCTCACTCCTCTCTCTGGTTGCAGTTTCATGGGGTTTTTTTCCTCCTTCTTAAGTATACTATTGCAGAGGTGCTACCACCACTGCTGATGGGCTCAGCCTTGGATCCAGCTGGCATTGGCTCTATCAGGCATGGTAGAAGCTTCTAGCAACTTCTCACAGAAGCCACCCCTGTAACCTCCCTGCTACCAAAACCTTGCCATGTGTCCTGGTTTCGGCTGGGATAGAGTTAATTTTCTTCCTAGCAGCAGGCATAGTGCTGTGTTTTGGATTTAGTAGGAGAAGAATGTTGATAACATGCTGATGTTTTTAGTTGTTGCTGAGTACTGCTTATGCTAGTCAAGGACTTTTTCAGCTTCCCATGCTCTGCCAGGCGCACAAGAAACTGGGAGGGGGCACAGCCAGAATAGTTGATCCAAACTGACCAAAGGGCTATTCCATACCATATGACGTCATGCTCAGTATATAAACTGGGGGGGTTGGCCGGGGAGCAGCGACCGCTGCTCGGGAACTGTCTGGGTATCGGTCGTCGGGTGGTGAGCAATCGCATTGTGCATCACTTGCTTTGTATATTATTATTACTACTATTATTATATTGTTATTATTATTATTTTACTTTATTTCAATTATTAAACTGTTCTTATCTCAACCCAGGAGTGTTTCTCACTCTTACTCCTCCGATTCTCTCCCCCATCCCATCAGGGTAGGGGGAGTGAGCGAGCGGCTGCGTGGTACTGAGTTGCTGGCTGGGACTAAACCATGACAGTCCTTTTTGGCGCCCAACGTGGGGCACGAAGGGTTTGAGATAAGAACAGATTAACTAGAGTGTATTAAGGAATCTGTTAACAGTTGCCGGTCATGATATTAGTTCATCTGATCTGTACCATGTTCCTTTCTTGGCTGTGCATGTTAAAGCTTGGTGTTGGTCTGTGCATTGCGCTATGCTCTGTAGTGATTAAGGATGTTTTGATTGGGAGGTTCCTTATCAAAATCCTGACCTTGAGCATGGTTTTGTATCTGGGTTTTATACACAAGTCATTACTGTACTTCGGGTACCACCTCATGGAGAGAGTTAGCAATTATACCTTTCCCTCGGAGATGTTTGTTGTGGAGGAACTACAGAATGGCACCTTCATTACCTTATTCTATAATGCTTCCTCCTTCATTACAGAAAGTTTTCAGTATTTTGAACATCCCTGGGCAGTTAAGATACTTCTATTGATAATTCTTGGGAATATTGTTTTGGTTTTGACAAAGGTTAGTAAGCAATTTAAGAATATCATCCAGAGATCTGCCCCAAGGCTGGAGAGTTATGAGTGGCAGGGTGTGTGGGATCGTATGCGCAAGTACCTAGGGCAGTGGGGACCTCCAGTGTTTTGGAACTTCACCCCTGAACAAGTGCAGAATCCTGAAGAACTAGTAAAGTATTTGGAAGAAGTATGTTCTTACCCTGGCAACTCCAAAGAGACACAACTCATTGCAACATGCTGGGGACTGGCCCATGCTTATAGAGCCCTGTTCAACACTATTCAGTACCCTCAAGGGAAAGAGAGGGTCTCTGGATCTGATGACAAAACAACAGGCACTGTGGCTACTCCAACCACAGCCATGAGCACTGTGGCTACTCCAACCACAGCCACAAGCACTGCAGCTACTCCAACACCCACCACAGGCACTGCGGCTACTCCAACACCCACCACAGGTACTGCAGCCACTCCAACCCCAGTGGCAGGCACTGCGGCTAAACCAGAGAACCAACCTGCACCGGTATCAGTTGCCCCTATACAGAAGAAAAAATACACGAGGAAATCAGTTCGTTTAGTAAGGGATGAAGATGAACCAGGGCCATCACGAGAACCAGAGGAGGAAGAACCCATAAATGAGATGGTGACCACCCGATCCCTATCCCTGAGTGAGCTGCGAGATATGCGAAAAGATTTCGGTCGTCATCCAGGCGAGCACATCATCACCTGGCTGCTCCGATGCTGGGATAACGGGGCCAGTAACCTGGATTTAGAGGGTAGGGAAGCCAAGCAGCTGGGATCCCTTTCCAGGGAAGGGGGCATTGACAAAGCAATTGGAAAATGGGCAAAACCGCTCAGCCTCTGGAGGCGACTTCTGTCAAGCGTGAAGGAAAGGTATCCCTTCAAGGAGGATGTTTTATACCGCCCAAGCAAATGGACCACCGTAGAGAAAGGTATCCAGTACCTGAGGGAATTAGGCGTGCTGGAGGTGATTTACAGTGACCTGAATGATGAGCGGTTAACCAAAGACCCAGATGAAGTCAGGTGCACACAATCCATGTGGCGGAAGGTGGTACGGAGCGCACCAGCATCGTATTCCAACTCGTTGGCAATACTAGCCTGGAAAGACGACGAGGCACCAACGGTGGATGAAGTGGCTAGACAACTCCGGGACTACGAAGAAAAGCTCTCTTCCTCCCTACGGGCCTGTGTCTCGGCTGTGGAAAAACTGTCTGAAAAAATATGCCAAGAGTTCCAACAACTCAGAGAGGATCTGTCCTACTCCCCACCTGCACGGACCAGTGTCTCAGCCATTAGGAGTCAACGCCCCTATGCTCAAGAGAGAGGATATAGAGGATACACACCACGGGGCACCCTGTGATTTTACCTGCGTGATTATGGAGAGGACATGAGAAAGTGGGATGGAAAACCCACCTCAACCTTAGAGGCACGGGTGCGTGAGTTGCAAGGAAAAACTATTAGAAAAGGCGGTTCTCCCAGGAAAATTGCAGCTCCAGTTTCCAGTGAGCAGTTCCCGAGACAGAGTAAGAGGGCTAATTTTACTTCCGACCTTGATCAGGGGACTTTTGATTCACATTTACAGGAAGTGAACAGCGAATACTGTGACCAGTGTTAGAGGGGCCCTGCCTCCAGCCAGGTGGAGGAAAGGGACAACCGGGTTTACTGGACTGTGTGGATTCGATGGCCTGGAACGTCAGACCCACAGGAGTATAAGGCTCTAGTGGACACTGGTGCACAGTGCACGCTAATGCCATCAAACTATAGAGGGGCAGAACCCATTTGTATTTCTGGAGTGACAGGGGGATCCCAACAGCTAACTGTACTGGAAGCTGAAGTGAGCCTAACTGGGAATGAGTGGCAAAAGCACCCCATTGTGACTGGCCCAGACGCTCCGTGCATCCTTGGCATAGACTACCTCAGGAGAGGGTATTTCAAGGACCCAAAAGGGTACCGGTGGGCTTTTGGTATAGCTGCTTTGGAGACAGAGGAAATTAAACAGTTGTCCACCTTGCCCGGTCTCTCAGAGGACCCTTCAATTGTAGGGTTGCTGAAGGTTGAGGAACAACAGGTGCCGATTGCTACCACAGCTGTGCACAGACGGCAATATCGCACCAACCGAGACTCCCTGATTCCCATCCATAACCTGATTCGTCAACTGGAGAGCCAGGGAGTGATCAGCAAGACTCGCTCACCCTTTAACAGTCCCATATGGCCAGTGCGAAAGTCTAATGGGGAGTGGAGACTAACAGTGGACTATCGTGGCCTGAACGAAGTTACACCGCCACTGAGTGCTGCCGTGCCAGACATGCTAGAACTTCAATATGAACTGGAGTCAAAGGCAGCCAAGTGGTATGCCACAATTGATATTGCTAATGCATTTTTCTCCATCCCTTTGGCAGCAGAGTGCAGGCCCCAGTTTGCTTTTACCTGGAGGGGTGTTCAGTACACCTGGAACCGACTGCCCCAGGGGTGGAAGCACAGCCCCACCATTTGCCATGGACTGATCCAGACGGCACTGGAACAGGGTGAAGCTCCAGAACATCTGCAGTACATTGATGACATCATTGTGTGGGGCAACACAGCAGAAGACGTTTTTGAGAAGGGAAAGAAAATAGTCCAAATCCTTCTGAAGGTTGGTTTTGCCATAAAACAGAGTAAGGTCAAGGGGCCTGCACAGGAGATCCAGTTTTTAGGAATAAAATGGCAAGATGGACGTCGTCAGATCCCAATGGATGTGATCAACAAAATAACAGCTATGTCCCCACCAACTAGCAAAAAGGAAACACAAGCTTTCTTAGGCGTTGTGGGGTTTTGGAGAATGCATATTCCAAATTACAGCCAGATCGTAAGCCCTCTCTATCGAGTGACCCGGAAGAAGAACGAATTCAAATGGGGCCCTGAGCAACAACAAGCCTTTGAACAAATTAAACGTGAGATAGTTCATGCAGTAGCCCTTGGGCCAGTCCGGGCAGGGCAGGATATTAAAAATGTGCTCTACACTGCAGCCGGGGAGAATGGCCCTACCTGGAGCCTCTGGCAGAAAGCACCAGGGGAGACTCGAGGTCGACCCCTAGGGTTTTGGAGTCGGGGATACAGAGGATCCGAAGCCCGCTATACTCCAACTGAGAAGGAGATACTGGCAGCATATGAAGGGGTTCGAGCTGCTTCAGAAGTGGTTGGTACTGAAGCACAGCTCCTGCTGGCACCCCGACTGCCGGTGTTGGGCTGGATGTTCAAAGGGAGGGTCCCCTCTACACATCATGCAACTGATGCTACATGGAGTAAGTGGGTTGCATTGATCACACAACGGGCTCGAATAGGAAACCCCAGTCGCCCAGGAATCTTGGAAGTGATCATGGACTGGCCAGAAGGAAAAAACCTTAGAATATCACCAGAGGAGGTGGTGACACGTGCTGAAGAGGCCCCACTGTATAATAAATTGCCAGAAAATGAAAAACAATATGCCCTGTTCACTGATGGGTCCTGTCGTCTTGTGGGAAAGCATCGGAGGTGGAAAGCTGCTGTATGGAGTCCTATACGACAAGTCGCAGAAACTGCTGAAGGAGAAGGGGAGTCGAGTCAGTTTGCAGAGGTGAAAGCCATTCAGCTGGCTTTAGATATTGCTGAAAGAGAAAAGTGGCCAGTCCTTTATCTCTATACTGACTCATGGATGGTGGCAAATGCCCTGTGGGGGTGGCTGCAGCAATGGAAGCAGAGCAACTGGCAGCGCAGAGGCAAACCAATCTGGGCTGCCGCATTGTGGCAAGATATTGCTGCCCAGGTAGAGAACCTGGTTGTAAAAGTTCGTCATGTAGATGCTCATGTACCTAAGAGTCGGGCCACTGAAGAACATCAAAACAACCAGCAAGTAGATCAGGCTGCTAAGATTGAAGTGGCTCAGGTGAATTTGGACTGGCAACATAAGTGTGAATTATTTATAGCTCGGTGGGCCCATGATGCCTCAGGCCATCAAGGAAGGGATGCAACGTATAAATGGGCTCGTGATCGAGGGGTGGACTTAACTATGGACAGTATTGCACAGGTTATTCATGAGTGTGAAACATGCGCTGCAATCAAGCAAGCCAAGCAGTTCAAGCCCCTTGGGTATAGTGAACGATGGCTGAAATATAAATATGGGGAGGCCTGGCAGATTGATTACATCACGCTCCCACAGACCCGCCAAGGAAAGCGCTATGTGCTCACCATGGTGGAAGCAACCACTGGGTGGTTGGAAACATATCCCGTGCCCCATGCCACCACCCGGAACACCATCCTGGGCCTTGAAAAGCAAGTCCTGTGGCGACATGTCACCCCAGAAAGAATTGAGTCAGACAACGGGACTCATTTCCGAAACAACCTCATAGACACCTGGGCCAAAGAGCACGGCATTGAGTGGGTGTATCACATCCCTTACCATGCACCAGCCTCCGGGAAAATTGAGCGATACAATGGATTGTTAAAGACTACCCTGAGAGCAATGGGTGGTGGGACGTTTAAACATTGGGATACGCATTTAGCAAAAGCCACCTGGTTAGTCAACACCAGGGGATCTGCCAATCGAGCTGGCCCTGCCCAATCAAAACTTCTACGTACTGTAGAAGGAGATAAAGTTCCTGTAGTGCACATGAAAAATATGCTGGGGAAGACAGTCTGGGTTACTTCCCCCTCTGGCAAAGGCAAACCCATTCGTGGGATTGCTTTTGCTCAAGGACCTGGGTGCACTTGGTGGGTGATGCGAAAGGATGGGGAAGCCCAATGTGTACCTCAAGGGAATTTGATTTTGGGTGAAAATAGCCAATGAACTGAATTGTATGATATTAATTGCTTTATAATACTGTATGTTATCTCTTAACTGTATGTTATCTCTTAACTGCATGTTAATATAATAATATAGTAGGTTAATATTAAGTATATAATACTGTATATTATGATTGCTATATGCCACATCAATGGTATTGCAGTAAGAATTGCCCAGCTTAATGAAAATGAACTTTGATGAAACCATGTTGGAATGAGAACTGACTTCAGCATGCAACAGTCCAACACTGCACACCACCTCTCCTGCTCTGAAAGACTGTGATGACAGATGGAACCCAAAGTCATGGGCTAAATGAATTCAATGGACATTTTAGAGGGATGGGCCATAGACGAAGGGAATGATATCTGTGTGTATATCAAAATAGGGAAAGCGGTGGTGATTAATTGGAACACATTGGAAAGGGGAGGGCCTGTGCACGACGTAGATGGTATAGAATAAGGGGTGGATACTGTCCTGGTTTCGGCTGGGATAGAGTTAATTTTCTTCCTAGCAGCAGGCATAGTGCTGTGTTTTGGATTTAGTAGGAGAAGAATGTTGATAACATGCTGATGTTTTTAGTTGTTGCTGAGTACTGCTTATGCTAGTCAAGGACTTTTTCAGCTTCCCATGCTCTGCCAGGTGCACAAGAAACTGGGAGGGGGCACAGCCAGAATAGTTGATCCAAACTGACCAAAGGGCTATTCCATACCATATGACGTCATGCTCAGTATATAAACTGGGGGGGTTGGCCGGGGAGCAGCGACCGCTGCTCGGGAACTGTCTGGGTATCGGTCGTCGGGTGGTGAGCAATCGCATTGTGCATCACTTGCTTTGTATATTATTATTACTACTATTATTATATTGTTATTATTATTATTTTACTTTATTTCAATTATTAAACTGTTCTTATCTCAACCCAGGAGTGTTTCTCACTCTTACTCCTCCGATTCTCTCCCCCATCCCATCAGGGTAGGGGGAGTGAGCGAGCGGCTGCGTGGTACTGAGTTGCTGGCTGGGACTAAACCACGACACCATGCAAACCAAATGCAAAGGTACAGTATGGTCACAGTGATAAAAAGGATCATCTTGACACAGGATGAAGTTGACATTTTTGTCCCTTTGGTTTCCTTTTCACACTCATTTTGGAGTAAACTGGGTGATTTTTCCTGCAATGATGAGTTGTCTGCTCGGACACTTGTGCATAAGCCTAGATGAAGCATATACAGAGCTCTATACAGATCCAGCTTTCCTTCTTTTTAAATCAGTGGGAAACCTCTTGCTGCCTGTACTGAAAGAAAAATGAGGCCTGTGTTCAATTGTTTTTTCTCCAAACCTCTTAAATTTCACTCTTGAAGATAAAACCAGTACCCTTGCCAGACATCTTTTTAGAAGACTGCTGCAATTAGAAATCCAGGAAGAACAGATTTGTTGCTCTGTTCCTATAGCTAGCCCAGATGCTGTCAATAAAAAAAGAAGCTGGCTGAGAACAAGATGGAAACTCTGAACTTTCAGACTTATCAGTTCTGGAAGCTCCTCATGAAAAAAAATGCCTTTTCAGACCTAGTACTAACCAGATGGAAAATGTCTATTTATTTAAAGAAGACTGAGGTTTGTTTTATCATATTCAGTGTAAATGCTGATCTCAATTATTATGGTATAAATATAAACATAGAAATGTTTTTTTAATTTGTGTTGTTTGTGGTATAAATATAGTAGTCAATACAACACAAGACCAGAACTTGCCCCATCAAGTGCAAATTTTCTTTTAAATTTACCCATTTCATGTCAACAAGCAAAATGAGGAAGATTTAAAATAACTCCTGAGGATGAATATAAAAACTAGCAGTGTATGTATATGTGTGTATATACACACACATGCTTTCAGACCCTTGTCTGGGTCTGGTTTCAGTTGTCTCCCTGTCATATTCATTCTGATTTCATCAGATGGGAAAGAAAAAATCTGAATTAAATGTTAGTCGTTCAGAAACTCCGGAAGCAATATCCTGACAGCTCTCAGCAATTCACTTAATGAGAGACTGGTGCTGGATTTGAAGAGATACACTAACTGTCTTTTGATCTGACCTGTTTAGGACAGAGGCACATTCACTAGGAACATGCACCAGGCAGATATTGTCCTTAACATTATCTGCCAGTGCTAATTCCAGTTTTCAAATTAAAAAGTAATTCTGCTCTAATCCAGGGATGATAAATTAGACAATCGGTGAATTAAGAAATAAGTTATGTGTTCTGCTTTCCCCCTCACCATTTGCCTAGGGACATGAACTTGGATATGAATCACTGGGTGTTTGATTTTTTCCATTGAACCAGACTTGCCGGTAAAGCAAAATTGCAGTTATAAAAACATTACTTAAGAAAGAAGCCACCTGGGCTACCTGCATGTGTGTACTGATACTCAGTATCCCAATTTCTAAGGCCTACAGTGAACATGTGATAAAAAGCAGCAGAAAGGCCTCTGAAACAAATAAAAATCATAAAAGCATCACATTGTTTCCGCTCTGAGGTCTAGTAGAAAGCCAGGTTTTTGGCTGGGAATGCAACCCTGTTCAGGACAGCAGTTAGGTGCCCATCCTTGTTCCACACAACCATTCACCATGGAATGAAAGCATGCGTTTCACTGCTTAGTGGAAGGGGAACTAATTGGCTCTGCTACTACGTCCACAACCTCCTGAATGCAAATGTCTTGGGATTTGGATGTCGTAGGAAGAAATATTTATTTTTATTTCAACTAGATCTGCCTTCCCTTTTTTATTTCTGTCTTGGCCCCTTTCTTACGTCTGGCTTGGGGACCAATGCAATACAAGTCTCTCTGCTCTGCATACTGTCGTGGAGGTCAGTGATGTGTGCCAGCATTTCGATCTTCTCAGGGGAAGAGACAGAGAAGAGGATGGAAAAAGAAACCTATTTAGCACAGGAATGAAACATTTTCTTTTTTTACCTAGCATGGGCTCTCTGTGAGAACAGGCATGTGTTTCAGAGATCCCATCTGTCTGCAGGCAGGTCCTGCTATCACTAGGGCTCGCAAGAGAGCTGCTGGAGCCAGCCGTGGTTTGCTGCAGGAATTGCTGTTCCTCTTCTAAACCCAGGCTGTAATGCAGCTAACGGTGTCTGCCTGTTGCCAGGAAGAGATGGAAATCTTGGGGAGGCAATCTACATAGGAGGGAGTCTTACAGCTCTTGCTACAAGAAATCGAGGGATGCCCTCGTACCCAAAGGAACCAGGCTCAGGGGATGCTGTCAGCTCTGTCTGGTAAAGTGGATCCATCAGGGGCTCGGCCCTGCCCTTATCTCTGCTGCTTTTTGCTTTCCATCTGGGTGTGCCGCCACTGTTCCTGTGCTGCTTGTGAGCTCTTACCAGGCAAACACTGGTATGACATCTTTTTCTTAAGGCTCATTCCCATGCAAGCCCTGACAGAGCGAGAAAAGGATTTTTCTGAAACAACCACACTGTTCCACCCAAACAAACACCTCTGAGCAGTGAAATGCCCTGTGACCATTTTGTATTTAATCATATGTCTTCTCCTGGCATGGTGGATAGCACCACTGCTGGTGTCAACTAAGTGTGGATTGCACCTTGGCACCAGCGCCGTCATTTCACTGTCATCTCCCTCCTGTTCCAGCATCCCCTGACAGCACTGCCAGGAAGGGGAATGCTACCAGCTGCGTTTCTGAAGAACATGCAAAGTCATTCCTGTATACCATGTCTCTACAGAGCTGGGACAACTTGACGTAGTTGTTGTGCCACACAAACCCTTTCCTAAACAACATGGCTGTTTTCAGAAAGCTCTTTGATAGGCATTCACCGCTGGCTTTTAAAAATAATTGGTTCATATTTTCACAGGTGCTGAGCTTGTGTAATCCCAGTCATTTCATTGCAGGTGTGGTGGAATGAATGAAGAAGGGGAGCTGCCGCAGCATCACCAGGGAAAAGGGGATCACCCCCTCCTGGACTTAAAAGAAGAAGAGAGAAAAGTTCTCCTACCTACTCCCACTTAATTAACATCTCATTTGCATTTGGCTATGCAGCTGTTCACTTACATTCCCTAAATGTGCAGCTCTGAGATATTGGGGTGTCCTGAAAACAACGTTTGGTCAAACATTTGCTTCACTTTGCTTGTTATGTGCCTCAGACCGTGATAAGCCAAACAACTGATAAGACTGAGACCTGTGTGCTGGGATGATTTGTGGTCTACTGGCCATGGCAGTGGCTTGAGAGGGGCAAAGACATAGTTCCTCCCCCTGTCCTGAGTCCTAAAGTGCCTTCCCATGTGTGAGATGAGCATCTGAGCACTATATGGTGGAAGAGGGACATAGCAGCATCTTGTCCCTGTTTTAAGACTCTGTCCCCTTGTGACTCTGTCATTCAAATGAGGACATTGCCCCTAGGAAATACAGTTTTTGTCATTCCTAAAAATTGTTCATCACATTTGATTTAGTTGAAATTGCCCTTTGGGGGCACACAGATGATTCACTAGTAGAAGGTCAGTTTGAGCTCAAGACTGCCTTAAAGGAAGGGGCAAAGCAACAGCCCCGCAGCCCTGTCAAAAGCAAGCCTCTTGCTGACGTCAAAGACCTTTACACCTAGGCTTCTCAGAGCCAGGATCTTCTTGGTCTCCATTTTAGTTGTTTTAAATTGGTCTTCTGAGTTAATGATTAAGGGAAGGTGTAAGAGCACTTTGGGTTTTCTGAACCTGTTGAGTAGCATCTGTAATGCCTCATGACCTCATTTTCCAGGGGAGGCAGAGAGCACAAGAAAAGGCTGGGAGAGCTGTATCTGAGGACTTTTGTAAAAAAGAGTGGTCTGGGAGGGATGTGGAAAAGCAGAAAACATCCAGCAGCATCCAGGAGTCACCTGCAGCTGTGTGGCTGCAATGTGAGCCACAGAAAGATGGAGAGCTGAGGAAGAAGGGTCTTCCAAGGGCTGACATCTTGATTTCTGGGATATCTCTCCAAGATAAAACCAAGAAGCTTGCAGCTGATCTGTGCATTTAGAAAACCAATTGACACAGATAAGAAATATAGGGCCTTCATCATCTTTCCATTTGTAGGCTACTGGTAGGAACAGCTAAGTTCCTTATAGAAATAAAAAGATAAACCAGTAACAGTTCCACCCCAAATATAGCACTGTATGAAAGAAAGATAGGTGCACTGAAGTGGTTTGACTAACTCTCGTACCAGGAGTGTTTGAGCAAGAGGCAGAGGAGAGCAAGGGGTCAGGGGAAGAAATCTGGTGCATAAAAAAGTGAAATATCACACTGAATGAGTCCAACAGATCATCAGAACTTTTGTGTTAAGAGCTGGGGTGGTTCTTGGACAGAGAATAGGGATGTTATTACTCATTTAATTTCTCCTGTGTTCAGAAAACCAGGATTTTGTACATTAAAAAAAAAAAAAATCAAAGATTTGTGCCTATCATCTCTCTCTCCTCTTTAAAGGGACAAACAGCAGTTTGAATTCTTCTATCCATGTGGGCTATGAAAGGCTGATGCTACTTTTCTGGCTCACAATGATTCTGTGAGCTACTAATTAAAATACTTGTACGGCACTTAGAACCTCATATTAATGACAGTATCTGTGCATTTTATCACTCATTTTATTGCAGTCCTGGGAGCTAGACTGTAACATTTCTCTTCTCTGCACATTTTTGTCCTTTTACATTTCTGAAACACTGCTTTCTGTTTGTTTCCTCTCCTGGTTTTTCACCATGATGAAATTTAACTTGCCATCTTTTTTGTTTACATCCCTGTTCAGCAGCATCCTCATTCATTACCTGTCAGCATAACACCAGGAACAGCAGAATTTCACTTCAGTGCAAGTGTCTCCCAGCCCTTTATCAGAAGTAATGAGTCACTTTGGGTTAGAACCATTTATCTAGGTGCCTTCCTTCTAAATATATATGCAGTGTTATTCCCTTCAACAAACTTCCTGTTTGCCAGGCTGATGCACACCGACAAGATAGCCATGAGAAAGTAACCTCCATAAAGCAAAGCAAGCTTGAGTCCATGATACAGAATGTGCTGCTTTTTTGCAGTAACATATGATCTCTGAACTTTGCTTATGCAAACAGTTGAGAGCAGGTGCAGCTGCTTGTGGGAGAAGCAAGGTTCAGCACATTGATAAAAGTATGTGTCAACCATAGGGCACTGGGAACTTGCTTTCCCAAGCAGAAGGCTGGGGCAGAGGACAGAGACAAAGGTTATTTCAACCTTAGTGCCAAGGGTGAGATTCAGCTCCTACGACTTCATCCATCTCAAACTCTGGGTTCCCTCCAATCAGTGGCAAAGTGGTACCACCACCAGATTGAAAACTTTCTTCCATGATTCCTTCCCAGACATGCTCTTCTCCACTGACTCCAGAGGGAGCCTCATGTTTGCCCTCTCACTGAGGGCTACCAGCTGAATCCAGCAGTTCTCACCTTCCCAGCTTGGTTAGCAGACACAAATAACTCATCACTCAGAACTCCAAGACAATTCATTTAGTGGGGCTGAAGGTCCCAAATACAAAACTTGCTGCCTACCAGTGCGGCAAAACAGTACGTGATGCTTCACTGGGAGACCACATGGGAGTGCAACATCTTCCTCCTGATTCTGCTGTGGCAGTTTGTTCACGTGGGGTGTGCTCAGAGAAACACTGCAAAAAAAACCAAAGCAGAAAACAGTCGCTAGACACACGTACAGGAACTAATGGTCATGCCTGTTTTTGAATTGTTCTCCTGCCTCCTTCATCCCTTCCCCCCTCAGGTTTCAAACATTTTCTAATGTTTGTTTCAAATTTACAAGCTGGAGAGGTGGGCCTCTGTGAACCTCATGAGGTTCAACAAGGCCAAGTGCAAGGTCCTGCACCTGGAACGGAGCAACCCCCAATATCAGTACAGGTTGGGGGATGAAGGGATTGAGAGCAGCCCTGCAGAGAAGGACTTGAGGGTACTGGTAGATGAAAAGCTGGACATGAGCCGGCAATGTGCGCTTGCAGCCCAGAAAGCCAACCCCATCCTGGGCTGCATCACAAGAAGCGTGGCCAGCAGGTTGAGGGAGGTGATTCTGCCTCTCTGCTCTGCTCTGGTGAGACCTCACCTGCAGTACTGCGTCCAGCTCTGGGGCCCTCAGCACAAGAAGGACATGGACCTGCTGGAGTGGGTCCAGAGGAGGGCCACAAAAATGATCTGAGGGCTGGAGCACCTCTCCTACGAGGCCAGGCTGAGAGAGTTGGGGTTGTTCAGCCTGGAGAAGAGAAGGCTGCGAGGAGACCTTAGTGCGGCTTTTCAGTACTTAAAGGGGGCCTACAGGAAAGATGGGGAAAATCTTTTTACCAAGGCCTGTTGTGGCAGAATGAGGAATAATGGATTTAAACTCAAGAAGAATAGATTTAGAGTAGACATAAGAAAGAATTTTTTTACAATGAGGGTGGTGAAGCACTGGCACAGGTTGCCCAGAGAGGTGGTGGAGGCCCCATCCCTGGCAACATTCAAGGTCAGGTTGGACGGGGCTCTGAGCAACCTGATCTGGTTAAAGCTGTCCCTGCTCACTGCAGGGGGGTTGGGCTAGATGACCTCTAAAGGTCCCTTCCAACCCAAAGCATTCTATGATTCTATGAAATGTTTTTTCTGCATGCATAAATCTGTCTTTGTTAAAAAGTATAACTGACAACATGGAAAGTAAAATAAAAAACTCTTCTCCCAGTAGAGTAAATAAAACAGGAAAACAACTTTACAAACTGGTTTCACGTATAGTAACTAAATCTAGTAATTAGAAAAGTAGATCAATTTACCAGCTGGTATGAACTAATACAAAGATGTAGATGCCAAGAACTACAGGTACAAGTTAACATTTGTGTTCCTTTAAGGACAAACTTACTTTTTCTATTTATGCAGGGAAAATAAGAGTGACAAGGACAGGGCAAGGGGAAAAAAGTGCAGGAAAAAGCCACTATGACCACAAGTCACTGTTCATTTAGGCGGCCTTTTAGGAAGATAGACACAAGATCAAAGTTTGCCTAAATGAAAGCAATGGGCTGAGAAATATTTTATTCCTTTCATCTCCTCCCACCTAGCTGAAGGATAAGTTACTGCTCCATGACTTTGATTAGCACGTCTGAATTGCTAGCACACTGCAAGCAATGAGGGAGGCAGTGCTTGGCAGCCCTGACGTGGGATCTGCTGTGATCGAAGCCTGAGGCAGTCCAGAGATCTGCCTGGGTATTTTTAGAGCACCTCTGGTGACAGTCATTCAGTTTTCCTAAGGACTGAAAAAAAAAAAAGACAAACAGACCATCTTTGTAGCTAGAACAAGCTGGGGCCAACTGAGGCTCCTCAGGAAGATATGCTTTTCCCCTCCCCCTGTGATGAAAGGCAACCACGAGTTCTCCTGTTTCTTCCTCTTGCTGTTAGCGAGGGTCATTTCAACCCCCATCTGCTCCCCCAGGGCTGCCACAGGGCCACCACGCACAGAGCCCATGCAGAGGAACCAGGGACAACAGCAGGGTGCAGGCTGTTGCCAGAGGCAGATATTCCTCTCCGTCAACTTGCTCATATCAGGCCATTACTTGCATGCAATTATTCTTGCTGCCTTGCGTCAAAGCAGGGATTTGGGAAAATGGGCATCTCTTAGCAGTCTCTCCTTTTGGATATATGTCAAAACCTAATCTGAAGAGATGCTGAAGAGATGGGGACTATTAACTAGATGGGCTCCCAGCCTGGACAGGGCAGTATCTGTAAGGCTGCACTGACAGTCATATCAGCAGACCCTCACCAAGGTGCAGCAGCAGCTCCATTTGCCGAAAAGGAGCTGGGTGCTCTTTAGCCCCTCTCTGTCCCTGCTAAAGTTATTCCTGGTGAGAAGTAAAAATAATGCACCATCCAAAGAAGCTAGAACATGCTTGTTCTTCCAGTTCTTATTCAAAAATAAGGAAGCATTCACCAAAATTGAAAACTAAAAGTTCAAAACCAGTAAGGTTTTCATACATCACATCCACTTAAGCTGTTTTCCCTGTAATACAGCAATTTGTCAAGGC
Organism: Pelecanus crispus; assembly: GCF_030463565.1. Lineage (NCBI taxonomy): Eukaryota > Metazoa > Chordata > Aves > Pelecaniformes > Pelecanidae > Pelecanus > Pelecanus crispus. The sequence continues at coordinate 165,565,421 of NC_134644.1, read as the reverse complement.
TTGGGACTCAGCAAGATGGTAAAGTGCACAAGAGGTTGCCTGGAACAGTCTTGATTTCCAAGTTGCCCTAAACTGACTAAAGAGAGAGGATTTGGAAGAGCCGATTAACCTCTGTTTAAGGATTTAAAACGATTTGGCTATCAGAGACCAGGGTGACAGCTGGTGGAAGCCAGGGACTTTCAGGTGACCACTTCAGAGCTAAACCTTCCTCTGAAATATAAAATGACCCTTTTAGGAAATAGCTTGCATTTTATGCAAACTGTTTTATGACAGATGGACTGGAAAGACCAAACCACAGTTGCTAACATCTGGTAGGGTTTGTCAAACACTGCTTAAGTCTGGAATTAAACATCAGGTGGCCAAGTGCCATGTATCTGTGGTATAGTATTAGCCTCATGGCATGTGATGTGGGCTAAGCAAGTGGCTGGATGACATAGTTTCAGCCTTGAATATTGTGCAGGCCTGTGGGTTGCTGCATGGCCACCTTCCTCCAGGGATATGCATGAGACAGCATAGCAGTGGCAGAGTTTAAACAACAGTGAGTGAGGTTTGATCCCTGCACTCAGCTGATGGGAGTTGCCACACTGCTTTATCAGGGTCCAGATTTGGAAACACCATCCCTTTTCCATCTCCAGCACTCATGAGGATATTGTGGCCTATATGCTTGCCACATCAGGGGGAAGAGGGGTGGCCAGCAGGAGCAGGGAGGTGATTGTTCCCCTGTACTCGGTGCTGGTGAGGCCGCACCTGGAATACTGTGTCCAGTTTTGGTCCCCTCACTACAAGAAAGACATTGAGGTGCTGGAGCATGTTCAGAGAAGGGCAACAAGGCTGGTGAAGGGTCTGGAGCACAGGCCTTATGAGGAGCGGCTGGGGGAACTGGGGTTGTTTAGCCTGGAGAAGAGGAGGCTGAGGGGAGACCTTATCACTCTCTACAACTACCTGAAAGGAGGTTGTAGTGAGGTGGGTGTTGGTCTCTTCTCCCAAGTAGCTAGCGATAGATGAGAGGAAATGGGCTCAAGCTGCACCAGGGGAGGTTTAGGTTGGAAATTAGGAAAAATTTCTTTACGGAAAGGGTGGTCAAGAATTGGAAGAGGCTGCCCAGAGAGGTGGTGGAGTCCCCATCCCTGGAAGTGTTCAAAAAATGGGTAGATGTGGCACTTGGGGACATGGTTTAGTCTAGTCTACCCTTGACTGATTTAGTGTGGACTTGATAGTGTAGGTTAATGGTTGGACTGGATGATCTTAAAGGTCTTTTCCAACCTAAACGATTCTATGATTCTATGATTCTATGATGGAGTGGGAAAGGGTGAACTAAGGTAGTCCCCCCAGGGCCCTTTCTCCATGGCAGTCAGTCCCCATCATGTAGTCAGGCCTCCTCTCACACCTCCCTGCCTGCTCGACATTCACAACCATTACTGCTTCCTTTAGCAAATACTTATTTAGCCCGGAGCCCAACACTTAGTGGCTTTGCATGAGGACATCCTAACCATGCCCTGCTGTCACTCCATCCCTTTGCTGTAGGCTTACAGGGCCTTAAGCCAGTCACTCCACTTTTCCACCAATTTCTTGGCTGGGGGTGGGGGGCAAGGAGGGACTTACCCATCAATTGTCGATTAATTGTAGCTTTAAACTGTCAGGGACATAACATTGTCCCTAAAAGACCAGCTGTTTCAGACAGTTCAGGAGGAAAGAGGAAGCTGTTTTCAGAGCTGAATTCTCTCAGCACTAGGTCCTTACCTAGGAAATGCTTAATTTCACACCAAAAGTTCTCATTTCTCAGTAGGCTATACTACACGGATACTGATCCCATAAAAAGGCCATCACCTCAGTTTTTCAAGTGAAAGCTAATACTTTAACTCCTTTCCCAACAATGTAATACAAGTACATGCATTTGGGGTGTTATTGCATGATACCCATACATTTGCAGAAGACTTTCTTGGACTAGGGCTGCTATTTTAACAGCATTGCCTTCACGCATAAACAACACAGAGAACATCTTGCAATAATATTTGTTATTTATAGCAGCAGCCAAGAGCTTTCTGACTGCCTGTTCTGCTTGATCATGGCCAAGCTACTCCAGAAAACTTACTTATTAGTTTGTTGAGATTCAGGAACAGGTAAGCTTTAACAAGTCTGCTATGACTCAACATAAACAGGCACCAGAGATTTTATTTAACTAGCTGTTCCCTACTGCAAAATGCATGGCAATGCTTCTGCAGAAGTGCCTCGCTCTTTAGCTATTGTAAAACATCATAGCTCTACTGAAATTAAACTTTAATTCCCCTTTCAGGAGTTTTATAGTCTAATGTTGGTTAAGATCCCTCAAATTATAATGCTAATAAGTTTTATTCCTGGCTCTGCCACTAACTTGCTTACCAAATAACCTTATTTCACTTTTGCTTCATTGTTCCCATCTGAAAACAGATTTACTAGTATTAAGAACCTTTCTTTTTCAAGTGCTTTCAATCTTGGAGATAATTCACCATACAAGATTTAAGCATTGTTATTATAACATTGGCTTACCTTGAAAGCAAGGATTGTATTAAGTCAAAGATCTGTTTTGAAGACATTATTGTTGCTGAGTTGGGTCAAAATAGCAATGTTTTTGCAAGAAGGCTACCAGGTAGCCTCTCATCTCCTAATTTCTGTCTCATGTGACTAGAGGGAAGTTAAATAAAAACACAAGAGAGGCTGCATACAATGAAAGAGGGAACGTGTTTTACTGGGCCTGATGACATTTGTTCCTTTTGAACTCGGTGGTGCTGCATGCCAGAAAACTTCCATTCATTGCCGCCAATTCAAAGGTTCTTTGGCATTTGAAGTAAATAGCAAAACAAAAGTAAGATAGTGTTTAATAAATGGCACACTGACAAGCCTGAACCCATTCTTCTTTATAGAAAGAAATACTGAGTTATTCTATTATTTTTTCTAAGGGTTTCCTTCCCTTCTGCCTCTTGTTTCCCATTGCTGGTTTACAGCAATAGAATAATCACTGGGCCAGTTTAGAGCTGATATTTTAAAACCTTTTTAATGTCTATATCTTGATGATAAATAGTAACAGCAGAATGATCTTTCTCTGTGTTCCATATTGCACATAAAAGAGCTTCCTGGAGACACTACAAGAGGGAGACCACACTTAGATCCAAGGAAAATATAAGCCAGAATTGTCTACAAGGCTCTTAAGCAGTGCAGCACTTAGGTTTATAAATAGGAAAGTAGTTGTTTATATAAGCACATAGGAGGAAGCAAAGTTTGGGGAAGAGGACATGTCTTCTGTCAGACGAGCTCATGGGGTCAGAGAAGGAGATGAGCTTCATCAGCTGGCTTAGGCCAGGTGGCAATTATTGCAGATGCAGTAACACTCCTACTACCAAGGCATATACATTTAAAACAGACCTGCAGAGCCTCACATACTGAACATAAGGCTCACAATTGGCTTCTGCCTCATGTTACCCTACAGGTAGGACATACATAGCATCACAGCCAGGATTTCCCAGCCACTGTCTTAATCAGACCTGCCAGGTTCATCTCTTCCTGTGAAGGGGACCGTGCAGGATGAGCTGCTTCACCACAGTGTGGAAGAGGAGCACTGGCCTGCATCACAGCTGCTGATGGGCCATGAAAATGGAAAGCTGTGTTTAGAGAAGCCCTGGCTGTGAATGTGGCAATGAGCATGAGTCCTGGCAATGAGCAAACCTATTCATCAGGGGAACTCCTCAAACAGGGAAGTTGGTTACACAGATCTTGTGTGTGGTGCTAAACTTTGAGAAGTCCCACATGAACAGGACTTAACCCACAATTTAGGGCCTAGCAGAAACAGAATACCTGGAATTTAATTGACCTTGTTATGTGCTTTTTGAAACAACAGTAAGAACCATTGCATAGATGGGTATATACCAGAAGTGTGATTTACATTGTTAAGTGTAGGAACAAACTATAAAGCCAATCAGCTAATCTGCCACACAACACAATGAAACGGTCAATGAGTAAGAGAAGTCAGAGCTCACAGTCTTTGTGCTCTGGCGTGTTGTCTTGTGGCTGCTTCATGGGTGGTTTCTGACCAGCTGTGTGCAAGTACTGTATTGCTTGTCAGACAGTATAAATAAGAAACAGACAACATAACAACACAGATATCCTAGTGAGAAAGGTCAAAGTCCCTGGCTGAAGAAGACCATGGAGGCTGACTGAACATAAACCACTAGAAGGCAGCCCAGGCCAAGCATCACGTAACCCAGCATATTGTCCAAGTCCCATGACCCTGTGCATAAGGTCTGGTGCACTTAGAGACAAGAAACTTGTGAGGTCTGATAAATGAGCTATGTCTGTATATAAAACATCGATGGTTTTCTTCAGCTATGTTGTGCATTGAAGCTTTTGGGGTTTTATTTTATCAGAGCTGATTCAAGCAGCCCTGCATTACTGGGAAGCCAAGGAGATGTGGTTTTCCACCGCTGCTCCACAGCCTGGGTGGTCTTTGAAGCTAACCATTGCAAAAGCTGGACACTACAGCTCTAAGTAGACTTAGAATATGTTACCCATGAAAATTGGCAATGGCTTGGAGAAAGGAACAAGGGTCTCCCTAAGTACAGACAGACACCAGCTCCTCTACCATTCTCTCCCACTAAAGGTCCTTAATGAAGGCATCATGGTGGAGCATCCCTTCCCCTTTGATCCAACAAGCATAACCTAGCAATTCACTTAAATTCCAGTCCTTTGGGACTAATGAAAACATTGTTTGGTCCTTTGCACAGTGTTTGTGGATAGGAAAAGATGAATATGGTAAGGAAATATGATAAAGAAACTAAGTTACTCCACCACACCTCAAAATGATAGATGAAGATCAACAGCTCTACCCCAAACACTACCTGTGTGAGACACTGGCATACACAAGCCACTTAGACATGCTGCTCCCTCTCACACTTTGTTATGGCTGTCAGTCCTGTGTCAATAATGATCAAAGAATGAAAGTGTTCAGCAAAACTTCATGTAACCCTTCTGTCCTTCTCCAGTAATAACCACCTGGCTCAGAACACTAGCAAGCTCGCCACTAATTTCAGTGGGTTTCCCTCCTGACACTGATGTCTGTTGAAATAGAGTAGGAAAAAATTCTTCACGATATTAACTTTAGCACTTATATAAACACCACTAGCCAGAATTTTCAGAGCACTTTGTGAACACAAATTAATTAATCTGCATAGTGGAAATAGAAGTGAAGCGACTTTGACTATTGTCCCCTTAGGTTTAAAACAAGAGTGTACAAGCTGGTTTTGCATAAATTTATTTCTGGGTCAAGCCTTGCATTATTTGCCAGCATCAGAATTCATTAGAGAAAGAAAAAAATATGCAAGAATGGAAGAGAGTGGATTAAAAGTTGCTTTCAAAAATTGCCTTGAAACATAAGTCTACAAGGAAAGAGCCAGTAAAAGTGCAAAGATACCTTCAAAGTTAATGACATAGAAAGAGCATTTTAACAAGTTTAGGCCAATAGAGCTCTGTTGTGAAGGATTTTCCTTGATGCTGTGCTAGAATGGAAGTCATTATAAAAGTCTAGATGTGTTCTATTTCACAACAGATGAAAATATAAAACCAGAGCTATAGCTCAGAGTAAGGAGATCCAAATTCTGTTCTAGCCTGTCATGTGACAAATTACTTAAAACCTTCATATCTCCATATACCTTCTTATGACCCCTCCATCGCAAGACCTTAGATGCTATTAACAAGGCTGAATGAAGGTGTTTAAAGGGGTCCTTGTCCCTCAGAAGAGCCTAAGAACTGCACCCATTTTGCCTGTAATACTGAACTCAAGAGGCAACTACAATATTTGTGTTTTGCTTTTAGCATAGACACATATTTGAAAAGTTTTTCCAAAATTATTTTGGCCTTTCTCTAAAATGAGGTCCAGATAGTCAAGACATGCAGAGGATCAGGAACTCAAACATTAGGTGTGGGTGCTGGGCAAAGCTGGGTATCAAGGAGAACACTGTAGCTCTAAGGAAAGTTTGGGTGTGCTTTATTTCATTACCCAAAGTTTACTAACTTCTGAATCACCATCATGAAGAAACATGGACATCACATGTGGCTCCTTTTGTACCCTTCCTGATTGACAGCTCATAGCCACAAGGCCCTGTTTTCATCCTCTCTTCAGTACTGTAGTATCCCATTTCCTTCATTCTTGCAAGGCTTACAGCAAATTATCACTTGGATTTGTATGTATTCACTGTTCTCTTAAACTTTCAGTTAACTTCTTCCAGCACCTTTTTTTCAGTCCCAAGCCAATAGCTTCAACGAGATGTTTACAGAGACAGGACAAGTTGCACTGTGAAAGCCATATCTAAAAAGCCTCAAGAAATGGCTCTTATCCCTATGAGCCAGAGCCAGTTCCTTCCTGATATTGTACCGCAGCCACTCCATCCCATTTCCTGCTTCAGCACATCCTGACAATGTTTTACATGCATGCAGCCAGCATGGATGGATAAATTAGTTTCGTCACTTGATCAAGCATGCGTGGAAGTATAGGACCAGAAGGAATGACAATAGAGGGTTTTGCCCTAAGGACAGGTATTTATATTTAGATCGTGCCTGAAAAATTTTTGTCCTGATACTCTTAGAAATCTTCAGTGAAGAAGATCTCACAAAATCTACACACTGTCTGTGCTTTGTATAGAATCATAGAATCATAGAATTGTTTAGGTTGGAAAAGACCTTTAAGATCATCAAGTCCAACCGTTAAACTAATACTATTAAGTCCACCACTAAACCAATTAAGGGTAGAGTAATAATTAATTTCATATTTCCTGGCTTGGTGGCTGGATTATTTTTTAATGAAAGTAAAACTAGGAATCATTAAGGTTGGAAAGGACCTCTAAGATCATCAGTCCAATCATCAACCCAACGACACCATGCCCACTAAACCATGTCACAAAGTGCCACAGCTACCTGTTTTTTAATATTTCCAGGGATGGTGACTCCACCACCTCTCTCAGCAACCTGTTCCAATTCTTGACTACTCTTTCAGTGAAGAAATTTCTCCTAATATCCAATCTAAATCTCCCCTGACACAACTTGAAGCCATTTCCTCTTGTCCTGTCGTTATTTACTTGGGAGAAGAGACCAACACCCACCTCCTTTCTGGTAGCTGTGGAGAGCGTTAAGGTCTCCCCTCAGCCTCCTCTTCTCCAGGATAAACAACCCCAGTTCCCCCAGCCGCTCCTCATAAGGCCTGTGCTCCAGACCCTTCACCAGCCTTGTTGCCCTTCTCTGAACACGCTCCAGCACCTCAATGTCTTTCTTGTAGTGAGGGGCCCAAAACTGGACACAGTATTCCAGGTGCAGCCTCACCAGTGCCAAGTACAGGGGAACAATCACCTCCCTGCTCCTGCTGGCCACACTATTCCTGATACAAGCCAGGATGATGTTGGTCTTCTTGGCCACCTGGGCACACTGCTGGCTCATGTTCAGCCAGCTGTCGACCAACACCCCCAGGTCCTTTTCCATGAGGCAGCTTTCCAGCCACTCTTCCCCAAGCCTGTAGCATTGCATGGGGTTGTTGTGACCCAAGTGCAGGACCCGACACTTGGCCTTGTTAAACCTCATACAGTTGGCCTCAGCCCATTGGTCCAGCCTGTCCAGGTCCCTCTGCAGGGCCATCCTACCCTCGAGCAGATCGACACTCCCACCCAGTTTGGTGTCATCTGCAAACTTACTGAGGGCACACTCAATCCCCTCATTTATCATCTTCCATATTTTGAAATATTTTCCCCATATGTAATTTACCTATTCTTCTTATCATACCACAAGCGCAAATGATGACATTCTCATGGGCCTCATCACACCATTTTGCACACTGACTGACAGTGACTTAACCTACTCTTTTCTAGATTGAGAGAGACACTTTCTCCTGCCTTGTCAAACTTCATTTCTTTTGTGGATTTAATCTGGATTCTTTTGAAGTTGCCTATATCTTTTTTTTAAAATTATTCTGGAACTCATACCTGTTCGGTCTCATATCCAAAACCTTGCTCAACACCCCTCAGAAGAAAATTTTTCAACCTTGCAACACCATCTCATTTTAACATAGGTACAGTTTGTGATCTGCTGTACTCACCATACTCTTTTTGGCAGTTGTTGTACCCATGCAAGCATTAGGCACTTTGTGTTTGTCCATTCCTCTTCCTAAAGTATAGCACTTAGCTCCTGACTTTCATTGAACTTCATCTGACTGGTTTCAGACACCATCTCCGGTTCATCAAGACAATTTTCAAGGCTGATCTCCTACTAAGACCTTACAGCCTACTTCCATCCAGGGGTCTTTTCATCTATCCTGAGCATGTTGCGTCTTCGTCATCAAAATCACTCACAAAAATAATGACCAGCACAGGATCCCGGACTGGCCCCCACTGAACCCGTCTTTCACCGTGAAAATTGTGGCTCCTCAGTCCGTATTTACATCCACTGACATCATTTAGACCCTGGTCTCTAACCTTGGACCATCGTAATGGAAAATGAGGAGGTGGAAATGAAGGAGAACAGACTAACAAAACCCATTATTTGTCTTTCCCCATCCTGTGCCAGTGAACATCACCTGTCAGGGATCTAAACAGTGTTCTCCTAGTTTACGTGCTACTGTCGATTCGGAGATCATCAACAGCATCACTAAAGCTGGATCTATAATTAACTAAACAGATTTCATCTGTGTCCGCATGATTTTCCAACTCTATTTCAAAAAAGGAAATTAAATGCATTTGGTCCAATTTGTTATTGAAACACCTACACTCATTGCTTTTTAAGCATCTTTCTATTATTCTACAAACCTGCAGAAATTGATTATTTAATAATCTTTTCTGGTACCTACCTGGGTAACAAAGTTAAACTAGCTGATCTTGAAATCCCTGATATGATGTACGCTTTCTTCCAGTACTCTGGGACCACAGTGCCCTTCCTGAGTTCTTGGAGATAATCACCAACAATTCAGAGCTGCCTCAGCTAGTTCCTTAAATCTGCTCAATTTTATCAGGCCCTGCTGCTGAACACATCTATTTTATATGAATAACCATTGACTTTTGGTTCACTCCCTGATCTCATTTGCATTTCAATCTCTTTGTTAAAATTAATTTTGTCATGTATCTAGGCATAAGTAATCTATTTTGGGGAGAAAAGTGAAGAAAAAAATGGCAATTATTTTCAGCCTTCCCTGCAATAACCCCTTTTTTTTGTTCTTCCCATTAAATGGTGGGCCACTATGCATTCTCTTTTCCATCTTTATATTTCTAATGTATTCGCAGAACATTTTCTTGTTAGCTTGGTGATTCTAAATGTTGGATTAGAACTTGGACCTTTTGTGTTCAATCTTTACTTTGGGAAAAAGTTAAAGAGGAACAGGGAAAGAATCAAAGGAGAAATCCAGTGAGAAAATGAAGTAAAAAGAAAGGACAGGGTAGGAAAGGAATAGAAGAAATGGAACAGTGTCAAATAAAATAACATCTCAGTAACTGACAGTCACATTTTATCACATTTACTTTAAAGATTTCTTCTGTGTGCAGAGATAGAAAAATGTTAATCTAGGAAAACTGTACTGATGTTTTAAAATTATTTCAGTTTCTGGGGACACGTGAAGGGGAAGAGGTGATCTGTGAATCTGAGTCACTCTGTCATCTTAAAAATCAGTTGCTGTGCTTTCCCAAAGCACCACGAGTCACCCAGGCCATTTTCAGCTCTCCCAGCTGATGCAGTAGTAAAGGTCACTTTTCAAACACACTTGATGTTGGCAGTGACCCTTTGATACCTGGTACACTTGTTTAAGCCAATCTCTTTCAGAAGTACACCTACAAAGATGTAGCTAATAGAATTGGGTTATTGTTTCACCCAGTCCCGAACCCTTGCAGAGTATCCTGGCAAAATCCCTGCAGGCTTCACAGGTGCCAGGATTTCATCACGTCCACGTTCATCATGGGTAAAAGGAGACAGATTCTCTGCTGCTGCCTCTGAAGAAGGACTAGGAGTAGGTCCATCCAGCACACACAGTGCAGAACACCCAGCTCATGGTAACATTAATACAAGGACTTTTTTTTATTTCTCCTCTATGTGAATTCATTGTTATTCAGTGCCATAGGACTGCAGGGCAGGCGTCATTTGAAAGATGCTGAACTACAGTGACAAGCTGGGTTTTTGACCGCTGTCAGTATGCTCAACACTGGATCCTACAGAAGACAGCTGCCCTGCTGATACCACCTGCAAATTTGTCACCCCTGGAGAATGAATGAATGATCTGGTAGAGAATTATCCCTCCACCTGCCTCCTTAATGACTCGCTGCCTTTGTGAGTGTATGCACAGGTAAAAGATATCTGACTGGCAGGTTGTGAAAACCTGCAGGCTCTTAGCATGCACTGTTTGCAGCGCAGTACTTCTATGGCTTTAGATTCTTTGATCTGACTTGACATTTCAAATTTATAGAACGATATTGAATTTTAACTACCCAGGAGAAGCCTGGCAGACCATCCTTTTCACACAGCGGACATGTGGAACAAATACAACATGGATCACATTTAGAGTAAAGCTGTCAAATATTTGGTAGCTGTTACTGGGAGCTCAGAAGACTTTTGCTACTCCATTAATTAATGTTCTTTTATATCATTCCTCTCCTAGGGTGCTTCTCTGTCTTCAAGCTATGACACTGGCTGTAATATCAACTATTACTAATATAATGGCCCAAGCACATTGGATGGTTTAGATCCAAAGAAAGAGGAACAGACCCAGGTCTAAGGAGTTAATGATTTTTAAAGGTGTGACCAGAGAGGAGGTGGGAGGGAGGGAGGGGTAGGTTAATGTGCTCTGTTCAAGCAATTCCTCTTAACCTACATATTTGTCCCTAAAAGGCATTGGGGTTTTGCAACAGTTTCTTTTTTTAAGAATCAGTGATGAACAAGTGCTGAAATAAGGCACTTTTTAATGTTCTGACAGCATAACTAATCACTGTCATAACTAACTCAAGGCCAGAGCTACATCACAGCAGATGTTTAAATCAAGAAGAAAATTACGTTCCAGCTCTCCGCAGAAGTATATATGTGATGCAGAATCCCATGGGTGACATCTTATGGCATCTGGTAGAGAGAAGATTGGATTATTTTATCACAGTGTTTCTTTTCAGTCTTAGTATTTTCTCTTTCTGATTTCAATTGTGTTCCAGGAAAGCATCTCTATTTCAGAGAGCACTTAGCCATATGCTTACTCTGCAAAATGACTCTGTTTAAATCCTATGAACTCCTCAGTGACACAAGTACATGCAAAGGAGTTCATCTGAATTTGATGTACATTAAAGTTGGGATTCACCATGCCAGTAAACTGGATCCCAATTTCTTTCTTTTTCCTGCATCATCATTAAACACGGTGTGATCATTAAGAGCAGCCTGAGTTTGCACTTGTAACTTTGGCTCAGGTCTGCCCAGTCCAGATCCTGTGGGTTCTGGAAAGCCAAGGGTATGTTAGGGTCCTTACATAACTTCCACAGCTTTGATGTGGTTTCGTTTATTTATAATAGCTACCTCTTGTGAATAATAATTCCTGCTTCAAAGAGTTCATAGTCAGCTTCAAGTTCTTGGCCCTACACTACTCACCCTCCAGAAAAATAGTCTGTTTATCAGTGCACTTTTCTCCTACCTGTGCAGGGAGTGTGCACAATGGCAATACCTAGCCCTACAGTTTAATTCACTGTGGGTTGGTCAATGCTCAGGACAATACCATCAATCAGGAGATTAATCCACAGGATTGTCATCATTTTCAGACACAAATTTGATGTTCAGCCTGAGCCTTTTGTCCTCTACTGTGTATTTTTAGAGGCTCTTGCCACTGGCATTGGTGAAATATTTACAGATGAATTCTTTGACTTTTGTTGGCATCCAAATGCTCTAGGTGGCAATTAAACATCAAAATAGAGCAGTGACAAATTCAGAGTTGTGAAAAAGGTTTTTTGCTCAGGACAATATTTTCACTTCAATCTGTTCACTGAATTTCTATTGACATGTACAGGAAGCTTGCCCAAGGGCCCTTGAAGAGAGATGAACTATTTGTGCCAGTATTGCATGAAGATTTTAAAAGTATTGTGTTTCACCAATATGATCCAAGTTTCTGTCCTAAGAGAAAGGCACTGAGTACTTGGAAAAGAAGAGGCTGAAGGAAGAAATTCAAAGGGATTTTCCAGCCCTTGGGTTTGTGGTTATAAAAACAGCATTTCAGGGTCAGAAGACATCAGAAATGAATAAAGCTTGTGTTTCTGGATTACACTGGATTTTTACATTACTAACTAACATATCAGAACTGGCATTCACCTACACTGTGGTCCTTTGAAGCTCTGGGTGGTGTGGAAAACCACATGTGGAGCCCTTTGTTTTGTGGAGCAATTAGCTCATCATTTCATCTTTTCAAGGATGTGCTTTAATCTACCTCATCTTTTCTTCCTAGGTCAGTAATTTCAGGCCCCTAATCATTTTTATTGCTCTCCTGAATGCCTTCTAATTTCCAGTAGTTAGAACTTAATGCAATATGCCCAGTGCAGTTACAGCAAAACCTCTGAGAGCTACAAAGAGCTTCAATTACCTTTTTGGTCTTTAACTGCAATTCTGCTTTGGTTTATTTGCTGATAATATCAAACTGACAAATTATATGTCCCCCATCATCGTAATGCCTGTCCTCAAACTATTTTCCACACACTCTATGAGAGCAACTAGCATTTTTCTGACACTTATTTTGTTACTTTTTGTTCTATATTTCTAACATGTTTCTCTGTGTCTTATTTTTCTGGTTTCATTAGCATGCACAGAATCATCTCTTTAAAAGCTGTATTTATCTGCTCCAGGTTATATGAGTGATCACCTTCTTACAAAAATCTGTCAATTATAAGGAATTAAGGAAAAATGCATCTGCAATCAAGGAACAAACCAAATCTGGATACAGCCCTGCCACAGCACACAGTTCACTTAAAGAAAAGGAGGACACCCCCACACAGGCATCAACATCTGGACTCCCTGTACAGTGAACAGAAAGAAATGGGTACTTCCAGGGAGAATTTTGTCTGGTCTTCTTTAGGCACTAAAGAACTTAGTTGGCTATTATTCCTAAAGGCAAATTTCATCTTCTGGAAGCTGAACAGCCTGAGCTGCAGCTCAGGATAAGAAGGACTGAAGAGAGCAGGTAGATGTGTCCAATAAAGCAAGCACCACAATCCCTTCACACAGGTACTTTCTTTTTAATTAAAGAAGGCTCTAGTAAGCTACCACTGTGCCTCAGTCTCCCTCTCCTTAATTAAGAGGTCATACCAGAAATGTGCTCTGCAAGGTGAAACATGTTGAAATGGAAAATGTTGTTCATTCAGTGCTGCTCTAGTATTGTCCATCTTCAAGGTCATTAGCAAATATGCCTAAAGCCTCATTTGACAGGCACCTAAGTTGCACAAGTCTAAGCACTCTAAGGCTCAGTGGAAATGATGAGATTTCAAAAGATATATTCAGCTTGTTAAGACATAAGCAGCCTCCCTCTGGGCACGCACAGGTCTCTCAAGCTGAGCAAGCTAGCCCGGGAGCCCGGGTTGACTTGACCACTCTGTGACATGTTCCCAAAATGACAGAACAAAAGCCAGCAGGTCAGAATGATAGCCATGAGACTGTTTCAATGCACACAAAGTTTTATATCACCTTGGGCTCCAGATTCAGGATTGCTTATTTCAGGAACAAGCAGTAATAAGTAGTGAGAGAAAACACCGGGTTTTTACAAAATAAATAGTCCCAAAGGGACCTGCAGGACAGACTTCTTTTCCCATCTCTTGTGAAAGAAATGGCTTCACTCTCATTCTTTGTTCATTTGTCCTACTTCTTGCAGCAGCATCTTTGTTGAGATTTTTAAAAATGTCACTGACCTCTATTTACATCACTGAGCTTTCCTCAGCCATCCTCAGGGATGACTCTGTACCCCAGAAAAATGGAGGATCACCCTGGACTGGGCACACTAGAGATGGTGGCAGGCTTTGTTGTCACCCAGGCTCTTCTTGTCACATACAAAATGTTCGCAGGAATTAGCCTCCACTGTAAATCCTTGCCTCTTTGATACACAGAGGACAATCCTGTGTATGAACAATCCTGTTTAAACAGTCCTGAACATCCCCTAGGAACAGGAGACTGGAAGGATGTCAAGAAAGACATTGAGGTGCTGGAGCGTGTTCAGAAAAGGGCAACAAGGCTGGTGAAGGGTCTAGAGAACAGGCATTATGAGGAGCAGCTGAGGGAACTGGGGTTGTTTAGCCTAGAGAAGAGGAGGCTGAGGGGAGACCTTATCGCTCTCTACAACTCCCTGAAAGGAGGTTGTAGTGAGATGGGTGTTGGTCTCTTCTCCCATGTAGTTTGCGATAGAATGAGAGGAAATGGGCTCAAGTTGCGCCAGGGGAGGTTTAGGTTGGAAATTAGGAAAAATTTCTTCACGTAAAGGGTTGTCAAGAATTGGAAGAGGCTGCCCAGAGAGGTGGTGGAGTCACCATCCCTGGAAGTGTTCAAAAAATGGGTAGATGTGGCACTTGGGGACATGGTTTAGTCTAGTCTACCCTTGATTGGTTTAGTGTGGACTTGGTAGTGTAGGTTAATGGTTGGACTGGATGATCTTAAAGGTCTTTTCCAACCTAAACGATTCTATGATTCTATGATTCTGTGATATCCTGGGCCAAGTCTCATCCCCAGATGCCACATATCATGGAGTTCAGTTTTAAACCGATCACAGTTCAACTTAAAAAAATATAACAGGAGGAAGGATTTTTGTCCCCATTACTGCTACTGGAGGGCCTTCCAGAATCTCACTGCCACAACAATTAGAAGCATTCTTCTAACTTCCAGCACAGATTTATCCATAAGCAATTGGTACCTAATTGTTCTTCTAGTTGTATCCCTTAAATTAATTCATTCTGATCTTTCCCTGGTTTTCACCTGTTGGTTTATTTATAGCCGACAGCTACATACTTTCTCACTCTTCCTTCTGTGGGACCAGACAAGCCCCCAGCTCAGTTAGACTCTTTTCAGATTATGAACTCTCTCTTCCCTGGTCACCACCATGACCTCTCTCTGTGACTCCTGCAGTATAAACTCATCTTTCTTTTCAAATGGGTGATGAAAACTGTGCACTATGCAGCACAACTTAACACTTTCCTGCTGGAAATGTTTTCCTTGAGACACTCTAGGACTGCCTTTGCCTTCTTTACAACTGAATCATTTTTGTGGCTCACACTCAGCTTCTATCTGTTACACACACGACTTTCTTCCCCTTAGTTATTTCCTGCTGATGAGCTCCCAGCTTATAACAGAAATCCATCTTATTACTCCCTAAGCCCCAGCTATAACAAAGTATTTAGGTTTCTAATTCCTATTTTAGATGGCTCCTAACATCCCGATGAAATCAGCAGGAATCAACTGATGCTACCCTGCTCCCACTGAAATCAGTGGGAACGAGGTTTTGTAGTATACAATAGACTAAGTTATCACCTTTTCTTTAAGATATTTACAATAGAAACATTATCAGCAGGAGACCAGACACCATGAGCCTTAATAGTTCTAATAATTATTCCTGGAGTAATGAATCAGAAGTTGCCTTTAGAGACCTAGTAATGAATTCAGAAAACAAAATGAGCATGCACACTGATTTGTCAGCATCCATTCTTTTAAAAGAAGCTTTATTAACTGAGTAGCCCTGTGCTGTATCTTCTGTTCGCTAAGGGGAAAAATTGATACAACAACAACAAAAAAAAAGGCAAAAGACTGATGATAATATAACAGGTCTAGCTTTTCTCTGAGTCAGAGGGTCAAGTAGAACTTCGTTGAAAAGAAAATAGTGCCTCCTAGCCTGCTGGTCCCCTAAATCAATATTGGTACCCACAGTAATATTTCAGTCTCAGGAGTTCCTATGAGGAAATCTTGCAAAACAGTCTTTGCAGAGAGGGTGAATTTTGTTTATTGTATTCTCCATGTCACATTTTGTGACATTATCCAAACCTGACATGTTTTTCTTAGTGCTACAGTCTAGCCTTGCCATATTGCTAAATTATTACAGGATGACACTGCTTGGGATATCACATAAAAAAATAAAGCACAAGAAGAAGAGAAAATTCTTCAATAATTTAGGATTGAGTTGTTTCCAAACAAAGCAAAGCCAGATAATTACTTCTTGGAACTAGACTGTAAGAATATTTCTGATCATCGGGTCCTGCAAAGTAATAAAAGTGTGCACTTCCAACCTGCTTTATAAACATTAAATAATATAGTAAACTATAACTATGAAACAGGATTGTATTATAATAATTACATGACTGCTCAGAAGCAAAGGTGTATTAATTTTCTTCCAAGACACTTAGTTTCTTGGAATTTTACCAAAAATGACTGGCATTTCTTCATATGTCAGAGATAAGCCCTTGTTGCAGAAATGGGTACAAGAAATGGGAAACCAGAACCACTGGGAGTGTTCCTCTGTGGGGAAATGCTTCCCATTGCAAGGACAGGAAGAGGCTGCAACGTGCAGAGTGGTAGTTTGGCTGCAGCTCCATCTCACTGTGCAGCACTGAGCCCTAGGTCTGCACCAAAACACCAGCCTATTGACCCTTCAGTTAAATAAGGAGGATTCAATTCTAACATTATGTTCTTTATTTTACCAAGTAAAAGGTCCAAAATACTTTAAATAATCTAGCTGTAGCTAGATTTCCCTGACACAAGCATTTTGGAAGAAAACTGCAATACTACCTTATGAGAAGCCCCAAGCCAGACATGAAGGGAAGTAGCTGAGATGTGTCCAAGACCTCAGGTGTTACAGAGAGCAGCCTGAAGATACAGCTGAATGTTCTGCCACCCATCAGGCTTTTTAAAATACCTGCAAGGAAAGTCCAGATTTATGGTTTCAAAGGTAACTTCGTGAAGCTAGTGCTGTATATTGAAGAAGCACCATGAAGAGATTTAACCCTAGGAGTGTGACTATTAAATTAACAGAAGAAAGTAAGATGCTCCGGTACTACCTAAAAAGTCAAGCAGGGAAGAAGATGCATGGAGGTGTAAGTAGTAAAGATATGTTGACACAAATATTCCCATTCTGTAGATTAACACTCAGGTTGCGAGGCCAGGAGGCAGTGGGCCACCGCGATCCTGCAGGATGGCACAGGCCGTTGCATTCTTCCCAAAGAACTGGACTAAGCATATATTTAATAGAGATAGAATCATAGAATCATAGAATGCTTTGGGTTGGAAGGGACCTTTAGAGGTCATCTAGCCCAGCCCCCCTGCAGTGAGCAGGGACAGCTTTAACCAGATCAGGTTGCTCAGAGCCCCGTCCAACCTGACCTTGAATGTTGCCAGGGATGGGGCCTCCACTACCTCTCTGGGCAACCTGTGCCAGTGCTTCACCACCCTCATTGTAAAAAATTTCTTTCTTATGTCTAGTCTAAATCTATTCTTCCTTAGTTTAAAACCGTTATTCCTCGTTCTGTCACAACAAGCCTTGGTAAAAAGATCCTCCCATCCTTCCCGTAGGCCCCCTTTAAGTACTGGAAGGTCGCAATAAGGTCTCCTCACAGCCTTCTCTTCTCCAGGCTGAACAACCCCAACTCTCTCAGCCTGGCCTCGTAGGAGAGGTGTTCCAGCCCTCGGATCATTTTGGTGGCCCTCCTCTGGACCGGCTCCAGCAGGTCCATGTCCTTCTTGTGCTGAGGGCCCCAGAGCTGGAGCAGTGCTCCAGGTGAGGTCTCACTAGAGCAGAGTAGAGGGGCAGAATCACCTCTATCTAATCTCCTTGTAAAGACTTCAAGTGAGGGTGTTGTGATTTAGCCCCAGCCAGCAACGAAGCACCACGCAGCTGCTCGCTTACTCCCCCTACCCCGATGGGATGGGGAAGAGATTTGGACGAGTAAGAGTGAGAAACACTCCTGGGTTGAGATAAGAACAGTTTAATAATTGAAATAAAGTAAAATACTAATGATAATAAGAACAATATCATAATAATAGTAATACTAATATACAAAGCAAGTGATGCACAATGCAATTGCTCACCACCCGCCGACCAATACCCAGACAGTTCCCGAGCAGCGATCGCTGCTCCCTGGCCAACCCCCCCCCAGTTTCTATACTGAGCATGACGTCATATGGTATGGAATAGCCCTTTGGCCAGTTTGGATCAACTATTCTGGCTGTGCCCCCTCCCAGTTTCTTGTGCACCTGGCAGAGCATGGGAAGCTGAAAAGTCCTTGACCAGCATAAGCAGTACTCAGCAACAACTAAAAACATCAGTGTGTTATCAACATTCTTCCCCTACTAAATCAAAAACACATCACTATGCCTGCTACTAGGAAGAAAATTAACTCTATCCCAGCCGAAACCAGGACAGGGAGAGTTCAGCACCTTCGCTGGTAGCTGCTCCAATGTTTAATTAATCTCACAACTAGGACATTGCCATTTTTTCCTAACTTGTAACCCATCGTGTCACAATATAATAGAGGACAAGGCTGGGAGGGACCCTGAGAGGTCTCTTGGTTCATCTTGCTCCAGGAAGGGATCAGCTTTACCTAAACTGCTCATATATTTGACGTACATTCTTAACAATCTCCAGGGACACAGAATAGGACCAAATCCTTCATTCCCACTTTCTCTTGAATAACCTGAATAGATTGTGCTCTTTAGACCTTCTAAAGGAATGCTAATCTCCTAGCTCCCAGTCAATGTTTTGGCCTCTTCTGGTCTTTTTCTGTTATTTCATTTATCTGTCTGAAGGATGGTCAGCTCAATTAGATTAAATATTTTGGTAATGAACCACCCAATGTTGTATCCAAAGGAAGTATCACTCACCTACAAATGTACTCTCTTCTTTTGTATATCCCCTCTGGAGACATTTGTTTTCTTTTCTTCCTGTCCTTGTACCTTGATTAATTTTCTGGATGAAAACTAAAAACACAGACATTCCCAATCATCCTTCTCACAATATGTATTAGCCAGCAAATATTTATTATCACCTGCTACATCAGTGATGAAAACATCATATGGTGTCAGACCAAGAGCCAGTGTCCAGACAAGTCCTGTACTACTGGCCTCACTCAGGAACAGCTACATTAACAACTCCATTTCAAGGTCTGTCAGTGAGCCAGTTTTTCATCCACCTATTTTGTGTCCTGTTGATTCCTTTTAATGCAAGATTTTAATCAGTGTGTCAGGCACTATTAAGTGAAGCACCCTGGAGAAATCCAAAGGTACCACCTCAGCACAGCTGTCTTAATCATCCAAACCTATAATCTTATCAAAAAGACATAACAGACTTGTTCAACAAGATGTACCTTCCATTAAAACCATTTTGACTGGTGTCAATTACCTTCTTAAGCTCTAACTCTTCATTGACAGAGTCCTGAATTCACTGCCCCACTGTCTGGCCCGTAAAGAATATCAGGCTGACTGATCTCTGGTTTACCCCTTTTCTCTCTAACTATAGGAATCACAATAGGATTCTCTGATGATACAGCATTGTCTTATTTATCAGGATGAATTACCAACTAACCACAGAGGGGTAGGGTAATTCTCGCATCAGTGCTTCTCAGCTCTTAAATGTAAATTATTTTCTTGATTTGTTTATTTGAAGAAGTCTGGTATTAAATGCCGCTTCATAGCTTCTTTTGATATGGATAGTAAAAATTCTTTTTCATCAACAACGTCACTTGGGCTGGGGTTTTCTTCTTTGTTTTGTGTCCTTCAAATACAGAACAGAAATATCTGCTGAACATTTTTGCATTACTATTTATGATTTTACATATACTTATTACATGATTTTAGATCTGTAACTAGTAAATGACTTATACACAACCTTAGCTTTTTTTTCCTCCTCTAAAATGTTTGTTCTTCCTGTCTGCAATCCTGGCAATTATTGCTCTTCCACTGATTCTTTAGCTTTTTCTATCAACCACTTGCATTTTAAAACTTGTAACTTACTTTCATTATTATTAACTCCTGTTTCTTTCCTGTTCTTTACATTTGGGAAATGTTTATGTTTCACTGGTACTTTTTCCTACAGGATGCCTTTTTTCCCCAAAAAAATAACTTTATTGAGTTCGAGGATCATGATTTATGGACCTTCTGGAGTATTCAGATAACCAATTTACAGTGTTCATTAAGATTTGCCAGTTATGTTCCCACATTGCAAACAGAAGTTTAAGGAGAAGACAGTTGTATTGTCCAATGAAAGCCAGGTAGAAGTGGCTACTGCTAAACATCTTACACTTTAGTATTTCAAATCTGTAAGGATTCCAGCATTCTCTCTCACCTCGAATCACATATGGCCCCATGATGGTAACATGAGCTGTGATGAGAAGTGTCTTTTTCCTTTCCCTTCCAATGTTACAGGACCAAAAGGATCCTCCTATCTTCTGCAACACTTTGCTTCTCTGCTACTGAGACACATGTCTCCTCCCGTTTGCAATATCTCTCAGGATCTGTGCAATGAAGCTTCCTATGATGTCACCAGTTCCAGTGCAGATCACTGCCAGGGGACTGTCCCTTCATACCTCAGGATCTCATCTGTAGTTAATAAAAGGTTCCCCTCCTTCTCCTGGAAAGTAGCTGCACTATTCTACTCTTCTCTTTGCAGGAGACCTGCTCAATTTTCCTAAGAATTTTCTTCTCTTCTGGCCAATCCTAGCTACTTCCTGAGTTGCCCAGTTTGAGCTGGACAGAAGTTATTTTCTTTCCCATTTTTTTGAACCTGTACTCCAGTTACTTCTTATACATTGTTCTCCTCTACCTAACCACACAGAGACATCATTTCCTTTACTCTCCTTTTCCAAGTTCTTTCTTACTCCCTGTCCTTGTGATACAACCTCCATTTCTGTGATATGATGTGCTGTGCTGTTGCTTGGATCTGGATGTCAAGGAAGTCATCTCTACTCCTGACACATACGAAGATGATCAGCTATTCCTCAAGAACATCGTTCTTCTATAGGCAAAGACTCTTCCTCTTCAAGCAGGAATATCCAAGGCATGTCGTGACCATTGGTTTCTCTACCAACCCTTGATAGTGAATTAAACTTGTACCTAGAAAGCAAGACCACTGATCTTTGTCCCATTAATTCCCATGTAAAATTCATTAACTAAAGAGATCTTATTTCTTTCAATAGCCCCTTACATCCTTCAGCAGGGTGTGGTGATTTGACCCTGGCTGGATGCCCAGTGCCCACCAAAGCTGCTCTATCACTTCCCTTCTCAACTGGACAGGGGAGAGAAAATATAATAAAAAAGCTCATGGGTCGAGATAAGGACAGGAACCTCACTCACCAATTGCCATCCCAAGCAAAACAGACTTGACCTGGCAAAAATCATTTTATTACCAATCAAACCTGAGTAGGAGAGAGGACTGAGAACATGTAGGGTAATGAGAAATAAAACCAAATCTTAAAACACCTTCCCCCCACCCCTCTCTTCTTCCCAGGCTCAACTTCACTCCCAATTTCTCTACCTCCACCCCCCAAGCAGCGCAGGGGGATGGGGAATGGGGGTTCCCACGGGGTCGCAGCCTCCTTGGGGCACATCCTCCTGCTCCGGCGTGAGGTCCTCCCCGGGCTGCAGGTGGATGTCTGCTCCACCGTGGACCTCCATGGGCTGCAGGGGCACAGCTGCCTCACCATGGGCTGCACCAGGGGTGCAGGGGAATCTCTGCTCCGGTGCCTGGAGCACCTCCTCCCCCTCCTTCTTCATGGACCTTGGTGTCTGCAGAGTCGTTCCTCTCACATATTCTCACTCCTCAATCCAGCTGCACTTTGTGTCCTGGTCTTTTGTTGGTTTTTTTTTTCTTCCTTCTTAAATACATTATCCCAGAGGCACTACCACTGTCTCTGATTGCGCTCGGCCTTGGCCAGCCGTGGGTCCATCTTGGAGCCAGCTGTCATTGGCTCTATTGGACATAGGGGAAGCTTCCAGCAGCTTCTCACAGAAGCCACCCCTGTAGCCCCCCCAATACAAAAACCTTGCCATGCAAGCCCCATACACAGGGAGGCACTGGACAAAAATGTTAAATAGTCTCTTTCTCTCAAAGAGAACTGAAGCAAACCACTGATATTTCAGACCTAAAGCAAAATATAGCCCTTAGAGCAGGTTCACTGAGTTTGTTTCACTTTAAAATTCATTATTTCCAGAAACCCAGACAGGCAAATTACCCAATTTCCCTCAGTTCAGCTGAGATGTATTTTGTAAATGTTATCAAGTAGAAGATTATCTTTATATTTGACTATACCGTGACGTCTATATAAACAATGTACACTGGGGGAGAAGAGATGGAAAAGAAGTATGATTTCCATTTAAGATTCAATCCTACCATCCTTGCATACACAAAACTTCATACATTTTCAGCATATGGATACAGGATCAAATGAGGGAGGACACAGTAAAACTTCCTACCAAAAAATGTAACATTGAAAGCTATCTATTGAGTCTCCCATTCTTTTGTGTAAATTACAGATCACTAAAATGTCACAGACAGAGATCTGATTCTCAAATCTTGAATTCTGAAATGAGAAAAAGGAGATGCAGAATCTAGGTCACATAATTTCAGACCCCACAAATGTCAACAAAACTTCATAGTCAGGGGTGATTAACATTCAACTGCAGCAACTGCTACAAGTAAAATCTTTTCTTTTGTTCCAAAGCCTTAAGGCTGTAGCCATAAAACTGTCCAGCAATTATTGACGCTGGATTTGGTTTCTCCTGATTATTTTCAAAATTCAGTTTTCAAAATGGTGCAATTCATACCTTGATTTTCAATACCTAGCTTATAAAACATTGGAGGAGGATGAAATGAACAGTAATAAGCCTATTTGTGTGCATCATTGAATCTATCTGAGTCTTGGGTGAAAACATCAGGCTACTTCAGTCTCAGGTCTTTGAAAGTGTCTGCACCATCGGGTTTCTATGCTCCTCTGTCAGGATGAGGGTACACAGGTGGGCAGAGTGAGTTTTACTGTACCTCAAAACCTTGATCCCTTGAGTTACCCTCCATGTTAAGGGAGGAAAAGGGATTAAATCCCCTCCTGCCTGGATTAGCTGTGGAGGGCAGGCTACTGCAGTTCCCCAACAGACATTTTCTAGAATAGGAGGTCAGGTCCACAACCATGGGCCACTAAATAGGTTAGGTGGCACTAATTATTTCAGTGTATGTATGGAAGGAGAGATGGATCCAAAACTCCTCCAAGGGCACCTGGTGTTTCAATGCCTTTCATCAGCCAGGGTAAGCCACATCAGTCACTGGTAGATCAAGGCACCATGCTGGAAAGGCACCAGCATAGGAAAGGGGCTGCAGTACAAGAAAGTCTGGCCCTGTTTTTTCAGTTGTCCGTAGACGTTTTGAGCATGGAGCACCTCCAATAATGGACCCTAAATCAGCAGGTTATTGCTTGGCAGTCTCTGCCATGTGCAATTTACTCTTCCTTGGAATTCCTCTGTGCCTCTTTTGCCCTGCCTTAAAGAAGTATGTATAGTTAATTTATTACCACACCTGCTGTCCCCAAGGTGTGTTTCAGAATGACCTCTCTTTGACTCTGTGTTATTACCATTCCCTCCCATCACCATTTGAATCATGTCCCCTTTCTGCATTTTTCCTGTCTGAATTTCAAGGGGCTGGGGAAGCAGTTTAATTACAGTTTCACTGGCTTTATTATGTTATGGCACTGAACCCCAAGGCTTGGCTATAAGAGGAGCGGTATAATAAGCTATAATGATACATCTTTTCTTATGTACTGTGAATTTTAAGCCCCCCTCACTGATTATTTATTATTTCAGCTTGGTATATGAATTATTTAATTCTTCCAAGCTCTAGCATGTATGACAAAATGTTGTGAAGCAATAAAGATCTAGACCTGCTTCCACTGAAGACAAAAACACACCCCCCAGCAATTTCAGTGGAAGCTGCATTAACCTGTAGGTTTGTTTAAATGGAAATTGCTTCATTACCATGGTGACTTACAACATTATCTACAGAGTTGGCTTTCAAGACCCATGTAGACACACAGATAACATCCTGGTGCAACTCCTAAAATCAATTCCTGCCACTACAGGGTCTTGTGGCATTGCTGGAACCTCACCTTCTCCAGTCCTTCCTGATTTGGTCCCCAAATTCTAGCTTAGTTGTAGTCTGGGGTCTGAGAGAGGCCATTGGTACGATATTTATGGTCTAAGTACAGAAACTACATGCTGTGAAGGTCTATTTTGGCTTTAAGCCTGGAGTAGGTATGAAAGATCATTCCTTAGGATGGCATAGACAGTACTCTTCCAGGAAGCAGTCACTGTTTGGGAAGGGTCCAAGCTCTGCCAAAGAAAAGGAGTGAGTGCCAGAAAGGACATTTATGCATCTCCTGGAAGGCATCTGTATCTAAGGGAACAGATTCCAACTTTCTAGGCAAAGGATCCAAAAAAAAAACCTCTGCAAAACTCATCTCAGAAGCTCACTTCCCTTCAGCAGCAGCTGTCTTTGAGGGGGATGGAGATGCTGCCCATGCCATGCTTCTGTCTTCTGTTGTTACGGTAATCCTGAAGTTTTTTTTAGGACAGAACTTTACAAGTTTCATTATTTACATTATGTTGCTCTCTTTGGTTCCTTCTACTCATCTTGCTTATTTCCCACTCTCCCCATTCCTGTGGACTGCCTGTACATAGCATTAAATAATTAAAACTCCTTTGTATTATGCACCTGGGAGAGCATTGCAAACATCAGCTGTAAAATGCAATTTGAAAGTACAGAAATTCCTCTCTGATTTGAAATTAAGCAGGGGAAATGTTCAACCCTGAGATCATATTTTTCAGTGCATTTACATTTCTATGTCACTTGCAGCAAATAATTTCAAAAACTTAATTTGCATTTCAATTTTTGTCATTCCATACTTACTTTTTGTATTTCATTCCTCATAAAGAATGAAAATAGACTGTGAAACTCACTGGAAGCTAACAAATCTGGCTCTTCTCTTCTAGCAAAATGATGCAGTGTTTGGCTTACAAATCCAGCAAGGGAATAATTCCAATCAAAATTGTTTTCATTGGAATGCTTAAATACGGAAACATTTCTATTGGTCTGAATCTTCATTTCACAGAACTTAAATTCAGCTCTAACCTGACTCGTTGGTGTGCTTTCTGAAAAATCCTTCTGCATATATTTCTTTCCAGCCTGCAGACCCTGCAGTTGACTAACCCTTAAACAGAAGTTTTTAAGTACAGTTATCGAGGCTTGCCTGGGTACAGCATGATCCCATACTACTTTTGAACCTAGTGGTAAGCTTTAACACTTCTACAAAGAAATAAATTCAAGCAAGAAAAATATCCCAAAATATATGAGAAAACAAGAATTTAGGAAATGTATTGGGAACAAACCTGAAACAAAGCAGCCCTATTTTATCCTAATTAGTTGGAAGTGGAATAGGAATTTTTCAGGTTTTTCATCTCCTCTGGACTGGAGTTAACCTACCTTTCAAAGTTCTTTAAATTAAAAAAAAAAAAAAAAAAGTAGGAGAAAATCCAAAATTGGCTCCTTGGACTGATTTCCTTCCATTAGACTTTATTTTTTTGTAAAACAGAAAGCTTAACTTCATTATTTTCATGTCCAAAAACAACAGAGAATGCTTCCAAATGTAGACATACGGATTTAGTGTACTTCCACTGAAAACATGTGTAAATCTCCAGCTACTTTTCTTTGCCTGGAGGAAAATTCTTTACTCTTCTTAGCCCTTGAAATCAACTGCAATAACAAAAAAGGATGACTTCTGACAATTAGGGATTGCTTGTGATGGAAGAAGGTAACTAGGAGGTCATCTCAAAGGAATATCTTTAACTATTTTTGTGATGCTTTCTCAGCTCCAGAATGACTCTCAATGAGACCCCCACAGAAATAATACTTGTCCCTTGTGACATTGAACATATGTCTGCAACACATTGCTTCGAAGGCTTGGTTTCGTTTGGGGCTTTTTTAAACTCTCCCAGAAGAACTTACAGTGACAGTCCTTGTGTTGGAGAAATGGGTCAGGGCTGAGCGCTGGATCTCTGGAACTTACTGTTGTTACTAATTAGTATATATCTTTGGAGGATTTGAAACAGTAACACCAGTTCTGCCACTAGCATGAAAACAGAGTCTAGGTGTTGTTCAGCAGAGAAGAAATCTTTTTTTCTGACTACCTATCAGTAATTAATCACAGGGCCTTTCAGAGGAAGAGAAGGTGGCAAGTGGAAAGTTTTCCCCTGTCGTCATGTTTTGAGTGAGCAGGGGATCCTGACTTAACACTTCTTGGTATCTTCTACTATAGATCAAGCCACAGGCTGAGATTTTTATCTCAAAAACTTATGTGCACCATATTAATAATTATTATGAATGTATATAAGCCAGTGGTATGGTACAGCAGTTCGTCTGCTGGACCTGAATCCAAGGAGATCTGATGGGATGCACAAGGGGATCCAATCACTCACCAGACATGCGTGGATCACTTCCATATTGCTGGCCACCTGAAGGCAAGGTGGGAAGACTAATACGCTCTCCCTGCTTCCAAAGTGCAGGAAAAAGGTGCCACGTGGCTGGGGTTGGCTGGCATCCACCAGGCTCCTGAGAGCCTTTGGGGCCCACTTGCTTGGCAGTCATCTCCTTAACCGAGTGCCAGTTCAGTGCTCTGTAATGCAGCCGAGAGCAAAGCTCCAAGCTGAGCCGTGCTGTGAAAACACTGATTGGGAAACAGAAGCAAAAGATGAGGTCCCTGTAGGCTTGAAGGAGGTAGCTGTAGAGATGAAGAGGTCATCCAGCGGTGAGACTGCTTGCTTCCAAGGGGGGAACTTGAGCTAAGCTCTTGACCTCCCACAGGCTTCCAGGATGGAATCAAAGACAAATTATATGGTCTACTTATGTTTTAGGTCCCCATGTACAGCACAGGTCTAATTCTGGTTTTCCTACTTCACAGAAGTGTTGGGAGGATGAAATAGGGAGGTGCTCCCATAGTGCAGCAGTGACAGCCATGAAAGCATGTAGGATCTGAAGCCCTGGATGGGACACAAGTCTGGATCTTCTGTGAAACTGGGGGAAGCTAGCATGAGTCAGTGGTCTGCCAGGACAACGCTTACCACAGGAGAGGAACTGGGATGCATAATGATGATGTTTTACATTCCCACAGCAACTTCAGAAAATGAAAATAATATTAATAATAACAATTCACTGCATTGTTACACCCAAATAACCAATGCAAAGCTCAGCTCAATGTCAGATCTCATCCACTGTCACAAAAGGGATTGTGCAACGCTGACAGTCAGAAACAAACTGGTTAGGGGAATGAGGAAGGTTGTAATGAGAAATGTCAGGGATACAGAAATAGCTGGTCCCCTCACAATTTCACCCTCAAGAAACACTTTCTTACAGGATGAGACTGGGGATGGAAGCAGGTGAAGGAAGTCTATGAATTGTGCCAGAGAAAGTCCTTGTTAGGGAGAGCTCTACATAAATATAAATCTTATAAGGAGGATTTTTTGCTCAGCATCAGCAAAGAGGCAACACTGTTCCGTGAAGAATGTCACAAGGAATGATGCTGTAACTGAGGAGAAATTCAAAGTTTAATTGTTTGTTTATTTGTACTAGAATGAACAGTATGCACATTTTCCATCATGTTCACTCTTGCATCTGAGACCTTGTCAACTGTTAGTGTGTTTAACCTCATGAAATCCTTCAGTAGCATAGGTGCAGTTGGACGACACAGTTTCTAGGACAGCCAACTGCCAAGAACAACAAACATCCCCAGTTAAAACCATGGCCTAGCTGCCTTCCGTGCTTATGCCAAGATCCAGCATAGCCAGCCAAAGATCAGATAAATGGAAAGGGAACATGGTGGCTGCAAGGAGCCATGGGTAATACTTTGCCCTGCTTAAGACACCAGCCTCAAAGCACACAAAGAAGGAAGAGCAGAAGAGGAGGGTGGTGCTTGTTCTTCAACCATAACTGGGGGTCCCTCATCTAACCCAGTTTAGACCTTAGATAGACCCACCCATCTCAGACCTGAATTTCTTCACCACATATATCCACATTGCTCATCCTGCCCAAGGCCGCTAGGCAGTTTAGAGCAACCTCCACCATGACAACTTAGACGGTGAGCAGTCACAGATGTTAGCATTCAGCCTTCCAGCCTCATTAAAGCATCATTCAGTGAGAGTTTAGGGGGGTTGTTGAAAACTCAGAGTGGAGAGGAAGAAAAGAAGGCACAACACAGAAGGCCACAAGTTATATTTGCCCTGCAGCTGCCTTTCATCAGCTGTTCTGCAGGAATGTGCACTAACTCAAGAGGGAGCAGCCAGGGTGGTCACGCTGAGGGTGTAAAAGGACATGGTTGAAGCGTGGTTGAGCAGCCAGGCCCCACACCCTGTCATCTCAGGGGCTTCCTAGCACTGCGTGCAACATTACTGAGGGTTTTCTCAAGGGATTAGCAGCCTTCCTATTTTTAAATAATTTACACAAAAGCATCTTCCATCCTAAGTCTGGTTATTTTTAGGAAGAGAAAAATACACACGCTTATCTATATAAGTAATCAGAACCATATGGCCTAAGCATTCCAAACAGATCTGTTAAACCAGCTTTCTGAGAGAGGGACTTTGTGTGCATGTGTGTCTGTAAGTATGCTTAGTACAGATGAACTGTGTACTAGCCTGGCAGCCTCAGAGACCTGAGTACAGGATTGACCCACTACAGACTTACAGCAGGCTTTACAGCCAAAGAAGCTTCCTACAGCACTATTGCAAAAGTGCCTCAGGCTCTATAAAGGAGGAGACAGGTCATTTTCTGAGGCATATTCATGCATGGCTGCATTTTGTGCCTGACCCAACATGGCTGGTAAATACAAAATGAGTACAGAAATGAGGACAAATGCAGTTTGTCTTGGAGCTGCTAAAAAATCTGAGACAGTCCAGGCAACCAAGGTGATCAGAGGGTTGGAGAACTTGACATATGAAGAAAGGCTGAAGGAACTGGGTTTGTTCAGTCCTGAGAAGGGAAGGCTAGGGGCAACCTATTCACAATCTTCTAATACCTAAAGGTAGTTACAGAGAAGATGAGGGCACTTTCATAAGGATGCACAGTGACAGGACAAGAGGCAATCGGCACAGCTGGCTTCAAGAGAAATTCCACCTGGCTATAAAAAATATGCTTCACTGTGAGAACAATTAAACATTGGAACAGGTTGCCCGACGAAGCAGTGGAGTCTTCTTCACTGGAAATATTCAAGGCTTGGCTTGGCAAGGCCCTGAATAACCTCATCTATCAGCAGTCCTGGTTAACAGGGGAGGTCCCTGATGACTGGAGGCTTGCCAATGTGATGCTCACCTACAAGAAGGGCTGGAAGGAGGACCCGGGGAACTACAGGCCTGTCAGCCTGACCTTGGTGCCGGGAAAGATTATGGAGAGGTTCATCTTGAGTGAACTCAACAGGCATGTGCAGGTCAACTGGGGCATCGGGCCCAGCCAGCATGGGTTCATGAAAGGCAGGTTCTGCTTGACTAACCTGATCTCCTTCTATGACCTGGTGACCCACCTGGTGGATGAGGGAAAGGCTGTGGATGTTATCCACCTGGACTTCATCAAAGCCTTTGACACAGTCTCCCATAGCATTGTCCTTGGGAAGCTGGCAGCTCATGGCTTGGACGGGCATAGTCTTCGCTGGGTAAAAAACTGGTTGGGTGGCTGGGCCCAGAGAGTAGTGGTGAATGGAGTTAAGTCCAGTTGGCAGCCGGTCACGAGCGGTGTTCCCCAGGGCTCTGTTTTGGGGCCAATCTTGTTCAATATCTTTATCGATGATCTGGATGAGGGGATTGAGTGTGCCCTCAGTAAGTTTGCAGATGACACCAAACTGGGTGGGAGTGTCAATCTGCTTGCAGGGTAGGATGGCCCTGCAGAGGGACCTGGACAGGCTGGACCGATGGGCCGAGGCCAACTGTATGAGGTTTAACAAGGCCAAGTGTCGGGTGCTGCACTTGGGTCACAACAACCCCATGCAATGCTACAGGCTTGGGGAAGAGTGGCTGGAAAGCTGCCTCATGGAAAAGGACCTGGGGGTGTTGGTCGACA
Source organism: Pelecanus crispus (assembly GCF_030463565.1). Taxonomy (NCBI): domain Eukaryota; kingdom Metazoa; phylum Chordata; class Aves; order Pelecaniformes; family Pelecanidae; genus Pelecanus; species Pelecanus crispus. The sequence continues at coordinate 165,535,321 of NC_134644.1, read as the reverse complement.
GCCAGCTGAACATGAGCCAGCAGTGTGCCCAGGTGGCCAAGAAGGCCAACAGCATCCTGGCTTGTATCAGGAATAGTGTGGCCAGCAGGAGCAGGGAGGTGATTGTTCCCCTGTACTTGGCACTGGTGAGGCTGCACCTGGAATACTGTGTCCAGTTTTGGGCCCCTCACTACAAGACAGACATTGAGGTGCTGGAGCGTGTCCAGAGAAGGGCAACAAGGCTGGTGAAGGGTCTGGAGCACAGGCCTTATGAGGAGCAGCTGAGGGAACTGGGGTTGTTTAGCCTGGAGAAGAGGAGGCTGAGGGGAGACTTTATCACTCTCCACAGCCACCAGAAAGGAGGCTGTAGCGAGGTGGGTGTTGGTCTCTTCTCCCAAGTAGTTAGCGATAAGACAAGAGGAAATGGCTTCAAGTTGTGTCAGGGGAGATTTAGATTGGATATTAGGAGAAATTTCTTCACGGAAAGGGTAGTCAAGCATTGGAACAGGCTGCCCAGAGAGGTGGTGGAGTCACCATCCCTGGAATTGTTCAAAAAACAGGTAAACGTGGCACTTTGTGACATGGTTTGGTGGGCATGGTGGTGTTGGGTTGATGGTTGGACTGATGATCTTAGATATCCTTTCCAACGTTAATGATTCTATTCTTGTTTTACTTTCATTAAAAAATAATCCAGCCACCAAGCTAGGAAACATGAAATTAATTATTACTCTGCCCTTAATTGGTTTAGTGGTGGACTTGATAGTATTAGGTTAATGGTTGGACTTCACGATCTTAAAGGTCTTTTCCAACTGAAATTACTCAGTGATTCTATGATTCTAATCTAAAGTCTGCTTTCAACAGCAAGTTGAACTCGATGATCTCCAGAGGTCTGTTCCAGCTTAGACTTTTTTGTGATTCTGTGGTTCAGAGTTCTTCATGTAGACAAAATCTCCAAGTGCAGTAATTAAAAAAATTAAATGCCCTAAATCCATCAACAGGGCTTAGATGGTGAAGTAGGGCTCATAGCCTGTTTCCCAATGCTCCAAGTTCTGCAGGCCCAAAGGGTTTGACAGTCGGAGGGAACTGAAGGTGCATATGAAAAAGGAATGAGTTTCCATATTTAAGACAGGTGCACACAAAGAGACTCAGGTCAGTTTATTTTTCACCATGTTTTGCAATAGAGCTAGTCTTGAGGCCCCAGCTGTCAGGGGAGTCCCAGTGCAGAAGGCCCTGTACCCCACAACACACTGACCATGTCAGTATCAAATGCAAAAGGATAAGCAAGACCAGTTCCCATGTTTCTATGGAAGACAGCGTTCCCTTTGCTCCAAATACCCAGCAACTTCCATAATTTGTCTGTTGGCTTCCACTCCCATTCTGTCACATGGCAGGTCTGCACAGAGCTCTCGGATATAAATCTCCATACAGCCAGCAGGAATCATGCAGCAACCTGCACATGGGAGCTGAGGAGACAAACATATACCCCAGGAGAGCTTGTTTATTTTTAGGGCTGAAGAGCCCACTAAAAATCTGTTGAAGAAAATAAAGACAGAGTCCCGTGGTGACAGCTAATGCTCTAAGTAAGAAGGCAGATTCGTGTATGTGCGGAGTAGATTAGTTGAGAGAGCACTGCCAAAATCAGTTGGCGTATAATTTTCAGGTCATAAAACTGTTTTTAATAGTAGGGCAGAAACAGGCTAACATTGCTTTTCTGTTTACTTGTTTGTTTTATTTCCTAATCCCAGGAAGTAGTCACTTTGAGCGTTTTGCACTGTATATATGTAGTCAGCAGTCTAAAAATTAAGAGCCTCCACTGGGGAGTGAACGAAGGGCTTTGTGCTGCCCAGCCTCCAGCTCTCCTTGCCCAGCTGAGATTTTCCCTCATGTGGGGAGCTCTTTGACGGATGGTATAACGGGGCTCAGAGGGGTACTAATCCCCCAGGGTTTAGGAGGGTTGTGCAGAGGGTATGAAAAGCCATGCTGAAGCGGACTCCAGCAACTCTCAGCCAATAGCCACTTTGGCACCATTCCCAGCCAGCGTAGGTTATTGCAGTCTCTGGAGTATTTCTAGCTCTGATGGGGGTAGGAATATAAGAGCGGAAGAGAGAGAGAGTGAGTAGGCTGCAGCATCTGTAACTCCCTCAGTAAAAAGTACAGTTCCAACCTTCCCTTTATAGACACACATACATGCGCGCGCGCGCGCACACACACACTCCTCCTTGGCCTCACATGGCCAGGAGCAACTGAGCCCTGGATGAGGGTCACTGCCAGGAAAAACAGCCACAAGCCGCTAGAAAAGCAGATTCCTAATGGTGGTCGGGTCCCCAAACTCAATAGAATACTATTGATTTGTGGTTACACTGGGGGCTATAAAGCCAATCAAAGTGCGGTGACCAGCAGAGGTGGATGCCCCTGCCATAGTCTTCTTAGAGATCAGGAAGATTTCAGAGACTTGGTCATTGCTGCCAGCAAGGGGCAATGGTATATTTAAAGACAACAAAAATTAACAGATGACCAGACATCAGTATTGCTGGTGCAGCTGTACAGAGCGGCAAAACAGTGAAACAAGACTACACGGCTCATCACTGTTTTCTCTCACCTCACAATAAATTAGACATGGAAAAATTCTCCTTTTCCCTAGCTCTTCTCTGGTCTTTTCATTTCCACCAACATGATTGCAAACTCCAGTCTTTTTGACCTATACTGAAGGAGACAGAAAATGGCACACACACATGTGTTAAATTCATTACTTTATTTACCTCTGTTATCTCTATCTGACCAGACTACTGTAGGGGCTTTCTGTCACAGCAATATTTGTCACCACTCTGGCTTCAGCTTCTTGCTTTTTGTTGGTTCTTTAAAAGGACTGGTTTTCCTTCTAAACCAGAGCTTAGTTTTAAATCAGTGTTTAGCCCCATTACTCATCTAAGTATTCATTATTTCCCAGTTCGGTGATATTTATTCATCCACAATTGATCAAACTGAGTTCTTCATCTGCTCTTCACAGCTTCCACGCTTTGACTGTGGTCCCTGGTGTACCCAGCTGCTTTTCTGCCTATAAAGTTTCTCTATAGGCATTTTATTTTTTGCTTCATGCGTAGTTAGAAGCAGGAGATGAATCCTCCCTTTGAGTGATTGCTTTAATATTCATTCCTTTTTGTGCCTTTTCGTGTGCATTACTTGCTTTTTGTACACGTGGGATTTGTGTCAGGAGGTGCTAATTTCTTCCTCTGATGCGGGTGTTGTAAGTGACAGGCGTTAATAAGGTTTGATCTGTGACTTTTGCTTTATTCAACTTAAGGGTTTTTCTTCTCACTTTAGCTGTCTCTTTAACACCTTTGATAGATGGCGTACAACTGCATATCAAGGCATATTAGAGAGGTCTCATTGATATTTATATGTTTAGGATGTACTCCACTCACTCTCGCTGTGAACTAATCTTTTGACTGAAGAGCTTTTCATTTTATGCTCATACTTTCACATTTCTGCCTTGACTTCCAAGAAAAATGCATCCAGTCCTTCCCAAGGGAGCCTTGGAAAGGGCAGGAAAAATTAGACTCACAAAGAAAGCAGTGTGACAAAGAAATATCCACATGTGTGTTTAACCCTTGCTCTCCCCACAGAAATTAAATTTTATTTTTGCTGAGACTGAGGTTTTTCAGTAGTTACTAGCAAGGATTTCCTTTCCAAAAAACCTTCTCTCAGGTTGAGACTTAGCTCTGGTAGCAATGACTTAACGGTTACAAATTCCTAACTGTAAATAAGCCAACCACTAACCTGGTTTGGAGTCTTTGCAGAAAACGATGGGCAGAAAGCAACTTTGCACTTGCCTCTGGGAGCCCCACAGACTCCAGCCTTTCCTGCATATCCACACACCATTGCAGGGAGCTACTGTGAGATTTTGGCTGCAAGAGTGGTACATTTTGCTGTATCAAGTTCTTGCAGTGAAAAGTGATATTTCCTTGGAAGGGGCAGCACAGTCTTGTCAAGGGGTTAGTGTTAATAGTGTTATCTTTGAACCTGTTCCCATCTCCATAAGCTGCTGCTTCTGCTAGCTTACTTGTTATATTAAACGCTACCTTGGCTAGTATCAGAGCTTCAGTGTAGATGTCTGCAGCTGAACTGTTTAGCCTATCTCTCTAGTCAGTGAAAAGAAATGGGAATTTCCACAGGGAAGTTCATTGCATCTGGGAATAGGTGTCAAAACTGGAAAGTAAACCTGTCAAGACACAAGGACTAACCCAGATGTTAACCTTTGTGTGGTGTAAGATATGTGCCACATTCAAATTCAGGTGACATGAACCCCAACCTTGCCTTCTCTTCAATGACCATTTGCAATGCTTTTTACCTTCCCATGATGTTTCCTTGGTATAGAAGAGCACAAGGATCTTCTCAGTCTCACAGCTCTCTGCAGACATGTTACTCTGGGCTCACTTTATTGGCTCACTGCTGAATATTGCCCCAAATTTAAACATACTGGCAAAGCTTTGAAAAAAATCTTTTAAAATCTCCACCCTACCAACAGCCCTAAATCCTGTTGGTTTCATGGTAAAGTTCCTAAATAAAAGTTGAATTGCTCAGTGTTTATCCTATTTGAGCAGAAAAGGCCTATATTATTTACAAGACCTCAACTTCTGCATTTTGGGATGCCCCTGAGAACTTCTGAGAGAATAAGAAACCTGCCCACGTTGAAAGTCCACCAGCATGAGGGCTTTGTCAATGGCCAAACCATGTCTCTGCAGCCTCCAGCATCTGAGCAGAACTGGACACTTGCCATTTTGCAGTAATAATATAAATCTCCTCACGTTACTCTCCTCATCGAGCAACAGGTCATTAAGGTAATAACAATAATTTAAAACTATCATTATCCCACCAGCAAGGAGAGAGAGAACAGACTCTGGAAGAGGCATTAATTTATTTCTTACTCGGTGGGGCATCCTAACACTGCAGAATATGCCACCCTGAAGAGAAGAGTCACATTTCCAGTGAATAAGAACCCACAACACAAGAAGTCACATTAGCAGCCATAGCAGAGAGGTCAATCAATTTACATTGATGCAGGGTACCAGCTAGAAGTGGGAGGGTGTCTTTCCACAGCACCATGTCCTGCTGCACCGTTGCTTATCTTCCATATGCTGTGGGAATAAATAGAAAACATTAGCCTCCAACTGCCCTACAGCCAATAAATGTCACACAGGATTTTTTTTTTAAAAAATAACCATTTACATTTAATTTGTAGCTGTTGACATGGCAGAGAGGAGGAAGGAAATTCACCTGTATTTATATATCTCAAGATTTCTTGACGATTCTGTCAGACCTGCCCTGAGTTAGTCACGTGTTTTGCTGTCAGTGGGAATTTTTCTCTCCTTAGATTTTTGTTGGGTTAAATACACATTTTGATTGACCGCTGGAAATTCATCTCTGTATCTGTGCACTGAGGGGAGAAAAAATCTGCAGTCAAAGAGAATAAAACTCTTGAGGACTAGGTTCTCTGCCACCCTGTACTAAATGTGTCCATTCACAGCTGTGCTAAGCAGATGTAAAACTCACAACAGGGGTAAGCATCCACTTTGCAGTAACGTAAGCAACCTTACAGGGTGCCAGGCATCAAGGAGACAAGCCTTTGTAATGGAGAGTCTACAGATTACAGAAGAAAATGGACTGTCTGCATGTATGTATTTTAAGAAGCTCTGTGTGTATATGTGTGCATAAACAGACAGAAAACAAGCATTTCAGACTAGCCATGCCTCACCCCCTTGAAGCTATGCCATGTGAGTCATCAAGAAACTTGTTAAGAGCTCCATGGCACAAATGGTAACATGACTGTGAAGAGATGTTGTTTTCTACTTGGAAGAGGATTTGTCTGTAATGGTCAGACAGGAGGTAATCAACAGAACTGATGTTGCCTGGGGTGCCTTTCACTTCATCCCAAAGTAGACAACTCAGGTAGCTGAGATGAATCATGCCCAATCATTAGTTATGTAAAGACATTAGATACATAAAATTAGGATGAATTTTACCATTGAGGTTTACATCTGAGTAAGAAATCTTCATGATCTCTGAAGAAAACAAGAAAATATCCTCAGGGATTTGCTATTTCTGTCCTACCAAAAGCAAACATAATTTGGTTTGGCTCTTACTGATAGACTAGAAAACAGAATAATTTTAGAGACAAGAACTCCCGAAGTCAGTAAAAGGGACTTGTATGGACATTGGTGGGTTTTGAATCCAGCCTACAAGAACAGGATGAAACAGATCTTTACAGCAAATACCTACTTGAGGTAGAAGCAATGTTGCACATTTTATCTTTGGTCTTCTGCCCCACGGACTTGCTGTTTGCCTCCAGCCAGGAGGCCCCAATAAGGCTGCTTTGCCCCTTTTCACACCTGCATTTGTTCCTGACCTGTTGCTGGACTTCCTCAGTTGTGTGGGTGTGGTGGGTTGACCCTGGCTGGTGCCAGGTACCCACCAAAGCCATTCTATCACTCCCCTCCTCAGCTGAACAGGGGAGAGAAAATATAACAAAAAAGCTCATGGGTCGAGATAAGGACAGGGAGAGATCATTCACCAATTACTGGCAAAACAGACTCTACTTGGGGAAACTAGCTTAAATTATTACCAATCAAATCAGAGTACAGCAATGAGGAATAAAAACTAAATCTTAAAACACCTTCCCCCACCCCTCCCTTCTTCCCAGGCTCAACTTCACTCCCAATTTCTCTCTCCCAAGTGGCACAGGGAGACAGGGAATGGGGGTTGTTCATCACACATCATCTCTGCTGCTCCCTCCTCCTCAGGGGAGGACTCCTCACACTCTTCCCCTGCTCCAGCGTGGGGTCCCTCCCACAGGAGACAGTCCTCCAACAACTTCTCCAACATGGGACCTTCCCATGGGCTACAGTTCTTCATGAACTTCTCCAGCGTGGGTCCCTTCCACAGGGTGTAGTCCTTCAGGAGCAGACTGCTCCAGCGTGGGTCCCCTGTGGGGTCACAAGCCCTGCCAGCAAATCTGCTCCAGCGTGGGCTCCTCTCTCCCCACATGTCCACAGGTCCTGCCAGGAGCCTGCTCCAGCACAGGCTTCCCATGGGGTCACAGCCTCCTCCAGGTGCATCCACCTGCTCCAGTGTGGGGTCCTCCATGGGCTGCAGGTGGATATCTGCTCCACCATGGTTCTCCATGGGCTGCAGGGGCACAGCTGCCTCGCCATGGGCTTCACCACGGGCTGCAGGGGAATCTCTGCTCCGGTGCCTGGAGCACCTCCTACCCCTCCTTCTGCACTGACCTTGGTGTCTGCATAGATGTTGCTCTCACATATTCTCACTCCTCTCTCCAGCTGCAGTTTCTCAGGGATTTTCCCCCCTTCTTAAATACGTTATCCCAGAGGTGCTACCACTGTTGCTGACAAGCTTGGCCTTGGCCAGCAGTGGGTCCATCTTGGAGCTGGCTGGCATTGGGTCTGTGGGACATGGGGGAAGCTTCTTGCAACTTCTCACAAAAGCCACCCCTGTAGCCGCCCTACTACCAAAACCTTGCCAAGCAAGCGCAGTACAGTGGGCTTTGTGTGTCTGTGAAGCTGTTGTGGACCAAGCCCACTTTCACAGAAACATGTTGGACTTTTTCCTAAAACCAGTTTAAATTCCCTAGTAGAGTTCATCACAAGGGAGGCTGCAAAAAGGATTATGTGGGAGTGAGAGCAGAAAGGGACAGATACCTTGGGCAGGCATTGCTGCCAATGCTTCATCTTGGGCAAGCAAAGCCTGAGGGTTTTGAACATGCAGTGGGAGTCTTACGCTCTTAATGGTCTAATCACCACTGCTCAGAATGCTCTTTGGTACAACAAAAGAGAGACTCACAACAAAAATTCCCCTCTGATAATAGCTACCTTTTTCCAAGTATCATATAATGAAAAATGCTATGGTGTTCCATGGTAATGTGAACCACTTGATTCAATATTTAGCAACTTAAACAGGTGCCAAGCAGTAGAGCTGTTTGGGTATTTCCCAGAAACACAGTTTATCGTTGGAGAATGCCAGTTTGTTGAAATGGAGTCTTTTCTTGGGAATATGCCAGTTTTGATGAAATTTTCATAAGAAAGGTTTCCATGGTAGGATCGGATTTCTCTTCAAAATGCCAAAAAGAAAGGGAGACACTTCTCCCTCCTCTAGGAAAGTCAATATGCTATTGTTAGGGCACCTGCTGAGGTCAGGACATCCAGCCCCAAATCCATACCCAGACCGTAGCTTTGGAGCTGGCTGCCCAGTTACCTGGTTGACTAGCTTAGCCATCCATTTGCTGCTCTCGGTTGATTGTGTTTTAGTGTCTCCTATAAAAGCTATTCTGCATTCTCTGAATAACTACTGGTGTAGGAATTTGAACCTTAATCCAAAGGCTTGAGACTCAGCCAAGCTTCTTCTCCTTTCCTGGCCAAATATTATTTATTCATTAGAAATGTAGTCATTGGAATGAGTAGCTATTCCTCACTTAGCCTTAGTCTCATTAGTTGTGTCTGTGCAACACTAAAGTGTGGTGTCCATGTTTATATCCATGTCTAGTTTGCCTTCCGCCCACGCAGCAGCTCTGTAGATAGCCTGCAGCTTACATGTTGATGAAAAAGTGCTGAGCACCAACATGTGAGCCAAAAAGTTGCCTGCGTGGTCCCACATGCTCTGGCGGGCACGTCCAAGCTACACTTAATTCCAGCAGAGGACCTTACTGAAGCTCTGGTGGGTGCGTCTGGTCTGGGCTGCAGGGCGATCTCAATAAAGACAGTAAATACAGACATTGACCTCAGCAGGAGTTAAGGATATGGATCACAGTGGAAGACACCTGTTAGGGTTGTTTGGATCCACATACTTAAACGGATTAGTTGAAATTAAGAGAAGTCTTATTTATTTGAATTCAGTGAGGGGTGCTGGATATCAGCTTTTGGTTTTGGCTTGTCTCTGATGTCTCCAGCTGAATGAACTTCTGACATTTTGCTGGTAAATTTCCACAGTTTTACATCTTTAATGTCATCTGAGCAGACAAAAACAGCAGATCTTTTTAAGCAAGAGCCATTTCATTATACCCAGAGCTGGTGAAGTAACCTCATCATGCATAATAATGTGAGAATTTTTTAAAGTTTTCTCCATGGAGTAAACACTATTTGCAAGCACATGATCCGTCAGGGTTCTCTGAGGTACAGTAGAGAACAGCAGAATAAACAGGATTTTTTTACCATGATCCCACCAGTTTCTTTTCTTATCTACAGACTCAATGCTTTGGATTATGTAGGAAAAGGTACGTAGGAAGCTTACAGTATCTGAAACTTTTTCATTCTATATCCCACTGCCCTGTGTGCTGAATCGAGGCAGAAAAGGTATATTTATATACTCAGTTATGGGGAGGGGCATGTTCTCACTGTTGCTGAGTCAGAAAGAGTAGGTTTAGCAGGGGAGGAAGAGAAAGCGTAAGGCTGCAACAGTTGTTTCCCCAGTCTAATTTCCAGTTACACCACTTGACATCCGCCCCAGTCATGAGATGATAGTGCGGGAAAGAAGCTGCACAGCAGCTGCCTCTGCCAGGCACCCGTTTCGGGAGAGCTGAGATGTGGGCAGAGCTTTGGGGTTTGCTTAGTCAAAGTGGAAGCTGTGGGAGCAAAGGGTACCGATAAGGAAGGGACAGAAAACAACCGAAGGGAAAGTCTTTGTCAGAAAACTTCTACGCTTCCTTTACTAACAGCTGCCAAAGATGCCCACCATGGCCTTGCAGGTAAAGACACTGGTTACCAGCACAGTCATTTCTTACTTTCAAAGTGCCACTGGTATGTTGATCTTTCCTTAAAGGGTGAACTGTAGGTTGCATACACACCCCTCACCCCATTACGTACCCAGACGAATATGCATTTCCTTCTAATGTAACAAAGGGGTCATCGGGAGAGTAATAGACTATTGATTTTTTTCCACTGGTAAATTTAATGGAGGACAAACGGAGCTTTGAAGATGAAAAGAGTAACATTGTCAAAACAAAAGGATGATAAAGAAGATTTATCTAGCAAACATCTCACTTTAAAGCATTAGTTTGGGGCAATCTATGGAGTGTAAGATGAACATCTATCCTCAACATGCCATCGGTTTCTAGACAGTCTGCACTGAAATAAAAATTGACTGCTATTCCACCACCATGATGAATGTCTTCTACAGCACAAGCATCTTAAATATTTATGTTTTCAATCATTATGGTATAATCCCATGCTTTATTACATTTACATAGACTTGCAAGCATCTAATAAACAAAAAGAAAGATTAAAATCCAGGTCCTAGAGAAATCTGGACATTTGTTACTTCCTTTAGTCATTTGGGAAGAAGTATGACAAGAGTCTCAAAGGACTGGGCCTCTGCTGCATAGCTTATAGACAATGTCTTATCAACAACAACCAAAAGATCTTAGGCACTGGTTTAGCAAAGCATGCAATGAAATCCAATCCTGATTAAGAAAACACCTAGGTACATGCCTAAGTTTCACTTTTAACAACAGAGTTAAACATGTCCTCAAGTCCCTCACTGGCCAAGGAGCTGAGGTAGGTAAGTGGCTGCAAGACACTGTTAGCTGCCACACCATGCCTGACCCACGCATCACTCTGCCATCTGGCTTGAACCCAAAATGAAAGTGAAAGCATTTTCATCTCTTCCCAGCAGACTGCAGCCACACCCGGAGTCCCAGGACCTGGGAATGTGACATCTCAGTGGAAGGGCAACAGCCACAGTTTATTGCCACAGGATGTACCAATCTCCACGTACTGCTTTTCTTCAGAAAACTGAGTCTTTCTCTTTCTCTCTTTCTCTGAGAAGTCATAACACAAAGGAAAAAGTCTTTTTTTACATGAGGTTATCGAGACGTAGCCAAGTGTTTGGAATGAATGCAATATAGCATTTAAATTGTGGTTAATCACTTTGGGCATTGGAGTAGAGCTGGAAGTTCACTGCAGACATTTCAGAGGTGGTCATAATGCAGACTCTTACTTGGATCTAAATCAATTGCTTCCTTCAAATCATAAAAGGGTCTTAAATATGTAGAGATGAGAGGCCATCAGTAAATGTTTATTTATTCAGGAGCCTCTGTCTCTACTAATTGCTGTGTTTGCAAGTATAACAGAAAATGCAACACAGTCCTTCCTTCCCTGACTTCCTTCTTTATTATAGCAAGATCTGATGAAATAATTAATTGATGCAAAGATTGTATCATTAAATGCCTGGCTACTATTTCACAGGTATGAAAATAAATCAGGATTAATGTCATTGTATTCAAACTTGGTTATAAAATTTACATGGGTGGCATCAATACCAGACCTCATATAGAGTTCATTCAATTTCTGCGTTAGTAAGCTTTGATGAAACTAGAACTTCAAAGCAGTTTATCTGGCAGAATGTAAAATTCCACTAGAGATGTCAGCAACAATTACAAACTCCACAAGTACTGCACTATGAAGAAGTTTGTAAATACTACTGAATTTTTAAGAAGTGCTCAGAGGTCCAAGTATTTGCTGCAGATTGCATCAAAATGAATCAATCAGCCTCCTGGCTAAACAGTTTGAGATTTTAGCCAGGAATCAAGTAATTTTTATTTTTAATATATATATCATAGAATCATAGAATCATAGAATGCTTTGGGTTGGAATATGCTATTTATTATTATAAATTATACATTAATTATAAATATATAATATTTAGGCTAGTTTACACTAGTTCTGAGACCCGGAATTTTAATTCATTCCTTTTTCCCTTCCCTCCCCAAAAATCAAAAAGAGAATGAAAAACCTCTAATTTTTCATAGTCTTGCCTCAAAAATGCCTATTCTGATTTAGCTAAAACTTCCTGGAGAACAAACATGTTTCTCACAGAAGACCACGCACCAGAAAGCAGAGCAGAAATTAAGGAGTTCCAGGAAACATTTCTAAATCAAGCTGGTAGTGCAGAGTGAGCTTTAGCCAGAGATGACTGAGGAGTTCTGCTTTTTTGGTTTTTTGTTTTTCTCTTTGTTCTAAAAAAAAAGTAATTTCATCAAAATATAAACTTAACAAGGAAGCCTACTGATTTTTTCAGGAAAGACTTTGGGGCCTTTACATGCGCAAAACTGAAACAAAAGCAATTACTGTGATGCTCTGAGGCCCTATAGCTGGGGCAACGGTATGGAATAAAGGTGAAAAACAGTAGGTTCAGTCTTTCCTAGCTTGTGACAACAAAACCAAATCAAGCCCCGCCATTTGTCTGCCTTGCTTATTTTGGCAGTAAACTTTCTAAAATAAAAAGATTATCTATCCCTGTATATGCAGCAAGACAGGAGCCAAATTTAGATTGGGGCTTCTGACCTGTATTATTTTATAGACAATCATGCCCCTGTGCATTTATTTCTAACTGTTGCCAACAAGCTATCTGGACACTGAACACGTTGTGCATGATGTGTTCAATGGAGAGACTCTGAGTGTCTCTGCCGCTGTGGGAGACACGCTGGCAACTGATGGTGTAGAGACTGGAAACATCCTCCAACCAGACAACGCTGCAGGTGCCATTTCATCACAAGAACTCACTGCAAGGGAAGACTAAGGATGCTACTTCTCTGTTTCAAGGATAGAGATGAGGATTGGAGTTGACCTTAATTAGTCTGCTCTTCTTAAGACACTCTGAGCATGTAATATTAACCTGGGTGCTGGCTATGCTAGGATTACCATGGTAGTTCCCAGGTATTTAAAAACCTAAACCCCAGCCTGTTGCTGATTTTCTCGCTCTAGACACAGACTCTAGGACCTTTTATCTTTGTGGTAAAATCTTATGCAGTGTTTCTTTATTGACCTCCAAACACAGTCCATGTCAGGCCAAAAAGCTTTCATTGAGAATACTTTGGCAGATAACTACTAACTTTGGCCTTGCATGCGGCAGGGCAAGCATTGGTGAGAGTGCATCTGAGGACAGGCGCTGTTATCCTTGGATTCACAACTCACTTCTGCTGCAGCTTTTAAAACCTGCCTTGCTCCTGTTCTCCAGTCCCCAGCCTTCAGCTACTTTAGGCAGCACAGTGTCAGCTCAAAGTCACACAGTGACTTCAGCTCCTGGATCCAAATTTAAGCTAGTTTCTATAATCTGACTACAATGAACCTGGGAGTTTTGGCTCAACACAAAATTGCAGAATGTGACACAGAGAGGTAAACCTAGCCAAAGAGGATTTGGGTTTGTTTTCTCTCCTAAAAAGAAGCTGTAATCCATTCAAAGAATTACCGAGGTATTTTGGAATCAAGCTAGCTCATTTCTGAAGTTCACACTGAGGTAATGTGTTACTAACCTCAACTGTTCTGTTTTAGTCTTCTAAGTCCATGTGAACAAAGTTGGGTTTTGGCTCTGGCTTGATTAAGAAATTATTCATCTACCATCCTGACAAAACTCAGAAATGAAGGGAGCTGTGTGGAGAGGACAGCAAAGGGCACAGAGGTGCTATATTCTGCTGAGGCAAAAAAGAGAAGGATAGACCCTATTTTCCAGACCATTTAATATCATGGTCTCATACATCATGGTCTTACTCATAGAATGATAGAATCATAAAATCTTTTAGGTTGGAAAAGACCTTTAAGATCATCCAGTCCAACCATTAACCTAACATTACCAAGTCCACCATTAAACCAATTAAGGGTAGAGTAGCAACCCCACACTTCTTGGCTTGGTGGCTGGATCATTTATAATGAAAGTAAAAACTAGGAATCATTAAGACTGGAAAGGACCTCTATGATCATCAGTCCAATCATCAACCCAACACCACCATGCCCACTAAACCATGTCACAAAGTGCCACATCTACCCATTTTTTGAACACTTCCAGGGATGGTGACTCCACCACCTCTCTCGGCAGCATGTTCCAATGCTTGACTACTCTTTCCATGAAGAAATTTTTCCTAATATCCAACCTAAACCTCCCCTGGCGCAGCTTGAGCCAATTTTGTCTTGTCCTATCGCTAACTACATGGGAGAAGAGACCAACACCCACCTCACTACAACCTCCTTTCAGGGAGTTGTAGAGAGCAATAAGGTCTCCCCTCAGCCTCCTCTTCTCCAGGCTAAACAACCCCAGTTCCCTCAGCCGCTCCTCATAAGGCCTGTGCTCCAGACCCTTCACCAGCCTTGTTGCCCTTCTCCGGACACGCTCCAGCACCTCGATGTCCGTCTTGTAGTGAGGGGCCCAAAACTGGACACAGTATTCCAGGTGCAGCCTCACCAGTGCCAAGTACAGGCGGACGATCACCTCCCTTGCTCCTGCTGGCCACACTATTCCCGATACAAGCCAGGATGCTGTTGGCCTTCTTGGCCATCTGGGCACACTGCTGGCTCATGTTCAGCTGGCTGTCGACCAACACCCCCAGGTCCTTTTCCATGAGGCAGCTTTCCAGCCACTCTTCCCCAAACCTGTAGTGTTGCATGGTGTTGTTGTGACCCAAGTGCAGGACCCAGCACTTGGCCATGTTGAACCTCATACAGTTGGCCTCGGCCCATTGGTCCAGCCTGTCCAAGTCCCTCTGCAGGGCCATCCTACCCTGTAAGCAGATCGACACTCCCACCCAGTTTGGTGTCATCTGCAAACTTACTGAGGGCACACTCAATCCCCTCATCCAGATCATTGATAAAGATATTAAACAAGACTGGCCCCAAAACAGAGCCCTGGGGAACACCACTCGTGACCGGCTGCCAACTGGACTTAACTCCATTCACCACTACTCTCTGGGCTCAGCCACCCAACCAGTTTTTTACCCAGCGAAGACTACGCCCATCCAAGCCATGAGCTGCCAGCTTCCCAAGGACAATGCTATGGGAGACTGTGTCAAAGGCTTTGATGAAGTCCAGGTGGATAACATCCACAGCCTTTCCCTCATCCACCAGGTGGGTCACCAGGTCATAGAAGGAGATCAGGTTAGTCAAGCAGGACCTGCCTTTCATGAACCCATGCTGGCTGGGCCCGATGCCCCAGTTGACCTGCACTTGCCTGTTGAGTTCACTCAAGATGAACTGCTCCATTATCTTCCCTGGTATCCAGGTCAGGCTGACAGGCCTGTAGTTCCCCAGGTCCTCCTTCTGACCCTTCTTGTAGATGGGTGTCACATTGGCAAGCCTCCAGTCATCAGGGACCTCCCCTGTTAACCAGGACTGCTGATAGATGATGGAAAGTGGCTTGGCAAGCTCCCCTGCCAGCTCCCTCAATACTCTCGGGTGGATCCCATACTACCCCATAGACTTGTGAGCATCCAGGTGGCATAGCAGGTCATTAACTGCTTCCTCATGGACTATGAGGGCTCCATTCTGCTCCCCATCCCTGTCTTCCAGCTCAGGGGGTTGAGTACCCTGGGGAAGTACTCAAGTGAGCAGAGATTGCATCTCTCACCAAGAGTGTCTGATCTCTTCACTCCTGGTGCTGGGTGGTTAACCCACCCTGGGCTGCTCCCAGTTTGGGAAGCAGGGAGGCAGCCCAGAGGGACAGGAGGCAGTTCAACTCCATGTTCTTTCAGAGATGAACATAACAGGGAGCCTCACAGATGCCAACTCCTAGTCTCCTGCTTTATTCAAAGCACCAGGGAGCATGACAAACTCATAGTGACTGTGGCTGAAGAAGTTTTCCAGAAGCCACCAGTTGGCGCTTTTCAGCGGTAGCTATAATCCAGGCTTACTGGCCAATTCCTTCTAAGCTGATTTTTTGCCATGTAAAATGGGTCTGCCTGCTCCACTGTACTGATAGGCAGAAGTAAACAGGAGCCAGAAAGCCTGGGAGTGGAGCTAACAGGAAATGTCAGTTAGCACTGAGACACATGATGTGCTTCGTACAGAAATGGTGGTGTGTCATGGCCTGTAGTATGCCCCAGGTCAGGTTAGAGGATATTAAAGACGTTCCCATCTAGGAAATATGGTTGACTATTTTGCTATTTCTTAAAAAAATTAGTTGTTTACTTGTCCTAAAAAAAAAATCAGAGGCAGCGTCACAGTCTGGGAATAGCTTCACCAGTTCACCAACCCTCCTCGCAGCAGGAAGGAAAGGGTGGTTAGGGCAGATGCCAACAGGAAAACATCTGGCACAACACCTGGCTACAAGGTGAGGATGTGGGTGGCTACATCTTCCTGAAGGGGGCCTCAACTCTCCAAAGAGTGGGAAACATTTCTCAGGACTGTGCAAGAGTAGTCTGACAGTAACAGTGCAATGTAGTCTATGTAGAGTCTCCAAATAGCTGCTCACATCTCTTCTCTCTGTCCTCTTGGCAAGGCGATCCAGATGCTGATTTCACTGAAGTCAGTAGATATTACACTCTTTCCTCTGTTTCCTGTGAAGTCCAGTTTCTGTCTTTGTCTTTCTCCTTAATTTTGCATCATCCAACTGCCCCTTTTGGCATTCCTGATTTTTAATGTCCTTAGATTTACATGGGCTTTGATGATAAACCTGAAAACTAAAGTGTATAGCTATCTATTTAATCCATTTTCCTGCCTCCCTTCCTTTTCATCTGTGTAATATGATTCTCTCCCTCCTTTTTTTTCTGCAGGCTGCCAATGCCAAAACAAAGCTAGTCTTATTACTCTGGTCATACATTTTTAATGAGTTTTTGTTTCATGCTTGCTATTCCATTTTGGTGAATAGATTTCTATCTTTCTTTCATGTATTATTATTTATAAAGCTTTCTCACAGGTCTCCCTGCTGAGACTCTTTGACAGTATGTCTTGGAGAAGTAGAAAGATGCACATTAGCTGGCCAGAGACAAGCCAGTTCCAGTGCACAAATTGGCCATTTTCACTGGGGCTGTTGGGAGCCCAAACGCTCAATACTGCACCTTCACTCAGCATGGCATGAAAAAGAGCTCCACAGTTTCTTGCTGGAGGTAGCTCAGGTGCAGCCAGCTCAGAAGAGTGTCAGAGTGAGCATGTGTCTCTGCACCCATCACATCACTGCAACCCCATGGCATTAGTCTTAGAGGTAGACTCCTCTTGGTCCTAATCCTGAGGGTCTCTGGTGTCAGCAAAGATGGAAATCCCCGCTGTCTTCACAACCTCCACAACCGTATACCATCTGGAACTGCTTTCAGGACTAGATGCTTTTTTCAACAGCATTGCATAGACTATCACTGTCAGGTTTTCTGCTTCTGTTAGGTGTGGTTACTCCAAGAATATTTTTTGCATGCTGCCCCTATACCTTCTGTTCAGGTGTAGTTTATGTTCATTTAGTATTTTGGTTTTGAACTTCTGGCTTTTTGGCTTGCTCTTTCCCAAGAAGCCTGCAAGGGCATTTGTCTTCAAAAGTCCTTGGAAGGAGTAATTTCCCCATTATGATTCTGTATCTTTTTGTTTCCATACTTGACTGCAATCAAGAAGATGCAAAGTCTTTGGATCCTGGCTATTCTTGCATTTCAGACAAAATAGCAGTCTTTTCAGGTGGACAGAAGGCTTCACCTTTCCCTGCCAGAGAAGAACCTGATAAAAAAGTCTTTTTTCTTCTCCCCTTACCACTTTTCTGCTCAAATAATCCATTGCACAGAGATCAAATAAATTGGTCAGAAAACTTCAAATATATCACCTTCATCAGGACCTTTCTTTAGCAGCTAGGGCCAAAACCACTGGTTTGTCAGTCCTTTTCATGACTCCAACACAGTACTATCTAATCTAATTCAAAACCCCAAATCTAATTTTGAGGGCCCTCCATGGACCGTGGCTAGCCTATATCACATATCACACCCCTGTCTCCAAAGCCATTCTGTCTTTCAAGTCTATTCAGATGGAAGGACTTATCCAAAAATTCACCTTGAAAAGGCTGGGAAACCAGTCCATGGCTTCATGTTTCATCTCCATTGGATATTGTGGTTCAAAAAATCATCTTTGTCAGCAACAAATCCCCCTGCTGTGCCTCAGAAGCCATTTGAAATAACTAGGCTTAGATGCTACGTAACAAGAAAAAAGAGAAGAGAAAAGGTCTAAGGGTGTTCTGCAGTAGTGTACAAGAAAAGAAAGATTCTTCAAATATACAAATATGGATTTTTCTATGTAATTTATTTTGCACAAAGTATTTAACCCATAATTTCTTAACTTCAAGTTTAAGCTACCTAGGCTCTCTGTGTTCTTGAAGTGCAATTTTACAAAATCAAATATCAGTAAAAACATTTTATGTGGGCAACCTGTTTCCTGGAAGCTGGGCAAAAATGTTATAGGAAGAGAACATTCTCACAGCATTTTTATTTTTTAAAAGAAAACTAAAGTTTCTGGAAAATTCTGCAAGTACACTGTAAATCTGGCTGCTCTGTTGGCTTCCTCTTCCAAATTCCACAGTGATACAGAGGACTCTGTACACAATAGTGGCTGACATTTGAATAGCTTGCAAGAGGTTTTGCTGTTAGCGTCCCAGCCTCAAACACCCGGCAGTATTTCCATTTCCCAAAAAAATGTTTAAAAGGAAAATAATTCAGAATTGAGTTGTCTGGAATTATTTTTGGCCTGAACTTGAATCACCTTTGGCATTAAACATGCCTTTCATTTTGGCACTTGAACTTTGCTCAAGGAGGTGGGGACGAGCACAGGCACAGTGCCATGTTTCAGAACAAAATACCCATTTCACATTACATTCCCACTGCCTGTATCTAATTGCATGTGACTATCTGACAGGAAATGGAACAGGATATCAGCATTCAGTGCTTTTAGGAAACAGATAATCAGTAAATTGCTCTTTGCTATAGTTAAAGGAACAATTGTTTTACTGGATTGACCAAAACCAAATTGGACCAGGGATGCCGAAGACAACTGACAATCTGTACCCTAATGGGTGAAAATGGGATAATTCTTTCTTTTTTTTAAAGTTTTTACTGCAGTTCTTTCCCTAGTCTGGTGCTTTCTCCTTTTACATGTATGATTGGTAAGCAAAAAAGTTTAACTTCAAATGGTGTTAAGATCATTAGCTGTTGTTTACAGTTTTCGCTTATTCCCCAGCCAGGATAATGTCATTTATAACAAATTATCAGGGTTGGCCTTGATTACAGAAATGAGCTGTGTTCCTAATGATCATTTTCCAGCCTTTGAGATAGAAGGAGGCTTTGTGCTTTTTGAGCATCTTGAGACAGTGATCTGTTTGAATAATGGTAATCAAGTGGTTCAAAGACATGTAAAACATTTTTTTTTTCTTTCTTTCTTTTTTTTTTCTTTTTTTGCATACTTCCCTGATAAAGAAATGAGGGGAAAGAATCCTTCTGAAAAAGAAGCTTTCTGAGGAGACACAATACTCTTAACCTCCACTTAATGGTAATTGTTAATGATCTTCCTATGAAACTTTCCCCTAAGCAAGTTTCTTCTAGGCCATGCTAGTGTGGTTGGTGACTCCACATTTGAGTACAAGGCTTCTTGTTTTGTGGGCATGTTCAACCATGGCTCAGCACAGTGGGGTCTAAAAGGTTGTGGTTGGGTCCTGACAGGTCCATGATTGACCTACTAGATCTTTCCTTTCTCGTTTCACTAGAGATCATGTTCCTGCCTAGTTCAATAAATTACAGAAACAACTGAAGTGATTTTTTGCTGTTGCCTTTGCAGGGGATCAGGAAAAAGAAGCACATCAGCTGGATGGCAACTTTTCTTGTCTTCTTTACACAATGTGATCTGCAAGTGGCGCAGATATGATTGGAGCGGATGTGGTTTGTGTACCCACCGTGGTCCCAGACTAGGAAATGTAGCACTGTTTTCTTGGAGAGTCATCAGAACTTGTCATTTTGCCCAGTGTGGTTTTGTTAGTGTTCATCACATTAAAATATAAAACACCTATTAAAGAGCAAAATTCTAATGGAATAATACAGCTAGGTAGAAAAATTCAGAGATGAGCCCAGGGGACAATTTGAGTAGCTTTTGCCATTCTAAATCATTTCCCTTATAATAAGAAAAGGAAACACTGAGGAAAAGAGTGTGAATATCTAACAAATATATACAACTTTAAATAAAGCTTGTGGGCAGCAAGGTTATATTTTACTTTGTACATTCTTGGATGAGAGAAATAAAATATTTATTTTAGAAAGCAGAGGTGCAATTTAGATGAAACCATTTGAAGACTGATGTCCCAGATGACAATGAACGTAATGACCCTTTACGGTCTTCAGCATCTCTAACAGTAGGCTAGTGAAGCACTTCATTAAACTTTACAATGCCCCTGCCAGATATTGCTATTAGAGACCACTAAAAGGAAGGTGACTTGCCCAAGGTAGCACTACATTGGCAGCAAACATCAGAAGTCTGAGGTTTATTCCCTGGTCTAACTGTCAAACCTGAACTATGTCAGCCCCGTCCCTCACCCTGGAGCCTGGCAGCTTTGTCAGACCTGCACATCTTGACGTGTATGGCAGCTGACTCCTGCAATCACACCTTGTTGCTGTCTCTGCCTTCAGCCGACTTGGTGTGCCTGTTTGCTTCCTAAATACCATCTCAGCTGGAGATGAGCCAGTTTTTGTGAATTTTGTATGGATAACACCAAGTTCAGCAATCCCCACCTGATGTATGATTGTATGGCAGCTAAGAGACAGTGTTGCTGTACATAGTGAGAACATTGGCTTTTTCTAGTAGGAGCAGCAAAGACAAGCAGCCCTGAAAAACAACATACATATCCATTTGTTTTTTAAAGATACATTAACCTCTCAGAAAAGTGTTTCTGAAGTTGCATTTGGACTTGGCTTTCGTTAACTTCCCATATTGCTAATTGATTTTTCTCACCCTCCCAGCCCATATGAAAACAGGGTGGCTGGGACTGCTGAGGGAAAGTACTGTTTGCTACCACAAGAGCTGCATGGCTGGCAGCCAGTAGCGCAATTACCCCACGTGCCTGGAATGATAATTGAGATATTGCTCCCTTCTTTACTTTTAACCTTGCTATTAGTACTGATGCAGCCCTTGCTTGACAGAGTGACAGATAAGAAGGGCCACAAAGATTTACTATGAAGGTACTATACAGAAGGTCCTCAAAAGGCACCAAAGTGACAGTCCATTTGGGTTCACCTGATGATGGATTGCCTCTGGTGAAAAGAAGATAAATTGTTGCTGTTGTTATTTTTATTATTACTGTTGCTGCTGCTGCTGTTACTACTACTACTGCTATTACTATTATTACTTGCTGCATCCGAGAAGGATCCAGGAGATGCTAAGGTGTTGGTTTCTACTAAGGAGGGAGCAGAATGTAGAGGAACATCTTGTCTCAGGAGGAAGATCTACCATTTCTCACTCCTCCCATCCCCTTTATACAGCTTTTTCAGCCTCTCCCATGGCTCTGTTTCAGGTTTTTTGCCTTCTCTTATCCCCATTTGCCTGTAGCCTGACCTCCGCTCATCACTGGGGCCGCAAAACTCCTGGGAAGCCTGAGGATAGTTCCAGAAGTTGGACTTGCAACAGGGAATGAAGTCCTCAGCTGAAAACTGGAATCAGAAGTTGGCCACCAGCAAAGAATTTGGCAGCATCTTTCCCTGGGAATTAGACCCTTTGGAGATCTGTGGTGCTCAAGTCTGTATAGCACATAACGAGAGACAGTCCCTCTCCTCAAAAAAATTTACAGTCTAAGCTTCAGAGGGGAGGCCAAAGAATGGGAAGCACATGCTGGGCAATAATAATCCAGGACAAAAAATGAGATTCATCGAGAGAGGAAAAACTTTGCTTTAAAATCAGAAATGAGGCAGAGCGGGGTAAACAGTGGTAAGATTGCAAAGCATTTCATATAGATCTAGACTGAAACAAGATTCCCACATTTTAGTATTCCTAATTTTCAGAAGGCTTTTTTTTTCTTGTGTTTTAGGGTTCTTTTGGTTTTGGTTTGGTTCGATTTGTTGGGGATTTTTGTTTGGGGTTTTTTTTGGTGTAGAAGCCCCAGATCTGTACCTTTTTAATTTTTACTTTTCTTCAGGCAGGATATTTTGCCTCATAGGTAATGAGATTTTTTTTTTTTTTTTTTTGTCCCCAGTAAATCCCCAAGGTTTTCTCTATCTTTAGGTTTAATATGTGTAAAAATTACTTCTACTTCAGTTTAACTTCTATTCTCCTTAGTGGATCCTTTTATCAATATTTTACAGCTTTTACACACATCTCATGGGTACCAGGCTGGTAATTTTTAAGCCCAAATTTACCATAAGAAGTCAGTCCAAATTTAATAATAAAATAACTTAATAACCATACACACAACAGCAGTTGGAAAAAAATCCTCTGAGGCAACATGAGTCATAACGATCCATTACTTGCTGTCCTTTGCTTTTTTCCCCTTCTGCCTTCCACAATTAAATCCTAATGGTCACGAAGAGATTCTCTGGGGCTTTTTCACAATGTAATTTTTCTCAAAAGCATCTACAATTGCTCGTGCGGTATTGTTGAAAACATACAAATAAGCTGCCCCATCCAATATTTTAAAAGGAGGATTTTACTGCCAGTTGGAGCAGGTTTAAAGTGCTCTTTACCAATTACTGTTTGAGAGAGGCCAGGGAAGAGATGTTTATAGAGATGGGTTGCACTGTAGGGGTGGGTGCAGCCACAAACTTCACAGGGGCTGTGCAGCACTACTGCCTCTCCCGTCAGACTGAGCACTGTGCTGAGCACTGCCGATGAAGAGATTAAATCCCATTAAACTACTACCTTTTCTTCCTTTTATTCTCTTTCCCCCAGGAAATTTGTCCTGTAGCAGGGTAGAGGTCAAGGCATGCAGATCATATTTGGGGACATCTCTGGTTTTGCACTGGGGCTCAGAGCAGTTATTATAAAGACATGATCTCCCAGCTACTTCCTGACTCCTTCTCTCACTGTCTCATCTCAGCTCGGCTTCAGAAGCTGTAAATTTCCACCCACAAATGACAAAAGAGCTGAGTGAGGATAGCTGATTTGGCCACTCTTATTGGAAAAAAGAAAGGGGGAAGGAATATTAAAACCACATCCAATAAATACTACGCCAATGTCAATTAATTAGAGAGAGGGAATAGTTTTGAGTTGTCCACATAGAGCAACATTGGTTTGGTGACAATTTTTTATTCTTTAAATCATCAGAAAAAAAGTGTTGAGATTTCTGGATAGGATGTGAAGGAAAATTCAGGTTTTTAAATACACAGAAAAAGAGGAAATTCAACATTCTTATGGACCTAGTCTGGCATAACACACATAGCTCAGTTCAGTATAAGCACAAGAGTTCAAGTCCAGACCGACACTTTATTCTTCGTTCACCATTGCTGCTCTCACAAAGCCACAGCCTACCATCTTTTCTGCAATACTGCCAACCTCAATGTTTTTTATTACATCTCACATTATTTCATTTTTTTCTTAAGGACCCTGCTCCTGGAAACATGCATTGCACAAGAATCTCAGCTTTCTCTTGAAGAAAATTAAGTTTCCAGAGCTCACTGTTGCAGGACAAGGCTTGGAAAACATGAATCTTAGTCAAACCTAAAAGCCTCAGAGACCAGAAGGAAACTCAGAAGAATCCGACCATTTCTCTCTCTGCCTCTCTTTTTTTTTTTTCTTTTTAATAACACCTCCTTGCTTTTAAACCTGTCACATAATTGTTCTGATACCTGACTCATGATTTCTGAGTGCCCAAAGCTGGCAGTCCAGCTTCCCAAGAGGCGGAGGTTTGCCAGCGAGGAGCCTAACAGTGCTGAGCGATAGGCAAAATGAACGCAACAGCATTCCTGAGCTATGCAAAACTTCAGTCCACAGGGATGACTCCTTACATGCTCTGTAATCAAATGTCAGGCTGTGTCTGCTTACGGCTTCCCTCCACGCTGCCTTCCTCTTTGGTGTCCAATTGCATGAGCTGGGCAGGAAGGCTCTGTAAATATTTAATAAATGCACCTGAGTCAGGAACCTCTTCTATGTAATCATTAAAGAGGGAGGCAGAGGCCTCTCCAGGATGAAAATCCAATCACTTTCTGGAGACGGTTCCATTGGCTGTAGAGGAAGCCTTCTGATGACCATGATCCTAATCATAGAATCATAGAATCATAGAATGCTTTGAGTTGGGAGGGACCTTTAGAGGTCATCTAGCCCACCCCCCCTGCAGTGAGCAGGGACAGCTTTAACCAGATCAGGTTGCTCAGAGCCCCATCCAACCTGACCTTGAACGTTTCCAGGGATGGGGCCTCCACCACCTCTCTGGGCAACCTGTGCCAGTGCTTCACCACCCTCATTGTAAAAAATTTCTTTCTTATGTCTAGTCTAAATCTATTCTTCTTCAGTTTAAATCCATTATTCCTTGTTCTGTCACAACAGGCCTTGCTAAAAAGATCCTCCCCATATTTCCTGTAGGCCCCTTTTAAGTACTGGAAGGTCACAATAAGGTCTCCCCGCAGCCTTCTCTTCTCCAGGCTGAACAACCCCAACTCTCTCAGCCTGGCCTCGTAGGAGAGGTGTTCCAGCCCTCGGATCATTTTGGTGGCCCTCTCTGAACCCGCTCCAACAGGTCCATGTCCTTCTTGTGCTGAGGGCCCCAGAGCTGGACGCAGTACTGCAGGTGAGGTCTCACCAGAGCAGAGTCAAGAGGCAGAATCACCTCCCTCGACTTGCTGGCCACGCTTCTTTTGATGCAGCCAAGGATACGGTTGGCTTTCTGGGCTGCAAGCGCACATTGCCGGCTCATGTCCAGCTTTTCATCCACCAGTACCCCCAAGTCCTTCTCCACAGGGCTGCTCTCAATCCCTTCATCCCCCAGCCTGCATTGATATCGGGGGTTGCCCCATCCCAGGTGCAGGACCTTGCACTTGGCCTTGTTGAACCTCATGAGGTTCACAGAGGCCCACCTCTCCAGCTTGTCCAGGTCCCTCTGGATGACATCTCGTCCTCCTGGCATGTCAACCGCATGCACCACTCAGCTTGGTGTCGCCTGCAAACTTGCTGAGGGTGCACTCGATCCCACTGTCTATGTCACTGATGAAGATGTTAATCTAGGCATGTTAATTTAGTACCTAAACTCAGGTTGAATGAATTCAGTCTGAATCCTCTTGTCTTCAACAGCTGCCTCTTGGAAATATGAGGACTGCAGAGATCTTTACTGCAACCATAGAGTGATTCTGCAACTAAGAGACAGCTCTTAAGAAGTGGCTACCTGAGAATACATCACAGAAGAGTGTAGATAATCCACTACCCAACATACATATCTCTTTTTTCAAAGTGTGTCATATGGATTAAAATATCTGACAGGTTCATCCCTTGTGCCTGCAGGAGATCATGGTGGTAAGAAAAAAAAAAGGAGGTAATACCTTCCTTCAGTTGTGCATTAACGAAAACATGGGCTTTGTACAGAGATGCCTTTAAAAAATAGTGCTTTTAATTAGGTATTTCAAACCACAAACTATTGTGGTGGTTTGAGGGGTACACAGTATCCCTCATAGCAAGAAGAAGGGACTTTGACTCAGGGGTCACTAAGATAGCAAGAATATGCTTTCTTCTACTCTCTATGAAAATATCTAAAATACCTCCTTTTGCACACACTCCTCTCAGACTTGCTGAGTCAGCTGAATTCAGCAGCGGTTCCTTCCACACAGGCCATGCTCTGGGCAGCAGATGCAGGGGCTGACCCAACTATTCTCTCCAGTTCCACCCCAAATATTTGTGGTTCCAAATACCAGAAACAAGAACCATGCATCTCTCCATGCCAAAGTGTTGGGGAGGAGAAGGTAGCAGTAGCCCTGTGGGATATGGGTAGGTGGGATTTAAAATGATAGCGGAAGAGGTTGCAGAAGTACAGGGATGTTTAGGAGGAGGAGGGTGGTGTGATCAGAGACAGAGGGCAATACACAGATGCAAACAAAAAAAAAACCCAAGAGGCTGAACAAAAGCAAAAGACTTTCCGAAGCCTGAAATTTGGAAATACCAAAATTAAAGTTGGCAGGGAAACCATAATTGGCCCCACTGTGTATAAGCTTTATGACACCGTCTTTAATTAGATGACCACATACTATTTTTTCCACGGGGCCTAAAGATCATTTTCAGTGCAGGCGTTAGGTGCAGTGCTGGGCGCAAAGACTGTTGTCCCCAGCAGTCCTGCTCATACGGCAGGGGACAGCTGCAGGGACAACAGGGCAGAGCTGTGCAAGCAGCGGCAAAGACGCTCCCACAACTGAAGAAAGCAAAGCCTCAGATCCAGCAGGGCACAGCTCTTCTCTTGCCCTCTGACACCACATGGGGAAATCACTAATTCCTGTATTTTCACAGCCGGTCGCTAATTGATGGGTTTTGTTTGATATGTGGCTTAATACTCCCAGGTCTAGAGAGGAATGTACACGTTTGAAGCCAGCAGGTGCTACGCTATGGGGCAACCTGATGCATGAGGCTGACCCTCCTCAAGCACCCTGCTCTGTGATAGAGCAGGCTTTGGACAGTTATGTCCTTCTAGTAAACCCTCAGAGAAGCACCAAAGAAAAGTAGTATTTTCAAGTCACTGGAAGGCTGGGTGGTGCACCTTCAGTACTGGGGTCACAAACTGTCCAGAGCAGATAAACTACCTGCTGGGGCTTGGCAGAGAATCAGCGCAGGACCCTCATCCACAACACATACAAGTGTTTGAGAAGAGGCTGCACAGCCATCTTTAACATCGGCATTACCTCTCCTTTGGTGAGGACCACCCAGCAGCGGCCACGTTCCTTTAATACTGCAGGCAGGGATTGAGTGCACCCTCAGTAAGTTGGCAGATGACACCAAACTGGGTGGGAGTGTCGATCTGCTTGCAGGGTAGGATGGGCCTGCAGAGGGACCTGGACAGGCTGGACCGATGGGCCGAGGCCAACTGTATGAGGTTTAACAAGGCCAAGTGCCGGGTCCTGCACTTGGGTCACAACAACCTCATGCAGTGCTACAGGTTTGGGGAAGAGTGGCTGGAAAGCTGCCTCATGGAAAAGGACCTGGGGGTGTTGGTCAACAGCCGGCTGAACATGAGCCAGCAGTGTGCCCGGGTGGCCAAGAAGGCCAATAGCATCCTGGCTTGTATCAGGAATAGTGTGGCCAGCAGGAGCAGGGAGGTGATTGTTCCCCTGTACTTGGCACTGGTGAGGCTGCACCTGGAATACTGTGTCCAGTTTTGGGCCCCTCACTACAAGAAAGACATTGAGGTGCTGGAGCGTGTCCAGAGAAGGGCAACAAGGCTGGTGAAGGGTCTGGAGCACAGGCCTTATGAGGAGTGGCTGAGGGAACTGGGGTTGTTTAGCCTAGAGAAGAGGAGGCTGAGGGGAGACCTTATCGCTCTCTACAACTACCTGAAAGGAGGGTGTAGTGAGGTGGGTGTTGGTCTCTTCTCCCACATAGTTAGCGATATGACAAGAGGAAATGGCTTCAAGTTGTGTCAGGGGAGGTTTAGGTTGGAAATTAGGAAAAATTTCTTTACGGAAAGGGTGGTCAAGAATTGGAAGAGGCTGCCCAGAGAGGTGGTGGAGTCACCATCCCTGGAGGCGTTTAAAAAACGGGTAGATGTGGCACTTCGGGATATGGTTTAGTATGGTCTACCCTTGATTAGTCTAGAGTGGGCTTGGTAGTGTAGGTTAATGGTTGGACTGGATGATGTTAAAGGTCTTTTCCAACCTAGATGATTCTATGATTCTATGATTCTATGATTTTAGTCTGGGCTTTTAAGCCCTCTCATAATCCAAGGAAAACCACGTAAAGTACTCCCGGGTCTTTACTACGTCACCACTGTTACAACGGTATCAGTACTGTCATTTCAATTTTTCTGTTCAGCTCCAACACTACAGGAGCACTCAGAACACACACACAAGTGTTTGTGAAGGTGTTTTTTGCTGACCCAAAGAGGAGCACATTATTTTGGACCTTCCTTTTATATGTTAACACAAAGAAAAATGGAGAACCAGAAAGAAAGCAAGTGGCTCACACAGCAAAATCGCTTTCGAGCAGAAATGACTCAGCCATTTGCTGCTTAAACACAAACACATACACAAAAATATCCCTGCCACATTATGCAGAAATCACCCTTATTTCAGCTGGAAAAATAAAGAGCCGCTGAAGCATTATGAAAGCAGCCAGCGCCAGCCGGCTCCTGTGCCGAACCCACCACGCTGCCCTCCCCCTCCGCTCTGCTCTTCTGCGGCTTAAATCTGACCAAAAGAAAAGGGTTTTGAAAATCAGGAGGGGAGGGGGATCATTCCTGGCCTGAAATCAGACTTTTGCTGCCAAGTTTCAGCCAGAAGCAATTTCTTACAGCTGAGTTATAAAACTCTGGGAGAAAAAGAAGCTGGGAGAGAGAGAAGGGAGGGAGATGGAGGGATTTATAATGGAAAGGCAGGCATGACCTTCGCTTCAGCAATGCTAGTGGGTGCTGCTGGAATCTTCCAGGGGCAGAAAGGTCTTGCATTAAACCAAAAAGATGAGATACCTTCCAACAGCAACAAGAAAAATTCTTGACATCTTCTATTTTTTTCTTTCTTCCTCTTTTTTTTTTTTTTTTTAATTTATTTAATTTTCAGGCCATTCTTGGTCATTTATCTGAGTTGTTTTAAAGTACCTGTCAGTTGAACCACTGAGTCATATAATCAGATATTTTACTGGTGACAATGTTTCTTGAACTGTAGTTTTGGCCTGTGTTTTACCTTTGGCAATTATTGAAGACCCCCCAAAAGTTCCGCAAGTCCAAAGCCATTAGGTATCAAGTATAGTTCATCTGCATAAAAATTGCTTATTAAAAATTGTTTTCCATGTTTACTATTGTCCCTATTAAATGCTAAAAAGCTGGACCTGTCTAACTTCAGACCAGTGGCTCAAATACCAGTCATTAATCTTTTTGTGACTATTTAAATACAAGGCTGTGCTTGTAAATCGGGACTCCTCTGATGCCCCAGGTATATGTATAAACACTGAAAAAGAAAAATGTGCCATAGACACAGGGGAGTTGTGAAGTGACTTGGCTAATACCACACGTAGGCTTTTGGCAGATGGAGGACCTGTGTCTCATCGCAGAGTCCAGAGCTGTGCACTTTTTATCGCTGCTCTGACCTCTGGACAGTGTTTCCCACCCTTGTTAATTAAAGGGCGCACTGTGCATTTGGAAACAAAATACAAAATATACAAAGGAAAATATTTGCAGAAAGTTTGCTGCAATATTGTAGCCATGTTTTTTATTTCCAACTGAATAAAAAATAGATTAAATGTTAAACATTCATTTGTTACTTTTATTTCACCCCTGGTTTGCTCACTTGCATGTTTGAGGGTTTCTGTGCAGGAGGATTTTGGACGGGTGGGAATAGGGTTTACAACATATGTGGAAATGCCTCCTGATACTCCACACCAGTCAGCCGTGTGCAAGGGTTTTGGTCTAGCACAAACTGCTTCTTAGCGAGCTTGAGGTTGACCCATGCTGTCCATGCTGATACGCCCTCACCCTGACCTACAGAAAAACCACAGTGCAGGAAAATAGCAATTCAGTCTTCAAGCCATTTACATCTTTGGTCTTGTGGCTTATACCACTAAACATGACAGCATCTGTGATTTAGGTAGAGGCTTACCAGAGATCAGCTACCAGAGGTCTTTGAACAGTCATCAATGGTATCACCTACAAGGGAGGATCTGATTTAGTTGAGAATGGAGATTTCTAGTCATTGCTGATCTTGAAATGTTTATTAGCTGCATTGTATGAGCATAGGGCAGGGCCTCATACTTTGCATCTTATACATAGCTACATTTGGGCTCGAGGCACCAGAAGCACCAATATTAAAGATAAATGATGTCTGGGTTGGTTGAACAGTTCATTTATCTTCTGTTTTGACAATGCTTCATGTGTCCGTGGGCCAGTTTGGGGAACTGGTCGCAAAAGGGAACTACGCATTGTTGGACTTTAAGGAAGCAGTGACTATGCCATAGCCTACAGAGACGACAGATCAGTTCAGCCGACGCCCAGTTCAGCTGACACTCAGGAATTGTCTTATTCATCTGCTGGTGGTTGTTCATGTGCATGGTCATGTGAGAGTCACTGATTTAGGGCATGAATAAGAAATGTGAAGGAAATGCTCACCTTGCTGTAACTGGGATTACAAGTCATGAAAACATGTCTCCCTCCTCTGGATTTGGCATATTTTGGTAAAAGACCCTTCAGTGCACTCTGCTGCGCAGCAGCCATTTGTGTAGCTAATTTCTTTCATATTGTCTAAAACTAGCTCATGGTTTTGTATCAAGTACTCTCTGCTCTGTGTCAGTACTAGGAATGGGGCCAAACCATGTCCAATTACCAGTTACCATTGGTGCTGCAAAGCATGAAAAAAATAAAATCCAAAGTTATCCTTGGATTTCATTTTATGACAAAGTTTTGCCAAATGACATTTACATGCTACACAATTTGAAAAAGAAATAGATTAAAAAATATTGAAGATCTTTCAGAACTGAAGTCCCATTTTACATATCACTTCAGCCAGATCTTCAAAAACAGGTAACTATCTAACACCCACTGAAGTAATTTGAAAGCAGTTGGGTGCTGGGTGTCTTAGATATTTAAAAACTCTGGACTTCAAAGGTGCTAGATCTAACATCTTATTCAAAGTCAAAAAATTGGGCTTGCAAGTGACTTGTCCTGACTGAAACCTTCTAACTAGCATCATCCTGCTGTCAACAAAACTTGGGGTTTGAGCTAAAATGATGTCCCTCACTTTTTCCATTGGAAAACTGAAAATATAGCCCCTCTGGTTTTGATCATTCACAGTGAAGATGCTTAGCCTATCTTCTACGCAGTTTCATGTTCTTATATCACAGCTGGTGCAAACTGGCCTCCATCCTGGATAGAGGTTCAAGGCTGGACTTCTCAGTGAGTTCTAGGGACTTGTATTGTCACTGTTTGCAGCTCACATTCCCTGTGTTTGCTTCTTTTTGGAGTTTGGTGCCGGTTTCACATGTGAAATGTCCAATCCAGGATGCTGGTTTGACTTTGCCTCTCTGTTAGCTCTGCAGAAAGGCAGCAATTACATCCTAAACCAAAACCAAAACATAGTTAAAAGTAAAATGCAATGCAGAAGGCTAATGCAAATGCTTCTGTCTGCTCCTAGATTATTGAGTCAAAAATAATTTTTAGATATCTGGCCACTTCCCAGCCTTTCCTAAATGGAAAACTCAGTCAGCTCTAACTCCACTCCTTTTAGATATTTGTCGCTGAGTTGAAATTGACTGGAAAGATGCAGGACGAGAGGCTGTCTGCCAGGAGGCAGGGTTTTCATCCTGATCCTACGCATAAAGCTATAAATCATATTCTGCCATCAGATCATTATTTTTCTTCTGTTTCTTATAAACACAGCAGCAGCATCAAATGAAATATGAGCTTTCCAAGGCTGTTGGATTTCCTTGTACGTACTGTAGAAGGCAACATTTGCAGACATATGGCATGCAGGCTACTCTTAGAGAAGCATTTTGAAAACTGAACTTGGACATTTTTCAGTCCAATAATGTGTAGGTGGTCTGGGTTACTAACCCTAAATCACTTCAGTGGTAACTATTTTTCCTAGTCCTAGACATCAGTCTACATGACATTAGGTTTGAGGGTTTTGTTATTAAATAGAAACCTCACATATAATCCCCTGAAATGAACTGTAAAGATTATCTTCTGGATGCGTGGCTCTTTTTTATTATTATTATTGCTCATTCAGCTACAACACCCAGGAGTATGTGGGTCAAGCACCCACCATGTGCAGTGCTCAGGTGAACAGGCTTTGGGCAAAGTGGATCTACTCCCCATTCCTCCACCAATTTGTCTTTCTTCCTGCCTGTTTCCTCTCCTTTTGTCACGGAAGCATTGCTGGGATAACACCACAAAATTTGTTAGGACTTCAGTTGTTATGGGAGAGGAGGGCCATGGAAGCACCTCAAATATTTTGTTAGTTTTGCCCTTTTGGTTTACATTGACCTCCCTATCTATATAAGTGGAGAAATATATATATATATATATGTATATATAAAAGTGGAGGTACATGCACACATATATTCATATCCATCGATAAATATGCAGACCATATATTTTATAAAGAATTGTTTTTACATGATTGATTATTAAGTTACACTCATATATGGAAACTAGGCTGCACAGGCCTTTTTGGAAAGGGTGCACTTCAGGGATGGACATGGAAAAGAGCAAAGGAAGAACAGTGATAGGTTTTTTTGGCACAGGGAGCTGTATGGGTACAAGGCTGGAGACTACAAAGGGTGATACAGATTATTGTGGCGGGCAAGCAAGTGTGCAAATCTCTGTGAAAAGACAATGAGGCAGGAACTGACAACACAGGACCTTGCCTGAGAGGGTGGCAACATTGTCCTGACAGCAAGCACATCCAAAATCCTCCTATGAACTCTGATAAGCTTCGCTTCTCACACACTCTGCCTCTGGATGCTCCAAGCCTGCTGTGAGCAGTGCAAGGGCTGGACCCAAGCCCAGATGTCCCTGCTTGCAGGAGTGGGGATGGGGCACCCTAAACCACACCTCTATCAGCATATCACATGTGCCCAGGGTCGTTTCTAAGCTTTTGGAGAACAACCTGTGTCTGCCCTGCAGAGTAGTGTGGCCACATTCAAACCACCGGTGAAGGACCCCTGTCCCATGCTGTCCCCCACACCATGCCCAGGGGAGGTTTAAGAGGCAGCCAATTTAAGCCAAGACATAACAGTGCCAGGGGCTGGGCTGATATATTCACAGCACAAATGATCAGTCAAGTTCCAGTTTCTAGAAATGTTCCCTGACACCGTTTAAATTACTGGTATGAATATAGCCCTTCACCTTGCTCTAGCCACAGCAAGGCGCTCAGACGTGCGCCTGGGAGGAGCTCACCTGCAGCCCGTGTTCCTCTCTGTAATTCCCTGCCATAGCGTACGGCAGATGTGGCCCATCCACTGCGAGATTGGTCTGAGGCCATCTTTTGTGCTGAGCCTGCAGCTGGTTTAATCACACCATGCACCCTTTAACATGATTGCATTCATATTTATTGCTGCACTGACACAGGCAGTTTAACTACATTGCTGATGGATGCCCTAGAAAACCTCATACATTAGCTCAGTTAGAAAACCTGATTTCCTGTCTCTAAGTGAATGGAGAGATGCTTTAGACGCTGATACAAATGTCTTATAATCTAGCTATAGCATACCATTAAGGAAATTGTCTTGAGACCAGATACCGCCAGATTGATAGTCTCTCTTTCATTTACCAATAGCGCAGGTGCAGATGCTATTAACAAATGCATTGAGGCCTTTTTAAAAAAACAACTAAGCAATTTGCTCCAAGGCTAACCTGCAGCAAGGAGTTCCTTGTGTTCAGTGGGTCAGTACAGATAAAATCCTGAAATTAGAATTAATAAAACACTAGACAGTTAACCCTGAAGGGAATACCTCAGAGAAGGAGATTTGAGTAGATGACCTAATAAGAAAAAGTTCCTTTTCTAATTTCTGTATTAAAACTTTACAATATGTGCTCAAATCCCAAGCATATTACACGCTTTGGAGAACTTAGCCAGCCCTGAGTGCCTCTCAAACTAATTTTTTCTTTGGATCTAATATTCCTCACTGTTGTCTCTTTGGTCTTATTACTGCTGACAAGCCTGATATGTGCATTCACACTCAGTTCAATTCAATTAACACTTACTGTTTGTGCTTGAATGTTCATAGTGAAACAGCTTTAAAGAACACTTTGGATAAAGCATGAAATCTTATTAGTTATTTGCATCTCTCTGTTCTCAGCCCACCTCAGCTTTTAGTCATGTCTGCAGAATTATAAGTATTTAACAGTAATGAAGTAAAGAACACAGATAGAACCGAATGATCTAATAGGTCTTGTTCATGGATGAACTCTGAGATTTTAAGTGGTGTTTAAAATTCAGCCAGAACTGCGACCGCATTTTCTTGTGCTCGCTCAATCCTTGATCTTAGATTGGAAGCATTCGTTATTTATCCATGTCTGTCATTCATAAATCTGTTTATTATGAAAGGGATTAGACACTTCCCCCATACAAATCCCATTATTCCATAGGACTTATAGTTGTACCAAACTTCTCCTTTGAAAATGCCGCTCTTTGTCCTTTAGCAACATTGAGCAGTTGCTGCCATTTACATAAACATGGGATAAATTCCACATTGCAATGGCCCTTCTCAAAATAGCTGCACTCAGCCACACCGACATGCATCTCACCAGCCTCTTACACTGACTAAAACAGTAGTAAGACCATACACAGTGCAGGAGAAACTCCTGAGGGTCCTTCCTTTCTCCCACACATGTGGTGGGGGAAAATCAGACCCTCAGACCAGGAAGGTGGAGTTACCCTGGACAACAGATCTACCACATGGCACAACCAGTGTCACCCTTGATACACGCTGGGGCAAGTGGCACACGTCCACAGAATGCACAGGAATTAAATACTGGTAGGAGGGTGATGTCTGTAGTAGGAGCAAACAGATGACAGAGAAACAGCACTGGGGGCTCAAAACCACAGCAGACTTAGAAGTTGTCCATAGAAACTGAGCTAACAGATGGTTCTTACCAGCAGTGAAGAGTCAGACAACTATGACGGGTTTCTTCACCTGATAGGAGGTTTATGGTACATACCATTCCAAAGGCAGATCTTTCTTTGAAAGCATTAGGGCAATTATGCTTTTGAAATGCAAACTGTCTATGCAAACGTCCCCACTCAGCAGCATAGATCTGAGATTATTTATTTTTTTATTGCCATGTCCTGGACTGAATGGGATCACAGTACATTGAGTAACAGGGCAAGATCACTTAGTAGAAGTACAAGGAACTGTGACCATCCAAACAACCTTGTTTTCCTTCGTTGCCTTACCCCAGGATACTGCAGAAAATTGACATATAGCCTGCGTTCAAATACTTCTAGGCACTACTACAGGCACTCAGAATCAGATCTGGTGGTGCTACTTTCTGCATTTTGAAGTATGCTCTTGGCTACATGTCTGAGCTGGGCGTTGTTCTCTGCTTCTCTGACTAGCCAGCTCCACACAGCCAACACAGCTTTCCCCCAGCAAGGAAGCAGATGGCTCCTGGGACCAGAGTCATCCCTGGCATAAGTCATTGGGTTTCACTGAGGTAGGACTGCAGCTACACTCATCCCAGGGGTCCAGACCTTGACTGCTCATCTGCATTGCCATATGCTGTGCTATAATTGTAAACTGTAAAGTAAAAAACAAATATGCAGCTTAAACAAGCCTGCTCTGTGTGGTGTTATTTCACTTAAGGATTAGGTGAATCAGCCTCACTGAAGAAGGCAATCTCTTGCCATATGCCCATACAGACCCACAGCTCCCCCCGTGGAGGTGCTGCAAGGCAGAAGGAAGGTGCATGCTGTAACCTATGTGCTGGCTCTGTGTCCCTCTGTTGTTAATGCCTGGCTATAACAAATGGTATTTAGAGAAACAGATCTATCTTTAAATGAGGCCTCACTGAGTAAATACCTGAAATCCAGCAAGGACTATCCTGAGCTGTCAAAGAAGGAGTCTTGCACCTTGTTAAAGCCAATGTCAAAATTCCCACTGTCATCAGTGTGCCCAGAGCATCATCTTCAGACTCCTCTATTTCAATACATAAACTCAGAATTATGAAATTTTAAAAATAGAATAACCTCAGATCTTCTTAATGTTTGGATCTCTGAGGCAGCACTTAGTTACCTAAAGCTCCTCTTTCGCGCAGAGGAGAAGTAATTAGCACAATGAGTACCACACACAGAGTCAGGCACATATATATATCACTGAGCATCAAGCTGTGACAACCAGAGTAATGGGGCACCAGAAGACAAATAGGCAAGCACTGTATTTGCTCCTGAGACAGGGATATAGGGAAAAAAAAAAAAAAAAAAACAACTAAAAAACCCACAAACCTGCCTACCAATGAGGTACAGCAGAAAATACAGGGAAAAGATTAAAAATAAGTCATCTGTTAAAATTGTAGTACATCTTGGGGAAGAAAATTTTAACCTATGTATCTAACATGAAGAAAAGTGACATTGAGAGTTTCATAGGCAAAAGCTATATCCTTTATCAAACCAATCAGAATAATGGGAAAAAAGGAGGCAGACTGGTGAGCACACAGGCTTGCTTCGGGTCTATGGACTTCTGTAGTTGCTTTTCACGGATGCTACAAGCTTAGCTCAGCCTTTCAGATACATGCCAGTTCCTACCCATCTCCCTTCGAGCTGACAGAGGGTATGGCCTGACTTTGACCTGTGCAAAGCTTCAAATCATTGTCGGAAATACAGCTCTGTAATTCCACCACTTTTATGGCTATACAGAGTGAATTCTTGATGGGAAACTAGTCAGATATTCCCTCCATGAGGCAAAAGAAAGGGCAGAATCCGGCTTCCCTCTCCCTGAAGTGCTGTTCTGCACGGCTAGCAGAAATAAAACACTATTTATGTGACTAGCAGTGGCATATTTTATTCTGAATCCTTGCAGGAAACAGAATTCTAGAGTAATGAAGGGACAATAACTCTAATAATTTCTTTGAGGAGAGAGATGCTTTAAAATTACAAAAAAGTACTGGGCATGTTGCTCTTAAAGGAACCATTTATCTTGCATCTGCTCCCTCAACATTCTCTCAAGCTCCAATTACATACAAACACACTTGCGTGCATGGAGAGTACTTATCCACATGAGTCCAATAGCCCAAGAATTAAAAGTCATGTTTTTCTTCCCTTTGCTTTTGTATTTCAGCTCTTAATGCATCCCTACTTACCCTATGGGCCTGAGTTCAAAAACTCAGGCTGATAAAGTGACAGAAAATCTTTCTGCAACTAGCACAATAATTTCTATTGTCTCAAAATATATCCCAAACACAGCCGAAAACTTTCAGACAGAGAAGAGTGGTCTTAGTATTAAAGGAATTCGGTTCATTACAGCTAGAAAATAGACAATTTTTTTTCCATCAAATTCTACTTAGTTGGCTATAAGATACTCATTGAATTATTTCACATAACAGTATCAGAAAACCACAGTAGGTATGAAAACAATAAACGAATGGCATTGTTTCTCTTTTCATTTACTTTAATTTCATACGACTTTAGCTTCAGTTAACCGGTTTTTCAATTAACATAAATGAGTAGGATTCTATTGCAATCAATAACTCCAGCGTGATTTCATCAACTGAGGTTTAGGTCAATTGAGCTCAGTGAAACTACTGCTATTTATGCCAAAGTAAATAAGTAAACAATCAGGTTCCATATTTTATATTTTATTATAAATTTTCTTATAAAAATATTACCAAGTATATATGAAGGAAAGTATCAGAGAGGTAGGAATGGACGAATGCAACACATTCACAGGATTTCCTAAGCAGAAAGA
This sequence comes from Pelecanus crispus, assembly GCF_030463565.1. Taxonomy (NCBI): domain Eukaryota; kingdom Metazoa; phylum Chordata; class Aves; order Pelecaniformes; family Pelecanidae; genus Pelecanus; species Pelecanus crispus. The sequence continues at coordinate 165,498,068 of NC_134644.1, read as the reverse complement.
TGAATATGTTTTATCAGGTACAGTAATTAGCACTAAAAACATTCTCAGCACTTCCATGGTACTGCTCACACAGCTGCTTGGTTACAGCTATCTTTTGGGTTTGCTTTTTCCAATGCCCCAGACAGTTTAAATCTCAGTTTGCTGCATAAAGACAAAAAAATTAATTTAGATTAAATGTGTCAACAGAGAGTAGTTCTGTCACTGAAGTGCAGTTGTCTCATCTTAGCCTCTACAAGATTTCCAGTAGAGACATGCCCATTTACTTGCTTCCCTACTCACTCTGTAGAGCTCTGTAGGGTACAGATAATTTTCTCGTACCTCGGTACGGCTTTGATTCTGAAAGGGAGAGGCATGGATTAAGGAAACACCCCAGCTGAGCAGCTGCTATTTGTGAATCTATCCCTCAGGCTAATCATGTAGCTCAAGACCTAATAAAGCAATGAAACAGGAGCCTCAGTGCTGGCAGGCATTTTTTGGCATGAATTGCATCTCATCCTAACCAAAAAGGTAAAACAGTAAAAAACTAAGAGGGTTACATTTAAAGCTGTAAGACATTGTTTTTAATAAACCAGATTTACCCCCACTTTCAGCAAAAAACAGAGACAGGACAACCCCCAACAGCCTGAAATTTCAGGTACTTTGGTGCATGGCCAGAAGAGATATTTTTCTGCTAAGGTTTGAAGCAAATCCAAAAAGTCATTTCTAAAACAGTAGCAGTACCCTGAAAAGCATGTGTTCAGAAATAGTCCTTATTTGAAAGATCTGCTCCCCATGTTCATGGACCCAACAACTTTCATGTGGAATTTCTGTATCTTCCAGTAAAGGGAAAAAAAAAAGGCAAACTTTTAATTTGTAAATGGACCATATTTAATCTTACATCATCAGGAGACAATCAGAAAGCAACTCAAAATTGTTAACATCATATTTCCAACCCATGCTTTTTGATCTTCACATTAGACAGCTACAAAATTATCTTACCATCCCCTGCTATTTCTCCACCAATTATAAGTCAGGAGGCATGCAAATTAACAAATTCTCAAGTTTGGGAACAAAACCTGGAGAAATCCAATGAACTAATATGAAGCATTTACAGGTTTTCTTGATTAAATGAAAAAATGAAACAATGCATTTCTATTTTGGCCTTTTGTAAAGGAAAAAAAAAAAAAAAAAAAAAAAAGATTGAAATAATATTTTTTAAAAATGCCCCAAACAGGTGCTTCCACCTCTTTACTCAATGGTTACAAAGTCCAGCCAGAAGGTAGAAGATTGGGGTTCAGTTCCCACTTTTCACACACAGATCTGAACCTAGAGAAGGAGGTTACAGCTATTGCACAGGGGAATATTCTGCTGGGAAATGTTTTCTGGTTTGGGTTTTTTTTTTTCCCCCCTGTTGATGTTGTTCGACTGTATATAGAATATTGAAATATTCATTAAGCCAGAGAGAACAACTCTATATCATGGGGTTTAGGCTCTGCAGTGGAGAGGCAGGACATCACTCATAAATATTTCAATATTGTAAACAAAGTAGAACATACTCTGTCAGAGGTATTGAAAAAACAACCTTTCTTCTCTCTCCCTCCTGCACTGGGAGATCCTGAACAGTCTGGTGATTAGGGGCCGTTCCTGGGAAATTAAGGTGGGTTCCAATCTCCTCAGGCAGATGAGGAAACTAAAGCCTTATTTTCTGCATTTTCAATGAGTCCCTTGCCAAATGAACTATTGAAAGAAAGGAGACAGGTGGATTTTAAATCAAATAATTTATCATTATGTATCTCTTTCTCTTTTCTCCATCTCACCTTCAAAAATGACAAATTTATGCTGACTTTTGGAACAGTTCTAAGCTCACTGAAATGCCACTTTTGGGCAGAACATTTAATAACCAAAGCTTACTCAAGCCTGAGCATATTTTCTGTTATTTGTGTGTTTTTCACAGCTTTAGGTTCAACTCTAGCATTACACAAATCGTGTTTCGGCTTCGTTCTACACGTCCTCATACTTGGACAATGTCATACCCCCTATCTGGCTGTGCACTGCAGACTGGGTTAGCAAACTGATGGAAAAAAAATCATCCAGAATGGGCCTCTGGTAGGTGATCATTTCCATTTGGAGGTGGAAATCTCTGATTTGGAGGAAAAGTAGATGGAGGGGTTGGAGGGAAGGTAAGTGGTGCATAGGAACCCCAATACGTCTTACTGTAAGTAAACAAAGATCTATTAGAATTGACACTTATGAAAAATATTCATCTGATTTCTATGTTACAGGATTACAGCCTTAAAGTTGAAAGTTACTAATAACTGTGCCAGAGGCTGGAACTGGTCCTTGATGTATTAAAGCCACAGCATCAGTAGCTGAAGAGGTAAAATTCTTGTGAAGTGCTCAAAAAAAAGTCCTAACCACTATTGCATTTCTGTCTTTAAAAAAAAAAACAGAAAAAAAAACCAACACGCTCTGGTGAACAAGGCTCTCTGAATTATGCATGAGTCCACATTAAAGGCACAGCATGGTATTTCTTCACAAGCTATATGGAATGCAGTGCTCCCTTCCTACCTAAAAGTAGCTAGCCTGAGAGAGTAGAATTTAGGCCAACCATTTAATTTGGTTGTGAAGCTTGCTTTTATGCCTATACCATATAACTTGGGGGCATGAATAAAGTCAGAGAAGAACTGGAGCAGCTGAGGACTTAGTAGAGCCTTTGGATGTTCAGAGCTTTAGCTTTCCTGGGTCGGAATGATAGACATACTATATCAGGACAAAATTTCTTCGGTTGTCTTCAGAGCTGAGAATCTCTCTTTAGCTGGCAAAGAAAAATAATGTTTGGAACATCTCTGTGTGAGTTTATATTATTTATATTATTTATTTTGCCTGACTTTGTTCTGTAGCAAGCGTTCTGGAAGTAATGCAAGTACAATAACTCTGCAAGGAATGATATAAATGCAGTGAACTGTCATTGCATATAGCTCCAAGAAACACTTTTCAGGTATATTCATGTAGTTGTCTTCAATGCCATTGTCACAGGAGAGTTTACTAAGAATCCTAGATGATAGAAATTTCACACACAACTTCCTACTGCAATTTATTCACCAAAAAAAGAATCCCCAAGCTCCAAAGTACCAGGGGAATCATTGCTGTCCTGGGAGACAGGCTGTCATGTGAAGGCAATGAGCTCATGTGTATGTATATGCTGCTTACGGATATACACAGATTCAGGCTATGTCTGCATTCACAAGTGAAGTGGTGCAATAGGAGCACCAGATTATCCTACTGCAGATTGCAACAGCAGCAAAACCATTTGCGCTAAGGACCGAGCACTACACTGCACGCCTCGTGGTTTTACTTCAGGACAGCTCTAATCTGGTCCTCAGGACAGAACTCAATTGCTGGAGCACATTAGGTGCTTGGTTGCCTGCAGCGCACAATTTGGCTTACTTTCGTCTGAAGGGCACTGGCTCATGCACTCTGAGATAAATGATGCAAACCAAAATATAGAGAGTGGGGACAATCAGGAGAGTCAAAAGCACAAAGCTTGAAGCTAAAAGCTTGCTTATTCCTGACTTCAAACCCATTGCTTTGGCACTGTTAACTCAGAAAAACGTATGCTTCATAGAAACCTCCTATCTCCTTTCTCACAGTGCTGGATAAAACCAAAGACTATTCCAAGAGACCAAAGTCAGGACCAATGAGCACATTACAGCCCCAAGTGCAGCTCCTGTGGTACCTGCGAGACCTCCTGGGTGCCTCTGTGATGGCAGCAGAAGTGTTATGGACTCCAGGCTGGGAAGGATAGCCATGGGGTGTCTCTCCAAGGTCCCTCCCTGGGGAGGAGCAGGTGAATTCACTCATGCAAAGCACTCTACCAAAATGGCACTAATGCTGGAGTAACTTCATCACACTAAAAAAGCAATTTAGATATTCTGGTAGGATTATACAGCTACATGGAGTTGGCGGTTCAACCATCCCAGCTGGCCAGAGACTAACCTTCCTGGTCAGTTAATATCAGGATGAACCTCAGACCAAACCTGTGTATGTTGAAAGACAAGCTATTAAAATTTAAGCTAAGGATATTAAAATGACATGAGAGGTGTCTGATGGCAAATTGATAGTGGTAGTAGTAGTAGAAGTAATACTATGATCTTTACTTATTTGGTGGTTGTGCTGAAGGACCCAGTTTATACACTGGTAAACAGCTCATGTCTTGTAATGCCGGAGACGGAGAATTCACAGGATTAGGACAATACCCAGGGAGCCTCATTTTGTGTGGTTATCTGATCCTTTGAAAAATTGATAGGTTTTGGTAAACCAAAATATCTCACCAGCTTCACTGGAGATTCAAACTGATCTGTCTTTATACTCATTCACAAAGATAAAACTCCATGATGCTCAAGTTTTCCATGTCAAAACAAAAATACATACACCTTTCCTTCTGCAAATCTATCCCAGCCATCAAAGTGCCCTCTTCCACTATTCAGTAACATCCTGAAAAGGTGTTACCAGAACCAGATCCCACAATTGTCTCATTCAACATATACGCTCACTTTTAATGCTATGTCAAAAAAATACAAAGAACTTTACTTGAAACTCTCACAGCTATAAAAGCAAATTGTCTTAAAAATGCACCTAAGCCTTTTGGAGCTGGGGCCCACATATTGGCAGGCACAATGGGTTTGCAGCACATTACAATGGTTCCTCAACATAAATAAAAATAATCTAAATCATTGTTGGTGTCTGCACATCTCACACAGTAGGGATCAGACCCAACTGGCCTCCTGATGACAGTGTCATATAAATATTAAATATTAATAGTACTGTTGCTGTTAATTTGGCAAAATATGATACTGTATAAATGGAAGTTTGTCTCTTTTGGCCGTGCTGCAACAACAAAAACACGTTCTCAACATTTCTAGCTGGATGGCTTTCTTTTACAAATGTTTGCTTTTCTTAAATTAACATACATTGGAGGGGGGGGTGCTGTTGCCTTTATCTGAAGTCTTTCAGCCCCCTTTTTTTATGAGTCACATTTACACCTACTGTAGATCGGGGCTTGGGTGACACTTGTCTCTAATTCAGAGACAGTCTCTTATTCATCAGGTAAAAACTGGAAAAAGTTATCTAAAACCATTCCTGTCTTTTACTTGTGTATGTTTTAATGGAATTCTTGGCATAAATGTAGGTCAAAGACTGAAGCTAGCGGCTGGAGCAATTAAGTGCTCCATTTGACACAATTGAAAATCAAATAGAACACTATAGTGTTCAACCATTATATATACATAATTATTCTTACGTTTTCTATGTGTTGTAATTAGGAAATATTTATTTTCATGCAATCTGGAGCCACAGTATCAACAGTGAAAAATAATCCTCATGAATATGGCTATCAGGATATTTGCCAGCATTCTCTCTTCTTTAGCATAACAAAAATGTTTCTACTTTACCCCTCCATAGATGTATTTGAATTTTGGAAGCTGAAGTACAGACTGGAAGAAGAAAAAGTCTGGAGGAGGTATCCCTAACCCTCTCTAAGTACATATGGTAAAATATGAATTGCACTCTTAAATAGCTCTGCTACTAAGAGCTTGCAAACAGCTCCTAGTAGCAGAGCTATGGAAGCCTAAACATTATTAGTTGCAACACAGCACAAAAAGGTGAAGTTTCATTGGTCATTTCATTTTGAATGGGGAGAAAATGAGAAATAAACAGGAAAAAACAGGAACAGCTGTTACCTCTAGAGAGAAAATACAAAGGCACAATGAAGAAGCACGAGCATGAAAAGAGTGAAAGCTGGTAATGTTGAATACCAGTGAGAAAATCATGGAAAACTCCTTCATTATCTCACTGGGGAAACAGAAAGAAACAACACACCACAGAAACAAGTAACAGTGTGGAGATATGTGGCAGATTAATCAGCTGAGATAATGCTCTGGAACCTTGTAAACATAACATCATAGACTTATAGAGTCGTTTAGGTTGGAAAAGACCTTTAAGATCATCAAGTCCAACCACTAACCAACACTATCACGTCCACCGCTAAACCAATTAAGGGTAAACATGATGAGATAGATGCAACTGCCCAAACTGGGTGCCCTGTGAGATGCCCAGGAACAGCAACTGGAGGCCAAGCAGGGCATCCAAGGGCATTTCAAGTAGCCCCAGACACCTTCCTGATAGTGAGATAGCCAACCTTAGGTGTCTGCATGTGTGATAGGTGTCTAAAGACCTGTTTGTGGAGGCTGATGTGTCCAGTGTAATTTTAGGTTCTGTGGAGTATCTTCTCTGGTGTCCAGCTGTTGCTCTCTGTCATATTGGCCAATCCACTGCAGATGTTTCAGATATCCTAGGGGATCTCACACAGCACTAGACTTGTTTTAAACAACAGCGTTCCCTCCTTTGTCACTACAGGCAATGGAGATTGCAATGGAGAGCTATTCAGCCATTCTGCCTTAAATAGGCACCCAAAGTTGGCCAGTTCAGTTCTTCTTTCAGCTTTCTGGACTGGACCTTCATTGACAATTATGTAAGCCTAGACACCTCATGAATGTGTAGACCCCTACAGGTAATGTACATTTAAGTGTCTTACTCTTGAGATGAACTCACCCTAAGGAAACAGAAGCTTGGAGAAATAAATCTAAATCTGGGGCAATTCTTGGAAAATTGTGAAGGCTGCTGATCTATTGAAGGGAGACAATCGGACAGTAGCAGTTGTGATGTCAGCAAAGACAGGTTAACGTTAAAGCCAGTTAAGAAACACAATACAGACCTGGGTCAATTCAATTGCCTGATGGGGTCTTATGTTGCCTGGAAAAGGCGGCTGCCAGCCATGCAACCAGTACACCCACCGCAAGGCTGCAGGATCAACAACTGACTCATTTCCATGCAAATAGTGGAGTCAGTTGCAGTGCTCATCCCAGCAACAATAAGCATCACTATAAGGCTACACAAATGTGCCTACATGTTGGTGATATGCTAAAACCATCAGATGAATACAGACCGTCAATAAGAAACCCTTACAAAGTGCATTGCCTGGGGTTTCTAGGACCCAGCAGAAGGCAGGACAATTTAAACCCTAATCTGGTAAAGCAGAGACAGAGAATGTCCTCAGGGTGAGACAGCAGCCACTGTAGGTCAAGCACTCTAATGGGCAAGGGCACAAGACAAAGAAGTGAAGCTATAAATAAACTTCTATGCAGCCAATGAGACATGAGAAACGCGCAGTGTAGTCACTAAGGAAGGAAGTTACAAGGCAGCAAAGAAAATGGATTGTTACATCTCTGGAAACTAGCACAGACTAACTTACTAGTCTAATAGCACTGAAAGCCTTGCAGGTACTTGGGTATCTGCATCGACCCAAAAACAATGAACAGAATTGCAAAAAAAAGTGTCACTGCTGATTACGAGTGAGTGAAGCCAGAGCACTTGGTTTGTTCAAGGCAAAACCGTCTGCTAACCATCGCATCAAGACGAGTCTTTCAGGGAAGTGCTGCAGAAAATGAATTTCTCTGGGCTTGAGCTTAACCTCAGTGAGCCACAGGGAGGGTCTGGTGAACACTGAAACACTAGTGGAAGCCCAACCAGCAATATTTGCATGTCTTTCAGAGTGCAATCAAGAGTTTGCTGGATTAGGGGAACCTCTCGAGCACACAGTAACTTGGCTATAGTCTGATGAGCAGTTTTACAATATTACAATATTACAAACAGTTGCCATTTGGGAATTGGCTGGTCAAATCACAAGAAGTAAATCCTCCTGAATGACCAGCAATATACAGAAAGAGCAAAGCATGAAAAAAAGTATCCCAGCTATCAAATCCCAACCAGGTTCTTGGAAAAGATCAAAACAGACTTTTAAGAGGGGGATTACATCATGAGAGAGAACTTTCCCAGCTTCTAGTAGGTGGATAATTTGGAAGCCATTCAGGCAAAACTCCTATGGGGAAACAGAAAATATTTTTTGCAAGATATGACATAACCAGGTCCTGTACTCGGATAATTGAGCACATGACACAGTAGCAGAGTTCAAGTGACTCAGCACTCCAGGAGAATTTTAATATAAAACCTCTTCCCGCGGGTACACACAAAGCAATAGGAAAACCAGATCAGCACTAAATAGCCTGAGCTAAACATCTATCTGGACAAAAGAACAATCATGCAGGCAAATCTGGCAGGCTTATATGAAATAGCAACAGAGTCAGGACAGCAGATGAAATAACACCAGTAGCAACAGAAGAGTAATGGCAGGGGCTGGAGCTCTTGTAGAACAGAGGCCAAGGCCAGGAAAGCACTGCAAGATGCTCAGCAATCAGCTGAGTCAGAGGAAATGGGAGGTACGAGAGGAGAAGACCCTAAGGAGGACGGCACTGAGCTGCCTGGGGCCGCAGGGGGGCAAATCCTGCGCTCACAGCAAGCACGCGCTGGTAGTGGCAGCTTTCTTCAAAGACCCGCATGTCAGAAGGACTACACAACTTAGTAGGCCACAGCTGACTGTGAAAGGAATAATCGCATATCTGGAACTTCAATTAGCAAATACTGCTTTTAAAAAAAAAAAAAAAAATCAAAAAACCAGAGTAGTTACTGCAACAACTGTCATAATGCCAAAAGGAAGAAGCAGAGGTTGGGTTGCAAAAACATGCATTTTGAAATTGTCACTAGCGGAGGCAGTCTGGGTGCACGTGACTGGGGTGCTGAGCCAGAGAGAGGAAGACAAAAACCCTTTCAGGACCTCTGAGTAGGCCAAATGGAAACATAAACCTGAAGCTGAGATCCTTATCTTTTTTTTTTTTCCCCTTCCATATTCTCTCCTAGCTCTTGCAATATGTGCTGCCCCTCTGTGTGCACCCACAAACTCTGTGGGTCAGTACACCAAGGAGATACCACCTATTGAACTGGAAATGATGCAGTCTCTCTTCTGCTACTAAAAGCCTCAGTAATACATTCCTTTTTACAGTTCTTCTGCTTCAAACTGTGCAGAGACACATCAGCACAGTTCCTCCTAATCCTCTCTTGCTCAAACATCCCCTCTTGCTCGGGCGCATTTAACTGCTTATTAGGCTACCGCTACCTTAAGGTCAATCATGATTATGCCGTTCAAAATTTCCGTGTTTCTTTCCTATTGACTAACCACATCATACAATGGACTAATTAACCCACCAGGTTCTCATTAAGCAGTATTCCTTCACTCTCCTCCAGGACCACCAGCTGTGCTGCAGATTTCCTCTGAGTTTAGGAAAATAACAAGATTCATTATCAGAAATGGATTTTTTTTTTTCTTCGGCATGTCATGAGGCCCACGATCAGGTTTAAAATAGCAGCCCCCAGACCCTGGGACTTGGGGCAGAATTTAGACAGCCTCCTGCAGGAGACCGGGACGATGTTTCCGCAACACTGTGGGGAGTGAAGGAAGGATCCCATCACAAGGAGACCTGGATTCCTCCTCACCTGCCCAGGATGGAGGAAAAAGCACGTTTTACTGTTTCACAGGCCATGATGCATTAAATACCACTGCTTAAGATAAAAATCTCATTTTGGAGGCCATAGCAGGTCTCCTGCCAATCTGTTCTCTTGGTCTTGGACAACTCTTCTACCACTCCAGAGCTGATGCTCACCAACTCCCTTGTTTTCCAGAGGAAAAACTGCAATACCAATACCTAAGCCCTCAAAGAGAGAAGGGTGCTGAGCCCAACCCAGCTTCAATTTACCCACCCTTTGTGTGTGTAACATCTTCAGGCACCACCCAGGATTGAGCAATTCTGACATCTGGTCTGGGCACCCATCCCTCAGCATGCCAGCTGCCCTGTATCCTGATGAAGGAGTGTCTCTCACCTCTGTTGGAGCCCTGCTCAACCCTTGAATTCACACCCAAACTTCAGGCTTTGCAGCACAAATCATCAGAACACCAATGTCCTCTGGTCAGGCAGGCCAAAATATTTGATTCTCATACTTATTGTTGGTGGTGAACAAATTAGACACCCGTGTGTGGACAGGTGCCTCATGTGTGAACTGGCTTTAAAAACTGGAAAAAAACTTGAAAACTGATTTATTCAAAACATAACGGACCATTTTGTTGTGCCGCAATAACTTCCAAGTCAGGGTGGACAGTGTTTCTGATATTGCTTGCAGCCAGTTTAAGAGAGAAGGTTTCTCAGTTTCCCAGTCATTGGTCTAATGCTGTGATTTTGGGGATGTTAAAATTGTAAAGGAATGCTTATTCACCATTTAAAATATCACTGATGTGTTTCCGTAATGAAAATTTATGCTAATTTGTATTAAGTGTAATAAAATGACTATTACAAATAAAAATTTCTATTGGCCTGTTGTGAGTAAAAGAAAGAATTCTTAAACTAATTTGGGCATAGAAGTGGATCCCCCATTTCATGAGAATCAGCAGCATGTTCCCATTTTGAATTGCAAGAAAAAAGCAAGACTTCAAAAATTTTCACTAAAATACAGGAAAAAAATTATTTTGGTCTGATGTGTTCCCTGATTTCAGTCACTTTTAAATGTTTCATTTAAAATTTAATATTGCTTAGCTGTTTATGAAAATGTATGATTTTAAAAATAAGTTGTTTTGACTAAAATAATTCATTCTCAGCATGTTTTCCTTCAGATTTTTTTGAGTCTGATTTTTTTTAATGTGACACTTGTAAATGAACTATTTCCTTTTTTTACTAAAACAGGGAATTTTTTTTCCAGTTGGGCTATCAGAAAATAAAGGTATATTGGAAGATTAGAAGCCCACTTTTCTCTCCAATAAAAGTTTTTCCTTCCATAGAAAGTTTTAATTTTTAAAGTTTCAAATTTTTTAATTAAACTGTGCAAAAGGGAAATACGAGAGATAAAACATTCATAAGAAAGAAAATCCATATACAGCTAAAAGGCTGTATATTACATGAACTACATTACAGTATTGATTTTATGAAGTTATCTTTCAACTGCTAATTATAGATTTGTTACAGGATTATAAATCTTAATAAAGTGATTGAGTCAATGCATTAGAAGGAAGAAGCCCTTTCGAGTACATGATTTGCAAGACCAGACTGTGGGTTTCCAGCCTCACACCCAGGCAGGTCTGCCGTGAGAACAGGTCTTCAGGCTGTGTAAGATCTTTGCGTGAAGCCAGGAGCCACCTGATGGGGCTTCTCCCTGCCTGTTCTTCACGGGTGGGATTTCCCCCCCTCCAGCCCTCCCTGCAGAGATGGATCTGGGACTATGTGAAGAAGGGCCAAGCTGGAGAGCAATACAACAGCTCACCAGGAACCTAAAGACTTCAAGTAATGTGTGTAAAAGGAAGCAGCTTCTGAACACTGAACCAATGACTAAAAAAGCTTTTTTAACAGACACTTATGGTTGCTTGGGAATATTTCCTGTTGTTCCATAATCCCTAGACAATCAAAACTCAGTGTTCTGCAAACCATATTGTGCAGTGTAATGTTATTTTTGAGAGAGACAAATACATACATCCTAAGAGTACACCCTTATTCAAATACTGGTTTTAATTTGACTTTCCCAAAAATCACAGCACCATGTACTATTTGGTGCTAAATAGACAAAATGAGACCATTTGATCCTGCAAAAATAACACTGTGAGCCATGGAAGTCCTGGACAGAAAGGACAAGACAGGCAGGTTCAAGTAGTTTTAGCTGACAAACTTCTTGCTCAGATGACCCCGAACTGGGATCCTTATGCACAGGTAATCCAAGAAAAGTGGATTACATAAAAATATAGTCCTGAAAGGGTAAGGACTACTTCAGTGAAGCACATGATATTCCACTTGGATCCCAGCACAGTCATTCAGGGAAAGCTTAAAGCAGTAGTCTCCTTATTTGTAAATGACAGTTGTCCACTTGTGCACCCTAAAAGCCGAGTTTAACCCAGCTGGTGAACTCTGCCTAGCTCTGATTTACAGCATGTTCTGCTTTACAAAACCTACTTAGTCAACATAAGGGAACAAGAATGGAGGAGGAGACAGGAACATCTGCTTTCCTTGTCTTGGGTTTGCACTGTTGCTGCGTACAGCTTTTTGCTCTGGAAGACTGTCAAGCCTGTAATAGTCACCAACCACTTGGATGCAAGACTGTGCTCTGATGTTGTTGCTGTCTGTCTTCCTGCTGTGACTAACTCAGGATTTTTCTGGTTTCGACAGAGTGCCGATGTGCCCAGTGGTTTGTTTGCAGTCCTCACTAGCAGGGCCAGTGGCCAGGATCTCCACACCACACGTCCACCAGCCACCTCGTGCTGATGCTAAAGGTCATCAAAGTTACCAATGACACAGCTGCTTCTTATTAAAGATTTCCAATAAGGTGATTCAGAAAACAACTCAGTTTGTCACAATGTATACCACTGCTGTCACTGTCTATGTGCATTTCTAGGACAAGACTATTATTTTCAAGAAAGACCAACATTTTCATTTCAGAGGGAGCAGAGGGGGAGAGGAAGCAACCCGATGTGGCATTTGGCTTTGGAGCATGATAGGGCTCAGGTCCAGCAGGCAGAGCAGAAGTATGGCTCTGGTATGATTGTGCTGAGGAGACTGGCTGGCTTCTGTCAAAAATAAGATGTTGCCTCAAGAAGAAATTGGCACAAATCTTATGAAAGGCTGTCCCTCAAGTCTCTTCTGCTCAGGGATAAAAAGGGTTGAGATGCTCTTTCTAGTCCTTGTGGTTACATCTATGAGCCCTTATCCTCAACACCATAATTTGTTTGGAGCATGGCAGGAACTTGACCCTTCCCTTGACAAAACTCTTGTCCCAGAGCACGCAACTGGAGAAATTTCTGCTTGTCTCAAATGCCTGGCTGCTCTTGGTCAGAATAACATGTGATCAGCAATTGCACAGAAGCAATCCCTCGTGTCTGTATATCAGGCAGAGGGCTTTCCTCAGCCTCTCTGCACACACCGGAGCTCTCCCACAAATATTCTTGCTCCCTGCTGCACTTCCAGCACCACAGAAAGCCTCCGAGGGAGGAGCGAGAGGGCCATTCTGCTTTGCTTTATTACCGTGATGATCAATTATGAAATCAGTGTCTCCCAAGGCACAAAGGTAAGCACTCCATGATGTGTTAAATCACTATAATGATGGCCATGAGAGATGGGTTTGAAGATGCCGAGAGCACAGCTGGCTTAATGGAAAGAAAATGGAGCAGCTCCATTTTCTGGAACAACACCCCTGTTCCCACAGGGCCAAATCCTGCCCCTCTCGCATCTGGTCCTTTGAAATCACTGCAGCATTAAAGAGATGGCAGCCAATTTGCCCAGTTGGTAGGTGGCGAAGCAAGTTAGGGCTGAGAAGTAACCTTGAGCAAGGGAGGAAATGCAGCCCATGGCCAGAGGCTCACGCAGATGCCATTTGCAGACTGCACAACCGGGATGCTCAGAGAGACACCCAGTGAGAAGCACCAGTCTGTGAACTGGAACAGATTACTCAGGTGCTGGTTGTCCCACACAAACAAATCCCTTTCCAGTCCCATGTTCTCCAGCCAGCAGACCTGCTCCCTGAAGCAATGATCTGGGCCTCTGAGCACCACGGGGAAACAGGAAAACCGTGAACTGGAAAATGGGTCTGAGAGCAGCTGAGTGCGCTTCCCAAAGCAGCCTGTGCTCCCAGACGTGTAAGCACAGGCTTGTCTGCAGCTCAAAACTATTGAAAGTTACCACTAATGAGTATCTTCAAAAATGCTGCTATTTTTTGTCTCCATTCCGTTTCTCTCTCTTTATTTTCAGTCTTTCTGGGTCACACAATGCCAAAGGATGTTATTTTGTTTGTCTTGCATGTTTTCTCTCAGTGCAGCAGATGAAAGGTTGCCCCAGACACTGTGTTGTCCATGGCTTTGTCATTTTTCTGGCAGGTTATTTCCCACATTGCAAGGTCATCCTGTACTCTTCAAGCCAGTGAGCTGAAGGAGTACTTGGTCACCACTTTTCCAGTGAGTAGCAAGTGTGATTGCAGCTGCAGAGAAATTAGTATCTCAGGTTTCCCCATTCCTCTCCCAGCTCCAAACAGCAGTATTTTTCAGAGTGCAAAGTACAGATCAGGACGCTACCCCAAGTGGTGTCATTTTTGTGTCGTTCACATTTTTCTCACACCAAAAGTGGAGCGAACAACAAGGCAGTTTGATGCAGAGGCCCTCACCAGCTCACATGGCTCTGTCTTCCTGCCTCCCTGCACTAAACCCAAGCTCCAAAACCCTGCCCTCCCTCCTGACGCACTCCTCCTCACTCCCCTGTGCGGGCTCGTACACTTCTTTCACATTGTTGACATGCTACCAGTTTCTCATCTCCCCATCCGTCAGCTTTTGGGGGCCCGCTGGACCCGGAGGAGGGAGCACCACGTGCCATGGAGACAGCAACCTGATGCCGAGGCAGAGCGTAACATCAGTGAGAAAATGGGCCACAGCCCCAGATCACAGCCTCCATCCTCAGCCTGGCCGGCCCTGCTCCTACAACATCCCTGCCTCCATCCATACGTTCAGGCTGGTTTTATCCACTAGTTTAGCCATTAACACCCAGCTCTGTTGCATCTTCCTGAGGAACCTGGTTGAGCCAGTGGGTTTTGGCACTGCTGTAACAACCAGCTCTGTTTAACAATTATCACTGGATTTTCTGAAGGCACAATTTTGCTCGGACTTGCCATCTGCCTGTGTCTCTGTGTGCATCCTCTGAGCCCACAGGCCAATCTCAACCAAATCTGGGAGGGGGCAAGACATCCCAAAGTGACTGCATCATTAGCCACGTTAGAGGTGAGAGACTCAGCTAAGGAGAAGGCTGCAAGGCAAGCTCAACCCTTGCTGGATACAGGGGAGACATCTCATTAACACTTGAACCAACATCAAGAAATAAATGTCAATAAGCCTCAAGGCAGAAGAGGAATTTAGGTGCACCATTTCTGTTCATGAGGTAACTATTTGATTTTCAAAAGTTGTTTGAAGTCAGAGCCGCCAGGGCCCACCTATTACAAACAACTGCGCCTGTGATTGCAAGAGCTGATTTGGTTTTTCCCAGCCCTCTCCAGCACTCCTTCCTCACATGCCCCACACAGTCACACATCAGCTCTTTAGGACCAGGGTATCTCACACAGGGCTCAACCCCGCAGCCACTACAGCAGCCTGCAGGTCTCAGTGATCTCCACCTGCACTTGAGGAGCAAGGGTGACCTTTGGCTCTGGAGTTATCCGGGCATATCTGAAGGACTTTTCATTTTGTTTTCTCCAGTGACATGGCATTTGGCTTCCTGATCATCTGTGCAGAGGAAATCTGCTCTTCAGAAATGTTTCTAGGGAGGGTGACAAATGGATATTTGTCATTTAACATGCTGGTTTTATTCTCATTTAACATTGCTGAAATTCCCAGAGCTGTTCCAGATTATAGCCCCTCTAAGTCTCATAACTTCTCTTGACCATTTGCATTCCATTTTCTGGAGCTGCTGGGGTAAGTGGAAGGAATTGGAGAGGACTGTTGTAGAAGGTCACTCCAAAGACCAGCACTTCTTGTTCTCTCACCTCTAGTGACTTCATCACCCCAGGCCTGGACCTTCCTTTTAAGATAGTGTTGGATAGTTTTACCCAGGCATTGCTAAAGTGATAAAAGAGAGGATCTGGATCTGAACATCCATATTGCACACCCACAAAATTATTGCAGACTGGTTTTGAGATGTCAGTTACCACCCAGCTTGCTTGTCTTCACACCCTGGACGCTAAGCCTGAGCACCTCTGTGAACATTAGTGCTTCTCAAAATATTCTCAAATATTTGGGCAAATAGCATGAAAGAAAAAAAAAAAAAAAAGCAAAGCACTGACTCAATCTGCGCTACCCTGGGTGACAGAGGAAACTTGGTAGCCTCAAGAATTTGTCAGATAAGGAACAAAACATGAAGATGTGTTCTGAGGAACATCTGTCAGTCTCAAAAATGTGTGCACATCTCATCATGGTGGTTTTCTGACATGTCAATAAGATCTCAGTGTGTTTCCATGGGTACTTCAACTTTGATTTTCTGTGTTACCCTTCATTCTGTGTTGCTGTTGCCTGTGCAGCCAGTAAGGGGACATCACAGTGGGCTTCCGGAGGTATAGTGCAGATGTACAAGTTGGCTTGCACGCCACTCTAGGGAAACACCTTGGTCTGGACCATTGTCTGTGCTTGTACACCAGTGGGGGCTCAGCCCTGGCCTTCATAACTCAATGGCCATCCCTCATGATGCTCCTTGGAAGTGAGGAGCCCCAAAGCCTGATCCAGTTTGAGAATGATGTGGTCTCTCTTAGCCTGCCTAGATCCTAACATCATCCTTGATGTTACCATGGTACCGTCTGCTGAAATACCATGGTATTTTAGGCCCTCCAGGGAAACACAGGAGGCAGCTGGGTTTCAGTTCACCATCTCCTAGAGAGTTTTCCTGTGACAATGGAAAGGAAATGCTGGGTTGAGGAAGAAAGGGTTAAAAAAAAAAAAAAAGAAAAAAAATCATTGCATCTGGTTCATATAGTTACACAAGATGTCTAATAAAAAACATGAATATCTTCATTCCTTGATTCAACACCATGCATATTGGGTAGAAATGGCACCAGTGACTGGAGTGTACAACATAGACTTTGTTTTATGGTATAAATGTCTGAAGCTATTCTTGAAGGAGGAATGAGCTGGAGTTTTTGTGACAGCACTAGTCAAAGGACAGCCCATAGAAATGCAGAAACCCACGCAACCAAGAGAGACATGGAATGAAACCAAACAAGAGGAAAAGGCAAAATGTTGTGATAAATGCACCAACTGTATTTAGGAAAAATTAGAAGCAATATTTTGCTTGTCTTTTTAAGTGACTTAATGACAGAGAAACATAGCAGAGGCAGCCTTGCAATTGAAAGCCTTCCATCTTGCCACAGAAATGGTTATCACAGGCATTGATCCTGTTAACACAACTTCTACCAAACATAGGCCTGAACTAGTTTGCCATGCCATTTTCTAAACTAGGCAGAGCCACTACCGTAAGAGCTAATAAACTGAAATGGATTGTCATTTACTTGGACCAGAGGTTTGATTCAGCTTTCAGAGAAAACCAAAACCTCTGTGAATTATAAGGAAAAACTACAAATGACACAGAAAGCAAGGCTTGACTATACATTAAATCCAGCTTTAGGATACCTGGTATCAAATAAAGACCACTGCAGCTTCATAATACAAAACACTTATCTGGTATAAACTCACTCTGACATCTCAAATTTGTTCAAAAACTGTGGGCAGGTTGACTTCACCCTGGCAGGCTTCAGGTTGGAAGAAGTTATCGCTTGCTTCCACTGCTTAACTTGATGACGGACCTCTGTCATCCCAAAGCCAAGCTTAAACCCAGCATGAAAACACAGAGCCAGCCTGAACTTCACGGTGGGTGCTCAGCTAACTCAATGGAAAAGTGGTTCTCATACTTGTTTTTCTATGCTCGTTCTCAAACAAAATTAGTGCTGCTGGGTAACAGGTTAATGCACAGTCCCCGTAGTGGGACTGCGGTCTCTATGTTTTCCTACCTCTATCTGTGGTTTGAAGGAGGTGAATTTTTTTTTTTCCAGGGAATGCTTTAGAAAGATAAAGTGAACCAATGCCAAAATAACAAACAATCATTGTCTCTACAATATTAGCTCACTTCGACGAGGGACAGCAGCAGCGTGCCAGGTTGCTACAGCCCCTCAGTAATTCGGACTCCCCTCCCTGAAAATTCAGGTATGAAAACCGGGGCTGTGTCAGCTGGCAGCGTGCCACCTCCCTGGTGCCGCATGGAGTGAAATCCTCCTCCCCGGCATCCTATTTACTGTGACCCAGCAGCCGGGCAATGGGAGCAACGCAGCCACAGCTTAATGGACAGAGCAGGCGCTGAAGATCCCTCTTCGCTCAAACAAGCTTTTTAACCGTTTTCGCCTGTGATTTTCCTCCCTTTTGCCTCCCTGTGGTAGCGTAACCCATTTTGTGAAACAAGATAATCTGAGACTCAACAGGCAATTACCCGCTTCTCTGCTGAAGTCCATGGCTTTATTTGCGACCAACCTCTCTGCCTACAGCATACAACCAAACCCACCCCTGATGTGTGAGGAAACAGGAGTTCCTCACTGTCTTTAAAAATATTTTTCTCTGCCCAGGCCTCTATATTCAGTGTCTTAATGTCAGAGGTTGTTGATTTCGTCTTCTTTTGCTTGTCGGGAGCAGGGCTATTTCTGAGATAAAACCGATGTGCGTGTGTAGGGACATATCACATTTCAGCACCACCTGCAAACAGAGCATTTCACAGGTAAATAAAGAGAATCACCAGTTTAAAAACCACAATACCCATTTAATAGAGTTAGGAACTGTCTTTTAATGGCTTCTTGATACCTGAAGAGACCATCTTAGGAAGATGCATGCACACATTTTTGATCGCAAATGTAACTGGAGTGAGCTACTGAACTCAATGAGTTTTTCATGTGATTGAATAGGCTTTGTGAAAAGTGCCTGTGTGTGCACAGCCCCCACATATACACAAGCAAATAAAGAAAACAGCTACCTTCCACATTTCTTCTGGCTATTCTTTTTCACCCATCCTACAGCATTTTTTCGTTATTCTTCAGGCATTGCTGGTAACAACAGAACTTTTGAGTTCTTAAGTAGAGGTCTGTGTGTGCTGGCAAATTGCAAAATATTTGGCAATGGAAAAACACTGTGGTTATCTCCATGTTACCAATGAAGAAACTACTACAGGAGGAGGACTTTGGAGGAATGTATCTTATTTGCAGCTTATTTCATTGCTCAGTTATCCCATTTGTAGCAACTGTTACAACTGATAAGAGAAAACTTTTCTTTCACTCAAATATTTTCAGGAACTCAGAAAAATATACTGAACCAAGATGAAAAGTCAAAATAATGAAAATACTTTGTGGATCAAAAATCCTAAAAATATTTGGGTTTGATTGAAAGCTTTATTTTAAGTATTTGGAAATTTTTCATTTGATCTTGACCTTATTTTCCCTTATTTTTCTTTTTACCTATTTGTGCTTTATCCAGAAATAATCCATTAATTCATATATTAATGTATCCATGAACTCCAATAGCGAGCATCTCAGAAGTAGTTTCTACACGTAATGTTCTTTATTTAGTTTTATGCTACTTAAAGTAGAAACGACAAAGCAAAACACCGATTCAGGATCAGCAGAATGTACTGCTCCCATCATTAGTTAAACAGTTAGCCTTTTTCTGTTTCTCAACACCATGAATTTCTCTCAAACAATTCAACACACCTGGACACAGTTAGGAAGAAAAATAAAAAACACCTCCCAAGTATTGCAATTGGGTTTGTTCTGGCAAGTTCTGCATCTGTATTCTAGTGGCAACTAGCTTCTGGTGTAAAAAGTTGTGCCAAAAGTAATGTTTTCTTTTGCACACAACATATGGAGCTTTTTTGCTGAATTCCACCATGCAGCGTGCTTCTGGTAACACAGTTGTCCAACCTGGGAGCGGGACAGCCTAGTACTGCTAGTTACTGCTGGGAGTACCAAGATGTTATCGGTGCTACTAAAAGGAGAGAGTGGCTTGCAAGTTGGTGAAATGGCTTTTAACACAGTCAAAGACTAACCAGCAGCAAAAGGCTTCTAGCAGGGGAATTTCTGATCTCCATGTGTCCTGGTTTCAGCTGGGATAGAGTTAATTTTCTTCCCAGTAGCAGGCATAGTGCTGTGTTTTGGATTTAGTAGGAGAAGAATGCTGATAGCACACTGATGTTTTAGTTGTTGCTAAGCAGTGCTTACACTAGTCAAGGACTTTTCAGCTTCCCATGCTCTGCCAGGTGCACAAGAAGCTGGGAGGGGGCACAGCCAGAACAGTTGATCCAAACTGCCCAAAGGGCTATTCCATACCATGTGGCGTCATGCTCAGTATAGAAACTGGGGAGGGTTGGCCGGGGGGCAGCGATCGCGGCTCTGGGACAGGCTGGGTATCGGTCGGTGAGTGGTGAGCAACTGCATTGTGCATCACTTGCTTTGTATATTCTTTTATCATTATTATTATTTTCCTTCCTCTGCTGTCCTATTAAACTGCCTTTATCTCAACCCACAGGTTTTACTTTTTTTTTCCGATCCTCTCCCCCATCCCACTGGGGCAGGGGGAGGGTGAGTGAGCAGCTGTGTGGTGCTTGATTGCCCACTGGGGTTAAACCACGTGAAGGCCATGAGCACCCTCCAACCCAGAAGGTGGCAATGAGAAGGGGATTTATTGAAATGTGAAACAAGGAAAACACTCAATTTGCAAAATTTGCCAGCCTGAGCCTGTACCTGCAAATGGTGAACCTGTGGATCACCCTGGGTGTCACTGTATCTCTAGCTACCAAGTATTGTTTTATGTGACTTCTTTGGCCTCAAACACAAAACAGATTTTCCATGCAGAGCACTTGCAAAGAACTTGATGATATTATTTGCAAAATGTTTGTGTTGTTTCCATTTCTTCTTAGACTGGTATTAAAGCACTTCTGAAGATGGTTTTCAGGCCTCATTCATAATGTAGTCATATTACCAGGTTCAGTAAGAAGTATTTTCTTAGTGAAGCTGTTTAGAAACTGAAAGTAAATTGTCACAAGCTAACCTCAGAACACTCATTTTTTCCTCAACTTTCCAAAACTTGAAGGTAGTAAATGAGTGTGTCACTGCACAAACTGATCCTTCGAGGCACAGCAGCATCCAGCCCCCTCTGTGCCCACTCGTCCACCTTCCAGCTGGTGAGTTTGGGCTTGGCTAGAGTTGAGGTGTCACATAAGGTGGGACCTGATTAAAAGGATGCAATATTACAAGAGGTTTGTCATCCTTTCTCCTATGCCCACAAAAACTCTGCTTTCTGGCTAATACAATAGAAATACACTTATCATAGAATCATAGAATGCTTTGGGTTGGAAGGGACCTTTAGGGGTCATCTAGCCCAACCCCCCTGCAGTGAGCAGGGACAGCTTTAACCAGATCAGGGTGCTCAGAGCCCCGTCCAACCTGACCTGGAATGTTGCCAGGGATGGGGCCTCCACCACCTCTCTGGGAAACCTGTGCCAGTGCTTCACCACCCTCATTGTAAAAAATTTCTTTCTTATGTCTAGTCTAAATCTATTCTTCTTTAGTTTAAATCCATTATTCCTCATTCTGTCACAACAGGCCTTGCTAAAAAGATTCTCCCCATCTTTCCTGTAGGCCCCCTTTAAGTACTGAAAGGCCGCACTAAGGTCTCCCCGCAGCCTTCTCTTCTCCAGGCTGAACAACCCCAACTCTCTCAACCTGGCCTCGTAGGAGAGGTGTTCCAGCCCTCGGATCATTTTGGTGGCCCTCCTCTGGACCCGCTCCAGCAGGTCCATGTCCTTCTTGTGCTGAGGGCCCCAGAGCTGGACGCAGTACTGCAGGTGAGGTCTCACCAGAGCAGAGCAGAGGGGCAGAATCACCTCCCTCGACCTGCTGGCCACGCTGCTTGCGGTACAGCCCAGGATACGGTTGGCTTTCTGGGCTGCAAGCGCACATTGCCGGCTCATGTCCAGCTTTTCATCCACCAGTACCCCCAAGTCCTTCTCCGCAGGGCTGCTCTCAATCCCTTCATCCCCCAACCTGTACTGATACCGGGGGTTGCCCCAACCCAGGGGCACTTCCACTTTATCCCACTTATGGGATAAAGCCTGACACAGATCAGTACGGTCTTGGAAAAGCAGCCTGAAAGTACGGGGGAGGGATTTGCAGAGAGACTTGTGCCCTGGACTGTGCCCTGGACCTGGACGGAGCTGGGAGGGAGGCTCTACCTGCTGAGGTCCAGCTGGAAATACCCAAGGCCCAGGTTGGGAGAAAGTCCTGAAGAAGAAATTAGGACTCTGGAAACTGTGAAGTGTTCAGTCTGGAGAAGAAACTGGATAATTCAAACTGCAAATTAAAAACGGCACTTTCATGTTCAGAAGCTGGGCCAACCAATCCCAATGAGATGTTGTGAGCCGAAGGGGTGCTGCAAGGCAGGTTGGGGGCTTTGAGGGCCTGCAGGGAGTTTAGGGCCAACAACAGCATGTGTGGGCTAGACATGGATGTAGGAGCATGGCAGAAGTACCAGCAGAAAAGCCTGGTCAGCTTGGCTGAAGAGTAAGAAGAGTTTGCTTTTCACCAAAGCATTTGCTACAGCCCCTGCGGAAGAACTGGGGCAGGAGCTGACATGGGCTGAGACACTAAGCCACAATGTGACTTTCCTGTGTGTATGAAAGGCCTAGCAGCTGGCTTAAGATGAAGAATAAGAACAGTAATGGGGACTTTGCCGGCTTTTACAATTAATTTCAATGACTCCCCAACACCCCTAAAGCAGTGGCCTGTGTGTGGCTCTTTTGCATGTGGAGTTTTTCAGCGTGTGCAAAGCATTGAGCACCGCAGAAATAGGAAGTTGTATTATTTCTGAGCAAACCAGTCCCTTTCACACCCGCAAAGCGGCCCCTCACAGGGTCCCGGTTCATGCCTCACCATCTTTGGGCACATGAGGCATCTCAAGCAACTTCCAGCAGCCAGAGCCCCGTGCCGAGTGCACGCAGGTTGTGCCGTATGTCTCCAGCCTCACCCCTGGCAACAGCAGAACTACCTTAGCTGGCTTTTTTAGAAATGCTGGTTTTGATAGACTCTCAGCAAACACTTCTGTATTTTAAAAGTAGGGTCTTAGAGTGGAAATGTTTGGTAACCTGAGCTACAGCATGGTCGGAGGCAGCTGTACTGTAGGGGTGGGAGAAGGCTGTAAAACTGCTCCATTCCTATGAGCTCTTTGAGCGCTTCAAAAACCAAGCAGGGGATTCAGTGTCCCAAAACTGCTTTGGGGCAAATCTGTGCATTAAAATGACATTTTGTTTGCCATCCAGAATAGAGACACCATGACATCAATGAATCCATCCTCAAACAGATTGCTGAGATGTGAATGTTTGATGTTTGGCCTTTTTTCTTCTCTTTTTTCTCGTTGGCTTTTTTTTTTTTTTTTTTACTCCTGAACTTTTTCTTTAACTCTTGGGTGGGAAAAATAAGCCAGTAATATACACTTAAAAAAAAAAATAGCAGAGATAGACAACAGTTTGCGAGTCCCCTTAATCTTATCACTGATTGAGGCATTCTTAATGGGCTTTTAAAAATAAATAAATAAATGAAAATGGATAGTCCAATCAATGCGCTATCTTTAATTCAATATTCATTCCAATTGATTTTCACTTCCAAGTTTCACTTTGTCATGAAACACAGCATTGTGTTAAGGAAGTTGTGGGGTAACTTGTAGGTTTTGGCAGCTGGAGTGAGGGGAAACTGTGGTTTTTAGATTAGAGGAAGGTGTGGGAATCAGCTCTTTAGCTAGCAGTTGGAACAGCAGGGTTTGTGCACGTTGTTTGTGTGCTTTTTTGTTGTCAGCCTTTAGAAATTGTCGCCTGGCGGAGGTGAGCGGGATGCAGAGGCACCAATGTGCTCACGCCGCACCATGGCCCTCGCCCTGCCGCCAGCTCGCTCTGCAGCAGCGATGGCACCATGCCATCCCAACATCCCCAAGCTGCTCCCCAGGTCTCCCCTGCCCCCCTACCAGAGATGAAGGATTTCCAAGCACCATCCCATCCCCATGCCCACATTAGCTGCCTGGGGAAAAAAAGTTCCCTTTCCCAGCTGGAGCATCTCCATTTACAAGGCTGCCAAGCTCCTAAGGACTGCAGCTCTCGGGCAAACATATTTCCAGATATTTTCTGCGGCTGCACTATATATTCTGTGGTTCAGTCTCATGAGATACACAGGGCTTTCCATGGCAACCACAGAGATAGCTTTCTTCTTAAAGAAACAGCGAGTAACAGAAAATGAGAAGTTTACACGGATAAAATCAACCAGTTCAAGGACATCAGGAAGCCTATTAAAACAAACTCCGCTCCCAGGAATGCAGCTCTGTCTCCCTAGGGAGCAGGAGTGGGGGAACAGCATGTGACAGACATTAGTCACAGTCCTGGATGCACTACGGAAAAAGCCAAATCGAGAGCAAGAGGAGCCAAGCAAAAACCCGTCCTGTTTGTGCCTCACCTGTCTCTGCACCTCCTCACCTCGCCTAGCTGAGCCTGTCCCAGTTCACCAGCACCCTGGGGCCTGCTTTTAAAGTGCATTCACACTTATTCCCACCAAAAAAACGTGGTTTGCCTGTGCTTCACTATGCCTGCCCAAACACCCATCTAGATTGGCATCTTGACCACAATCCCAGCTGGTCTCCATCACCCTTCTCTCTCCATGGTCAATGACCTCCATTTCTCTGTGTCTCATTCAGAGCTTACTTTTTTTATGAATCTCAGTGACCTTCTCTCATCCACATCAATAATTGTCATTGCAACAGCTGGACCATTTATAATGCTCTGTGTAGCACTTTGTGCTTTGCTACTCCACATTTTTACTGGGAGATCCTTTGGGAAGGCATCTTTCCACTTCTGGGGTTGGTGATAAAAGGAAGGAGCAACCATTCCTGATTTATTCTGCTAGGTATTGTATGTGCTAGAAATCATTTGAGCTGTAATAGAGAAGTGTTGACAAATTAGAGGGAAACTCAGTAAATGACAGCAGCACAAAGGGACTAAAAGGGACTAACTTAGATCACTGAAATCTCTAAATATCCTCCCCAAGAAAGGCTATAGAAAAGGCTTTGCCCAGTCCACAAAGGTGTAAAGGGTATGAACAGAAGGAAAATACATGTTCAGGGTGGAGCTTGGAAAGCAGCTAAACTTCAGAGAATGATATTAAGAAACAAAACCCTAAAAGAAACCTTCCTCCTGGTAATCTCTAGTGGCTTGTGGAGTTACCACTATGGCAGACAGCAGAAATCTCTCCCTTGACACTTTTCCTTATTGCCAGTTTAACTGTGTGATTTTGAGCTGCCGTCTCTCACCATCCAGAAGAGAACCACAGGGCCAGTTATAAAGCCTTCTAGGATGGCACGACTTGAACCTCTCCTGTCCGAAGCGCTTCTGCGATACGAAGCAACGACACACACTGATGCAGGGATCTGTCCCAGATCCACACCTATACCATTATGCTACTGGAGCAAAGATCCTATTATTTCTTTTTCCTATAAGCCTTTGCTGTGCTGCAAGTCAGTGCTTACCCCCCGCCCCAGAAAGCTCAGGGATGAGACTCTCTAAAACGATTGACTTGCCTGAAGTGATTTGTCCTCACCAGTGAGAGATGAGGCTTAATCTTGCCAGTTTTTGAGATTGCTCTGCCCAAGGACTTGGCTCTCCATACCTGCCCACATGGCATGAAGGGCTGGAGTACCTAAACCAAGGGCTGCCACAGCTACTCTCAGCTATACACAGCTACACTGTGAACACAGCTCTAAATGCACAACAGTCACCCATGTCCCAGGGATGCTGAGGATTGGCACCTCAAGCAATCTGGATTTTACCCCTGGGAATTCAACCTCAGACTCTTGAGGAAGCACCCTTCCCAGGATGAGAACCCAGCATTTCCATACGAGGCCAAATAATTACCCCCCCTGCATGTTTTGCCTTCAAACAATGTGTGGTCCTTTGGACAAGTTTATATAAAAACAATGAAAATAATATGTTTGATACCAGTCAGAGGAAGCAGTCATGGAATGCAGTGATATGGTGCACAGAGTAAATCCTACGGAGCACTTTGGAAAGCAGGATACACGATATGCTCCGAGTCGTATGGGAACAGCAGACAGGACTGGCAGCAGAGCCCTGGCATCCCAGCTTCCAAATCTGAGCCATAACCACAAAACTCTCCTTCCTTCCTCCCACGGCCGCTCTTGTGCAGCTTTACTGGGGGAGGGAAAAAAGCAGTCAGTGCTCACTAACTGGAAAATGAACTCAGTAGCAAAAGCAATTTTGTTTCCAAACTTTTAAAATACAAAGTCAAGGGAGGGAAGGGGGTAGACCTATAAAACCAGAAAATCTACAGTGTCCTGCTAACTGGGATATACTATAATCTTTATAAGTCAGCTGTTTTCCAGCTAGAATATGTATTAATCCTCACAAAATGTCTGGAGTACGAACCACAATAAATTGTTGCAGCTTTGAAGTCCACCAAGGTTCTGCAAGCTGGGCAGGCTGAGGACCAGCTCTGGAAAACTTTCTCTTCATTTGAATATTAAGAGGGCTAATAAAACAAAGAGGACATGGTAAGTTATGGAGGTTTTTCTTTAGTTGCCAAGGGACAATTTGGATGTGAGCATGGTTTTTAATAGCTCTCTTCACTCTAGTCCGTTAGTCGTGCTTGCAGAACCAGTCGCAAAGAGTGTCTCCTGCTGCTTCACAGATTAATTACCCAATGTTTGGATGAAGTGCTGCGTCAGTGCTAACTTATTACTTCCAGCAGCACCACTCCGCAGTGAATGTGAGCAGCCACTTTGAGAGGGCCATCATCGCTTCTGCAATACCTCCATGTTACTCAAAGCAACATCCTGTTCTCTGTTCCAGTGAGTGGCATTTCTCCATAGAGCTGGAGATACTGGCCCAATCCAGCAAGTATGAACACAGGCAGCAAACACCACGTGGTGGTACGGCCTTTCATGCATGCTGAGGGACTGAATAGGAGCCCTCAAGGGCCAAATCCTGATCACTAGCATACACCGAATCCTGTCTCTCTTGTTACCCAGCTTAGCTGCCCAAAGTGCTTTTGTTCTTGCTCCTTCAGTTTGCTGTGTAATTGGACCCTATACAATGATCTCCATGGAATTTATACAGCCATGGTGTCTAGCGACACTAAAATATTAAGGTGATGGCTGTCCTATATTCAGTGATGAATGAATGGATTCTGCCATGATGGTGGCTCACTGCAGAGTATCTCTAGTGTCTGGCTATAGAAAGTAGGATTAGGGTCAAGAATATCTGCTTCTCACTCTCCTCAGCAGTGGCTAATGAGAGCCACAACATAGAGCAATTTATGTATTTTCCCACAGTCCTTGGGACAATTGCTATCTTGTCTGCAGAAGTCCATATGTGTGCTTTTACAGTAGAAAGTCATAAAAAGCTTTTTTCTTTGCTTGCCTGTTTTATTCAAAAGCCAGCCATCATCATGGCCTACACTCAAGAGACATGACCTGTTGGTCAGCGTGCATGTTCCCCTTTCTCCAGCTACCTTGAACTCCTGTTTGCACTGATATTCTGGCAAGACCCTGGGAAGGTGCAGCTCTACTTCTCCCTTGTCAGGGCATTATTTATAAGAACAGCGTTGGCAGTTTTCCCTCCTACATATGCTATGAACCAGCCCATGCACATTCATCATCGTTTCCAGGACATGTAGGAGGAGAGTACGGAGCAGATCAGGATCCGCCTTTGTTTTCTCACCACCTTTATAGCAGAAGTCTGGGAGAAAAGAGGAAGCGGTTCTGAGACCTGAGGTTCCTCTTTATGTTTCTATAGGAATTTCCTATAAAATGGGGTGTGCATTTTCCAAGGAAATGAGTTATTCACTCAACACTTGCGCTGAGAAAGTCCTGCAGGGAAAAGAGATGGGAAGGGAACATTTGTAGCAAATATATCCATCTACAGGAAACTTGTATTAATGCAAGGTCACAGACCATTGCTGAAATACACATGGAAAAAATTTCACATCACTTTTATACTGCTCGCTGAATTATTAATTCCTAAAAGGAGTATTACAGAGAAGATGGAGCCAGACTTCTCAGAGGTGTACTGCAAAGGGACAATAGGCAACTTGATCTAACTTTGAAGCTCAACCTGCTTTGAGAGACCTCCAGAGGTCTCTGCCAACCCCAGTAACTCTACGGTTCTATGATGTATAAAAATCAAATGTATGCTATGTAGAATGTCTATTAAGAGGTAACATGATTTTTAAAGATGCCTGATTTTTTTTCAGTACTAAGCTTCTATTTAAAATCATCAATATCTCCATGAAATTCTCCTGAAATTGTCTCGATTTAGCTCAAAATTTCCCTGGTTTTCTTCAGAAGTCAAAATGAATCAGTTGTCTCTGCATAAGAGCATAAGCTCATTAGAAATACCCTGTTGTGTCAGTTCCATCATCCATCTATTCCACCAGTGACAGCAGGAGATGCTATTTAGGGAGAACACACCAGATACTATCTGTGGTTTATTTCCCTCACACTCCCCCAGCATCGACACTCACTGGAAAAGGGATGTTCAAGTTCTCTCTGGTTGCTGTTCATTGCTTGTTTCACAGTCTCCCGTGGCAGCAATGCCAGAAGTTCAGTACACCTTATGTAAAGCAATGCTTTCTGTTATGTGTTTTTAAAAGATCCTCTGCTGGTTTCAGTGAGTGTTGGGTAGTTCCAGTATTGTGGGATATGGTCAGTAACTGTTCTGTGGTCACACACCACCTGTCCACCACCTCCCTGAGGTTGTCAATCCCAATCATATCCCCCCTTCAGCTTTCTCTTATCCAGAAAGGACCCAGCCTTTCTAGTGCCTCCTCATAAGGCAGCTTCTCAAATCCCTAGGTTATTTTTGTTGCCTTCCTCATCACTTCCCCTAACTCTTTAATATCCTTGAGATGCAGAAACCAGGATCACACACAAGACTCAGAGCATGGGAGCACCAAAAACATAGCAGCAAAATGCCTCTTTGTTCATGACTGCAGTATCCTTCCTGATGAGGTCCAGCATGTTATTGACTTTCTTCATTTCCACTTAACATTAAGTCAATGGTTTCAGAGAGCTGTCAATGATGGCTCCAAGACCTCTTTCTGGAGTTGTAACAGCATCTTTACTTTTTTTGTTACAAAAAATCCATACAGAGATGTAAGAGCAAGAAAGCTCCACGAGTAGGTGGTGTAAAATCAGGAGTACCTAAAAATACTTCATTAATTTTTAAATAATGAGCTAATAAGCTAAATAAAAAAAAATAGCTACCTTAGGTTTACAATAAAAATAAAGCTTAGCTGCACATTCTTAACTCTATCCAATGCTGGTAAATGACATGGCCTGGCCTTTACCTACATTATCACATATTACCTCTCAAGCAATACATTGGTTCCATTACTGGACCTCGGTTTGTGTTTCCTTGTGGTGCTGTATTTCATTCTATGTACATTTTCCTTGGAAATTTTCTCACGCTTTGCTGTCTTACACTCTTTAGAAAAAATTATGCACTGGCTGTAAAGATACCTAAAGAATCACATTACTGTGGCTTGTTTTACATGGACAGGAGTGATATTCCTGCCATACTTTTCCCCCTTGCATGTCCAGCACATAAGCATGATATACGTATTTCTCCTACAGAGTTTCCATAGATTACATATTTGTCAAGAGTTCTACTTGAAGAAGATATAACATACCCTTGAGGTGCACAGATCCACTCCAGGACTGAACCAAAGAAGGGTGGTCTTCTGGGTGAAAAATTGATGAACAATAACCATAGACTCCAAAACTAATATCAGAAATTTACTGTGCCTTGAACACTAGTACATTTGTAAGAAAAATGTAAGCAAATAATCAGCTAATTGACTATTATGACAATGAACATAGTGAAAAAAGAGTAGGAAGAACCTTACTGAGCAGTATCAGAAGCTAAACTAAAGTAATATGTTTACTATTTTGTGTTTATGTCATCATTCAGTCACACCAGCCTGCTGCCTGTGCAGGAGATGTTAATTCTCAGTGTTTGGTAGCTACTGAGTTCTGAGCTATGGATTGTGCAGTCTGAATTTTTCAGTGACTTTTATTTTTTTCATGGCCTACAATTATGAAACATTTGCTCTAAAGAGGTCTTAGTAGCTTTTCATATTGCTGCCTCTTTCATTGCCATAAAATGGGAATATACACAACATAAGGCTAAATGCTGCTCTGCACTGGACAATAGATAAGTTACTATGGAGAAAGCCTTGTATGCAACTCATTTCAAAATCTGCTTCCAGGTCCTGAACACAAGCTAAAATCTTCTTATACTGACTTATCAGCTTGTAGTATAAAAATGAAGGTGGGTGAAGGGCAGATTCATCAATCCTGGGATTCAAGCACCTCTCAAGGCATTGCTGCTGCTGCAAACCTGAAGGTTGGGCTGCCACACCATGGTGAAAAGATACAGGAAACAACATGAAAATAGAAAATTCCATGGACTTCAGCATCAATGAGAACAGCCAAGTCTTTTATAACCCAATTTTGTTCTTCCTCTGAGAAAGTCCAGGTCACTTCTGCACTGGCAGCAAGCTGGTGTGGCAACAGCATTGCCCTGGTGCTGCTGCATGGAAGCAAAGACCTGGCGAGGGGACACGCACACACACACACAGGTACTGAGGGTCTCTAAACCCACACTCCCACTCCCAGTAAACTTCTTTGAAGTTGCCCTGGTGGGGAATGACTCTGTGATGTGACAGCAATGGAAAGCACATGCCCAAATTCCCCAAGAGACCAGAACAAAGGAGGAGGATTCGCATGTGATTGCTGCTAATTATGCCTCTGATGACAAGTCTGAGAAGGATCTCAGTTAACACAGTGGAATTTAAACCCTGGATGAGGAATCCCTTGGTTCTGGCAGAGTCTGAACTCCCAGCCTGGGGACTCACCTGTCCGTCACCCATGCCAAATATTAAACCGATGCCTTTGCCCAGATGAGGGAACTCTCTCTCCAAAACTCCATTTTTTAAAGACCTTGTCTTCACTAAATGAAACATTTCTCTTTTTCATCCACCGAATGGCCTTCACAGGCATACACAGAATGCAAAGGTTGAGCCTAGAAATCGAGCTGTGCTGGAGAAGGCGTGGGGAGCCAGAGGCTTTAGGACCCTAAGGCTCCAATACAGGCTGCAGCGAGGCCGTCTGAAAGCAATTAGCTCCTGCCTGAGCTCGGGTGTGCTCTCCGCTGCCTTTCAAATCACTATGGCCAGGCCTGCCTCTGCTACCCTTATGGTAAATAGCTTTAAAAAGAGATGATAATAGCCAGATTAGCATACTGACATCATAAACCCAGTTACATGTGAATTAAGTGCATCCATTCTCACGCTGTGAAGTTATTTTGCCTGAACCACTGTACCAGCAAGGAGAGGAAATTTTTTTTTTTTTCTGATGTCAGGATCAAGACCTGGAGTGGCTGTGGTGGGGGCTGCTGCTGCCATAAGAGTCAGTGATTAAAACAAGATGATGTTTATCGGCAGCCAGCACTTAAATGAACTGTTTAAAATGGAAGTTTGTTTACAGCACAGTAGTACCTAGACTTCCCCTGAATGTACTACCTCTTCCAGGACCCAGCTACTCTGCAACCTGCAGGACTGCTTGAAAGCAGCTCAACATGGGGGCTGCACTGCTTGGTGAGGACAAGCAGCCTGCTTGACCCTGACATTCTTCCTTTCCTCTCCATTTAGCAAAATCCTAACATCAAGCAGGAAAGAGAATGATTGCGGCTACCTTTTCAGAGGTGATGTGTTATAAGAATATTTGATTTTCCTCTCCCAGCAAATTCCAGATGTCAGAGGTTACCAATGGATGGTAGTAGCAGGAATAGTCACACAGAATGAGTCACACATCCACCCTTGGTGTTGGGCAAGAAATTCTTTGTGGAGATGCAACCTGAGCTCCAGGATGACTTAGAGATGTCATACCAAGAGCGTCAAGGCAAACTTTGGAGTTGTCTCCAGCTCAAGCAGGAAAAGCTTTAGAAATGCTATTGTACTTTAAGATCAAGGCACAGTCAATGATGCTACTACAGTCTACACCTGGTGGAGACCTGGTCCTACATCAGTGATGTTTCCTGGCTCTTCTGTTGGTTTGAGAAAAGCTCTGACCAGCTCAGCTTCACACACCTTTCTGAGCCTATGTGCCTCCCTTGTTTGCGGTGTACTCTGTACATTGCTCAGTTTGTGGTGTTCCTATCTTTGCAAGGAGAACAGGACAGCAACAGTCCCAAGAAACGCAACTCCATCTTACACTTTCAGCTTGTTCTCAATATTTCAGTCCCATCAACTTTCAGTAGTATGATATGACAACAGCCATCATAAGGGAGACCAACAGCTTTGTTTGTCTTTGCTGGGAGAAACATCTCTTGATCCACAGTCTGGCTACTGCTGTAGTAGAGTTAACAGTATAGCAAATAGCCTGTACTCCATTTCCTTCAAGTTCATTCTGTTCTCATGAGGAAAATCCTTTGTATCTTCTATTAAACACCAGCCTGTGCCTTGCCATTCATGGGCATGCAAAAACAAGTGATGTTATTGCACAAGCCCATATCATACTCAGCTGCGGACACTGTTCTAGTTCATTTGGAAAAACATACACCACATCTGGCAAGACTGGTATTCCTTTTATTAAAAACAATGAGCTACATTTTGGTCTGACTCCTGTTTTGCTAAAGCTGTGCAGCTGTTAAATATAATGCATATGAGTATTAAATAGTGCTTTCTCTGTGCTCATGTGAGCACATGCATGTGGGGAATTGGCAAGTCTTCCTGCCTTAGAAGACAAAAGGGAAGCATTTGAGCTTGGGACAACACAAGAAGAACTTGGACAATTGGATGAATTCATGAGAAAGAGGGAAGTTCTCTGCCGTGCTGTGAAGTGTGGCCAGATAGCCTTGGGCAGACTTGTCGCACATACAGAGGAAAAAACAATGCATCACTTCTTGCCTCAGCCATAGTTTTCATCTGGCAAAATAACTTTCACCAAATAAAATAACTGCTGATGTTGTTCCGTATAACCAGACTACAGAAAGGTTACTCTCAGAAACCACATCTGACACCAGGTGGTGCATGAGATAAGCAAAATGATGGTAAAAGATGCCCCACGTCTGGCTTGGAAATCTTACAGCCCCGCTGCAGCTCTTCCTGGCAGCAGTGAACTCCAAAATAAACCATGCTGAACATGAGGAAAAATTCTCCAAGGCTGAGAAATACTCTGTGTCCATTGCAGTCACATTCAACATCTGCCAGCATCCTCACCAGGCTATCGCAGTGCATCTTGCTGTAAGAGAAGCAGGGCTTGGGTTACCTTGACCTCAGGACTGCTTTGCTGGTCAAGACCTCTTAGACTGGCAGCTATACTGGCAAAGATACCTTTATGTTGGTATAATGAAACATATATAAGGAAACAGCCTTTACCCTTAAAATACCAGATTTTTCCAGTAAGAGCATCTATAGCAGGGGCCAGGAGAGCAGCATTGTTACGACCAAACGTCCACACCCAGCCCTGATGTGCCTAAGCAGACAGAAGGGCATCGTGGAGATAGAGTTCACCTGGGATGTGCTTTGGCTGGAGTAAAACCCCAGGGAAAACATTAGGGCTATACCACTCTCAAGCCAATACGACTGAAAGAAAAAAACAGATCAGTGCTGTGCTTCCTGAAGTCCCACTGAAATATGAATACAATCCTTACCCTCCCTGCAAGTAGAGGTGCAGGCTGCCTCTTTTGCTCCACTCTTTGTGGGTCACTATTTAATTTTTTTGCTTGAAATAAAGTCCAGGATAACACCAGGGGCAAAATACTCCATAAAGATGGTGCCTGCTGTCTTCATTGCTCTGCAGTTCCCTGGCCTGGGACATTATCAGAAAATACCAAATTATAGACCTAGGCTTCAGAATCTAAGCATGACTTTTTTAAAGAAACAAAGTTCCTAGCCCAAGCAGCTGAAAAAAAAAAAAATATTTCACATGTGAACCTCTTTCATGGACTGTGTCCTGTAATCAGAAGGGATATTTTCTCCTGCTTTAATCTTACTGCAATCAAACCTGAAGTTACATTTGGAACCTTAATCATGACATCTAACATAAATGTCAATTCTGTTAATTCTTTCTGTGTGGTCCAACTTAACAGAAACTTCACAATAGTTATTATCACGGGCATATTCCACAGTACCTAATTGCTTCTCATTGCATTCACACATCCAGAAATCTCTGTCTTCCCCAGATCTCTGCGATGTTGCCACGAGCCTGCAGTAAAAAAATACTGCACTCAACAGAAGAGGAAAGCAAAATATTTAGGGCAGCTTAGAATAAATCAAACTGAAATATGACTTTCTTTGGCAGCCACTTTTTTTTTTTTTTTTTTTTTTTTTTTGTAATTTAATTCTGGGGAGGAAAAAAGAAAAACTCTTAATGTTTAAGATTTTGCTCAGTCTGTGATCTGCTGCTTAGGTAAGCTCGGTAATGCAGGTGTTTTGATGGAGAAACTAGGTCAAGTTTCTCTGAGATGTGGGCAAGGCCTCAGATGTTATTTAGCATCATAGGAGTCTGTGGTACTTCCAGGCACTGTGGTGAGGACAGGACACAGAGGCAGAGCCGTTCTCGCGTGGGTACCACAGCAGACAGTGCTAGCAGCTGGGGAAAAGGTCTACAGACTTTTAATTTGCATTTCTCCTCTCCCCGTCCCTGGGAAATCGGCCGCTGAGAACTGAGGCGAGGTGCCCTCCCGAATGAGATAATTTGCATCTAGCAGAGAGCAATAGAAAATGAAGGAGGCTTCCACTAGTTCTCTGTATGGCTTTCATGTGTGCAAATAATACGTGCAGCATGTAAAGCACCACAGAGCCCACAGTGAGATGAAAACCAGCTTCTTCAAAATGAGTACAGATATGTCAGAGGGGCACAGACCAGATAGGGCTACTTCCTCCATCAGAAGCATCTGCGTTTCCCCTGATGGCTAGCAGATCATCATAAAGCCATCAGGGACCTGGGGTCATCCTGCACGGACACAGGGCAGCACTGAGAAACCATCCCTGCCATCTTCAGCCCAACCAGAAGCCACCCCACTTCACCTGGAACAGGAAGCTGGGTCACACCGAGAGCAGGAAAGGTCCTGGTGGTGTTTCTGTCAGGCTGCACACCCTGGCCATGGCCAAAAAGAAAACACATTGAGCCCTATGGTCGTGGAGCAACCCGATTTCCCGATCTTTCTTGATCTCCTTCTTTTCCATGTATCTGCTTCCTTTCAGAGCAGAGTAGAGCAGGCTGGTTAAACACTCACGTCCAGGTTTCACCCTGGCATGGAGGCAGAGGGACAGCAGAAGGCACCAGTACTGCTCCACAGTCCCAATACAACCACCCTCTTCTGCCTTTCTCAGCTGTAGGTGACACCAGGCTGCAGCCATCTGACCAGACCATGCAAGAGCGCCATGTCATGTGGCATGGTTGTCAAAAGCGTCCACAACACCAATTCCCCAGGTAACATGAGCTGGAGGACCCCAAGTGCTGGGCCATAGCAGTTAAAAGAGAGAGGAGCAAACTGCCTGCCAGTCGGGCCAAAGACCCTTCGTATTAGGTCGTTGCTACTACCCCAGTGGTCTGCTGTTTCCACTCAATTTCAGGTGGTGATTGAAGGATCTGCTCTTGCTTCGGCAGCCTCTCCATTCACGACTCACTGACCCAGCTCTGCTGGTGATAAAATGTTTCCAGACAAAAGCTCCTTCTCAACTCAACCCCCTGACAGGAAAACAGAATGAGCCTCTAAGCATGACCCTTCCCTGCGCACATGGCACATGACTCACCTTCTTCACAGATCTCTTTCCCAGAATAAGGAGAAAAAAAAAAAAAGGAAGTACAGCAAGAAGAAAACCTCAGAAACACAGAAGGAAAATAAGCAAGCACGGAAGACGTAAAAACAACTGCTACAGACAACTCTACAAATATTCATTATAGTATCGTCACACAAGGTTATCGTGAAGAAGCCTTGGAAATACAGACAACAGCACAGTGTGGTGTGAGTTAGGGTTTGCAAGAGGACAGTGAATTTCAGCATCCAGGAAACTGCTATTAGTGAGATATCTGTCAGGCCACATTCACGCTGCAAACATCTTAGTGGCCTGCAAAAAGCATCCAAGGGAAAGGGTAAATGAGCTTCCGAGCTTTGTGTCACTGCAGCTTATATCCTGCTAGCAGCTAAGTCAAACTCAGCTAAATACCTCTGTCGAGCCCCAGCTCACTGCCTGCAGCCCTCACATGAGCCGCAGTCATGAAGAACCACATCTCACCAGTACTATTGCTGGCAGTAAATTAAAATTTGGCCCCTGGTTTAGAGAGGCATTTATCTGGAAAGGAAGGGTGGGATTCATCCAAAGGGACAAAGGTAACTAAAATATAGAGAAGTGCATCTCAGCTCATCACTGAGTCTCCTCTGGTAATGAAACAAGAGGAACCGACACTTAGAGGCAATAATTCACCCATCCTAAAGAAGGCAGCAGACCTAGGGGAGCTCAGAGGGCTGATGTCTCCCCATTGGCAATGCAGGGAGGACACCAGAGAAGCGCAGGTGCAGATGTCAAACAGGACAGGACGATTCCCATTCCCACATGCTGGCATACGCTGCAATACAGCTGGCCCATGAGACCACTGACCCCCAGGTCTAGGTCTGGTGATTCCCTGAATGAAGCCAGCCACCAGACTTCCATTTAAATCAAAGTCACCAAAGAGCTGGGGGAATTGAAATATGTTGCCAGGCTGGTCAGATTTGGTCTGGTTTCATAATTTCCTAATTCTTCTGACACCTGAAGATTTTTCATTATTTTATTTCTTGAAGCAATGGGGTTTCCTCCCCTTTGCTGGGGCTGGCATGGGACACCCATCCAAAATCTGACATAAAAACAGCCTGGATGAAAGGAACATCAGTGGAAAGACAAAGAGGGGAAAGCAAAGACTGTTCAGAAAAACAGAAAAAAAACCCTGCCTTGGCAGCCCTGAGCTTTTCACACTTGTGTTTACAAAGATAAATTCCCTGGTCAATTCTGGAGTGCTGAATACATGGAAAGGGCTCTTTTTATCCTATACCAGAACTAAGTCCAAATAAATGCCAGCTGTCCCTTATGCGAGCTCCCCCCCTTAGCCCCTCCCTGAGGAGTCCATACTGAGCAAACTTGCCCCAACTGCTCTCCCACTGCAATCTTTTGGGAAGTCCAGTGAGGGCGGGGAGGGAAGAACTCTGGTGCCATTACAAAGGCAGAACATGTTGCATTTACACCCACAAGGAGAACTACTCACTAGACGCCATCCCCGCTCCCCAAAAGAGGCAACAGCTTTTCCTCTAATGCTGCTGCCCTGTGGTTTGCGCTGAAATCCCGAAGCCTCCTCCTCCAGCAGCTGAGCAGACAAACCACAGGCCAGCCACTTTCCCTGTGTTTCAGTTTTCCTCTAAGCAGAGAAGATAATAAAATTACCCAGCACTCAGGAATGCTGTAGCTTTAATTCATTAATATCTATAAGGAGCTTAGAGATCCTCAGCCATAAAGGGCTCTGGAAATGCCAGCGGAAATGCTTTGTATCTTGTTGCTGTGCTTCGACTTTCAAAATTTCCCTACCGAATCCACTGGTTCAAATAATTTGCGTTCTGAATTTTCTGACTCGGCAATTTCGAATCGGCTTTCCACAATGATGCGAGGAGTAAAAACGTGCTCTTTGTCAGTGAGAGGAAGCGGGGAGCAGCAGTAGGTTATCTGTATGCTGCATGAGTCAGCCACAGTTTATGCACCTGCTGTGACTTACAAGTCTGAATGCACTTGGAGACGCTGGTTTTGCAAACAGATGGATTTTGTAAATCCTGTTAACGTTTCTGTGTGTAAGAGCTTCCCAGCAGAAAAGGAGCGTGTCCACGTGAGTATCGGATCCACTTACCCTTATAGATTTTAGAATAGTAGCTTCAGTTGACTCAGGCTGGAGATATAAATAGATTCATCGTAGAGCGGGCACCCTGTTTGTGTTTGTGATAATGGCGACTTTCAGGAAATTAAATTTTAAATTAGCTGCTCTAAGCTGCAAGACGGCAAGGGATGTGTGCCTCTAAAGACACATCGGCTCTGGAGGGCTCAATTCAACCATACTCCAGAAAAATAACCAGCTTGCAGATAACATGGGGGCTGCGTGTGCAAACTGCTTGTTGTGCTCTCTCTCAATTACAGGGTTTTATTCCAAAAAAGTTACTGGAATGTTTTGTTCTCATACGGTTTAAGCAGCTTAGGCAGGGAAAATTGCATAACCCGTTTGCTACGTAAGCTTCACTATTTGACATGTACTGAGCTCCTTTTGCTTCATGCATGTACGGTTGCCGTTTGCATAGGACAGCGCCAGAGAAGGAAACAAGGAAGCTGAGCCGGATAACAAGGGAAAAAGGGTCCTGGCAGCTGCTCTTGTGAATACAGGAGAAATTGGGGGCGGGGATAGGGGACGGGGGACGGACAACAACAGCAGAAGCACAGCCTGTGTGTCAGCAGTTTACACATGAAATTGCTGAAATCCTCCCATCCACCTAGGCAGGGACGCTGCCACAGGGCAGGGCACGCACAAGCCACACACCTGGCCGTGTGTGCCATCACCCACCAAATGCGCTGGCTATCCCAAATCGACCCAAAATAAACAGCAAAACAAGGCAGAAATGGAGAGTGGCGAAGGTTAGCGGGATTCAGCAAACACGGCAAGACACTCTTTGTCACCCCTGGAAGTGGCCTCTTATGGCTACATGGTCAGCCTTTGTCGGTGGGTTTAGGCATGGCCATGATTTGGGAGGACGAGGTGGGAACTGCTAAAAAACTTGCCCTTTGGAATATTTGTGAAGGGACCCTCATACCGGTAGGTACTGCGGTGCTCAGGCAGGGAGGTGGCAGTCCGGCCGTGACCTCACCGCCTGCGTGCAAAGGAGATTAGCAGAAGTTGCACTAGAAGTTGGTGTCCAACAGGCTGAACCCAGCTCTCAGACTCGCCTCTGTTTAGAGAGACTTCATGGCCTTGTACTTCCCCGCATTGCTGTGATCATCAGTTACTGAATGCTAGAAACCCACTGTATACTGCAAAATCCTAGCTGTTGTTATCGGAATTTATTATGTGGGCAATTAACATAGGCAATCCCATTATTGCTGATGGGATTTATCTGAATAAACCTCACATGTGTTTTTCTCCTAGAAAAACAAGCGATCAACTTTTTGGCTTGGCCTAAGTTTCCAAAGATGAATGTATTCCCTCATTTATTACTAACTACACAGCTTGTGGCCATGTGGTGTGAGTATAAACAAGCTGAACAAATGTCTAGTATGGGAAGGAATAAAATGTTAATGCAAAAAATTGATTTGGTGATCCCTTTGCAGCCAGTGAGACAGATTGCCAGGTCTGACTCTGTAAAATAGTAATTGTGCGATTAGCACTTAATGACTAGAGTTTGTTTCTTTTCCTTCCCGATCATTAAAGCCATGTTGATCTGCTCAGAACACATTGATAATTTCTGAATATATAGGCAAGCAAATCAGAAGCCACAACAGCCTACTCGGGCTCTGTTTATTTCTACGCATTGACATGCAGTAGACCTTGCCAGATAAAGGCGTCTCCAGCAGGGCAGGACAGAGGGCAAAGAACAAGGAGATGGGGCAGTAGCTGAGCCGTTACCCCTCAGAAATACCAAGTCACAAGATTCCATTCATCCAGAGGAAGATAGCTGGGGCGATGCAGCTGTTAAAGCTGGGGGACAGCACTGTACGCAGCTGCTGAGCACATGG
The DNA here is from genome assembly GCF_030463565.1 of Pelecanus crispus. Lineage (NCBI taxonomy): Eukaryota > Metazoa > Chordata > Aves > Pelecaniformes > Pelecanidae > Pelecanus > Pelecanus crispus. The sequence continues at coordinate 165,458,702 of NC_134644.1, read as the reverse complement.
AGCAGCACCCCGCTTGCCGTGCACTGCACACACCTGACATGCGAGTACAAGCGTTAACCGCATGAGACTGCCGCAGCAAACCCCCACCTGTGCAAGACCAAAACCACTTCTCCAATCCATTCTTGGCCACAGAAAAATTGTTTTGCGAGGTGGTTTTCTGCTTCCATCCCCCATTACTTTCTGCAGCATTTCAAAGCTTGCAGAGCAAGGCTGCACTTCATGCAAAGGGCCCGGTGTGTCTCTGCTCCCTGTGTAGGTATGCCTTTTAGCACAGCTACCGCTATTATTTTGCTCTTGACTATGTCTGTAGCACTTCCCAGTCCTGAGAGATCTGACCCTTCACCACCACTCATGCTGCCACAAGTGGTGCTCAAAATGGGGCTGTTGAGTACCATGGCTGGGATTTTCAAAGATGTGTGAAGGGGTTAGGTGCCTACCTCCTGAGGTTTTTCAGGAAGAGAGGACAGCAAATGCCTTTAGTTATGCCCACTTGTAAGAAAAGAGGCTCTCTGCATGTGGTAAGGACGCTCTCAGGCACACTGTGAACTGACCTGTGTGAGCACACTTATGTCCCTGCTCATCACATGGCACAGGGCAAGATATATGCTTAGTGCCAAAATCACTGCAGAGATTCTTGTTCTTGTTCTGCGGGAGGAAAAACCCCAAACAGAACAAGCTACAGTTATGGATAAATATTCATCTGGCATTCAAGAGAAATGCATAGATGCCTCTTGAGTTGGTTTCCATCTGTTAGTGATGACCCCAAGCTCTGTTACTGGAAGCAGAACCCAACCGGCTAATTCGTCCCTATCGCCTTATGCCTCCAATGCCAAAGCAGAAAGTCTGTTTCCTAATCCTGGTCTGCGTTACCAGGCAAACTGTCTGCCTGAGTAATGGACTTTATTATGAGCAGGAACAGTGCCAGGGCTTTGACTCTGGAGGCAGATGATGACCACAGCAAGTAGGGGGGTGGCACGGTCGAAGGCAGCAGCGCACCACTCCTGGTCTGTCTCCTTGCTAAGGGATGCTCCTGCTAATGTGTACGGGCAGGCGAGCCAGACCCCACCAGACCAGTTGGAAGCCATGTTGTCACACAGCCGAGGTGTAAAAAATAGTGCTTGGGTCAAAGGAGAAACCCATATTGGTAAATAAACCAGGCCAGGACACTTTGCATGTTTTTAAGGACAAGTGAAGTGATGCAGCTCACATCCATTGAGTTCTGCACGTCCAAACCAGAACGGTTTCATCCTTGCTACCTGCTGGCCCTTGCTGCGCTGTGAGCTGTGCACAGCATCTGCAGCAGCAGTGGTGGGGACAGGCCAAAAGCTTTGAGGGGATGTGCCAACTAATGATTAACAGGGAGGGTCTCCAGCCTGTGCCCTGGCCCTGGCTCACTAGCCTAGGTGTAGCCAAAGGGCCTGACTCGGGAGTCAAGCCCTTTGGACTCAGGAGTCCAAAGCTGACTTTTCTCAGTGCTGCGGGTTGTGCTAAGCCTGTGAGTCTAAACTGGGAATTCCCAACAGGACCTGAATTCCCCCATAATTAGTAAGGGAGCCTGGAGACCGCGTACTGTCCCACTTACAGCCCATTTCCACTGGACAGGCAGTGAGCCCAGATGGCTGGTTTTGATATAAAACATGTTTTCCCTATTTTTGTCGCTCCCTCCCTGCTGCTCATGTGTTTGCTTACCCAGCTGTGACTACCTTCTTATTGCAGCCTGACTGTGGCCATAACTCCAGATGATATGGCAGTACAGCCACAAATGCGGGGCTTAACACCCGAGTTTGAGCCAATGCACCACCACAGAGCAGCACCCATCAGCAACACAAAACTGCGTACACAGTAAAGGAAATGGTTAGAAATCTCCCTAAATCCAACTTCAAAAAAAGGGGAAAATAACCTACCAAAGTAACTTTATTTCTAGTTTTGTATTTCCGATTGATTCTACTGTGGGTGGACATGCAAAAAATTGTAGGTGTCCCACTGAATTAAATTTGGAGGCAACTGATGATGCCATGTTACATTATAAATAACGTCTGTCTAAAGCAGTTGAATTCATTCTTATAATGCTTTTTTTTTTTCCTTAAAACCCTGGTGCCAAGCCCAATAAATTGATAGAACTCCCACTCACTTTAGTAAATCTTGGATCAGGTCCTGCAGGATTAGCCCACGTGAGCTTTACAGAGCAAGGACTTGCACACAGCAGTAACAGATTAATTAGACCATTTCTGTGACCAAGCATTTGCCAACAGGAGTTAAGTTTGCATGGCCAAGCACTAACAGACTTAAGTCATCGTCTTAGTAGCCTGTGCATCCATTATGTTGAAAGTGAAATGAGCACATCTGGGCACCTAGAGAAGAAAATGACTAATAAAGAAAAAAAAAAGAGGCAGACAACTGAGTGGGTAAAGTGAAGAAACCAAATTAAGAGTGTGGGACTGTCATTCAAAGAGTCATGCTCAAACCTGGGGAGTTTGTGGATCCAATGAGTGGCGTGTGCTCTTGCACAAACACATCACACTGACAAATGAGCCCAGTGTTTGACTTTTATTTGAGCACTGGTGTCAAAGCTGTACTGCTGACACAGAAGTGCAATTCCTGCTCGCTTTGGTAGGAGCTGCCCATACGTGATGGAAAGCACAGTGTGAGCAGTAGGGTCCAGGTCAAACCACCTAACATGAGGAAATTGGGAGTTAAGTCTAACAACCGACTGCATGTTCAAAGAGAGGGTTTAAATAAACATGCTTTGGTGTGGGGACAGGCGATATGTTTGGAAATCTGGGCAGGCTCTTTCTGCCGTCTGTGTTTTGTTTCTGAATCCAATGCTATCATAATGAATAAGCTGTTTGCTCTTTCGACTGCACACCACATGACAGCTAGTTTCCATCCAAAAGCTTTGGCCCCTGCATGTAAATTGATCCTGTAAAGTTAACTCCTTTGTTCAAGAGGTTAAGTATGTGATGTATCAATTGGGCTTTTTGTGTTAAAGCCACAGAACAATATACTTACTGAGCCATATGTGTATTGCAGAATAATTTGCAGTAAAGGTATGTGAGGAGCAAAGATGGATCATACAAAAAAAATGTAGGCTCCAGTTCAAGAAAGTATCCATTTAGAACAGAGCAGAATTTAAGCATATGCTTAACTCCCACTGAAATATGGTTTCTAATCACATGTTTCAGGTTAAGCGTGTGGTTAATGCTGGCCCCAATAGGGAGGGATTTAGACACGTGCTTAAACCCTCTGAACTGGGGCAGGGGTTACAAAAAGGCCTCTGGAGTCTGGGCTGACAACACCAGGAATCCAGACTTGCACCCAGTCCCTACCAAACATGCCAGGGAGACCCACAAGGGGAAGAAAAATTCTGAAGAAAACAGCAGGATCATCTGGAGACACTTCAGAAGGCCAAAAATGCAAGCTAGGTTTGATACTAACCACAAGGCATGGAAATTACACCTTCTCGGGATGCAGCAGCACAGCCAGGAGTTCATGACACCTGGGGCTTCACCACTCCCACGTGGACCCCTTGCTTACAGGCTCGGGGCAAGTGGATGCTGAGGACACCAGCTCTGGGCTCACAAGATCCATTCGTTCTTTTGACACATGCTTTGGATGTCACCTTGGGCTACGTTCCCACCGCAACATGGCGACTCCGGTATCTGTCCCAGCCTCCCACGTGACAGTGGAGGACCAGGAGATGCTTTTAGACATGGGGGGGGCCACAGAACTCCCTTTTGTAGATGGAAAAGTGGCTCCATCCTATATCCTGGTTGCTGTCACCGTAAAGACATTCCAGGGAGCAAAAAGGGCTTCTGTAAAAGTAGCTTTGCCACAATGGAGAATTCAGAGCAAACCATGAGGGAAAAAGGAATCTTCCTTGCAGGAAACAGGACTGTCTTTGCATTGTCTTCTTCAGTGAAATCAACATTGCCTAGGTAGACTGACGTCTCCTCTGACATCTTAATCCCTGCCGCCTACCCTACTGGCAGTGGGATCATATGCATCTTTGGCAACAGACAATTGGCGTTTTCAAAACATGTTAAATTCTTCCCTTCTGCTGCAGTGCATCTGGACACAGAACGTACTGGCAGCCTCGCTCAGCGTTATCATTTTATTAGAAACTCTTGAAGGAGCATATTTGTCTTATCCCTTCAGCTTTCTGTTATTTCTCTCTGGTAGCAAGAACCAACAGCCAGCAAGGTACTTTCCAAAGAAAATAGAGGCACAGCCTCTGCCTTGCAGAGCCATCAATCCCTTTAAGATCCTTTCCAGTGTTGTGAAATAAGAGAATCAGAAATCTAACCCCACCGTTGTGAAAATGTGAAGGTACTTTTAATATTTCTCTTTTGTGTGTGTCTGTGTGTTTGTGTGAGTGTGTTTAACCTTTGTCTCTTTAATAACGAGGTTTATTTTTTCCATTGTAAATGGGTAGACTGGGAAAAGAAGTGTTCTCCTTGATTTCCCTGCCTTAATGCTGTTCCTGCTCCAAAGTGGAGCATCACATCAGCCGCGCTGTTAAACACCTAACGTGCTCTTCCTCCTCGGCGACCCAGGATTAAGCAATTCCTATGGATGCACGAGCAAAGCCTGGAACGGCACCAGCTCAAAGGGCTTGCAGGGATTTCAGGAGCGCAGTCAGGCTCTCATCTGATCTAAACCAGCGGAGCTCCGTTGCCTTCCTCAGAGCTCTGCCAACTCGTACCAGGTGGGGATCTGGCCCTCAGCCGTTATTAATTATCATATGCACTCAGAGATGAAAAATACGTTTATCATGAAGCAGAGAGAAACCCGTTGGCTGTATCAGCTGCCAAAAGGGAAGGTGTTCGCTCAGCTCGGCTCAAAGGGGCAACACCTCGGTGGCCCTGGGCACATATCTGCCAGGAGCAGATTAGCTCGCACTGATGCTAACCGGAGGCGATGGAGAGAGACCAGACAGCTCTTTGGAGTCCCTCCCTGCCCTATTTTTCTATGATGTCCGTTATTTAACAAGCGATCAAGTCTTCGCTGTTGGTACAAATTATACCAGCCAAAGCCAGGCAATGTCTTGCAGGAACAGAGGGCTCAGCAGGCTGTGCGGCTCGGTTCGGACAGGATTTTGAGGACAAAGTTGGGCTTCTGGGGATTGGAGCTATGGAGGGGGTGACCCGGAGCTCCCAGCAGAGTAGGGCTACACACGGTGAAGGTGGTGGACAAGTTCAGAGCAGCCGAGTTTCCCCAGGCATTTCTCTGCCTGGTTTGGGAGGTTTTGCATGGATTAGGGAAGGATTTGTCAGGCTGCGGTGCCAAACCAGTGTTTATCCACAGAAGCCTTTTTATTTTTTAATTGTGTAAGAGATCTCTAGCTGGCATCTCTATCTCCAAACCTGGCCAGTCAGTGGAAACAGATGATTTATTCCAAGCCTTTGTTTTCCAGCTTGGGGGGGGGGGCTAAGGGGAGGGCTGAGGGTTATTTTGTCTGACTTTAAAGACATACCCCCTCCTCTTCATCTGCTTCCAGCTCATCCTCCTGGCTGGCGGACGTGGAGGCTTCCCTGCCAGGGCTGGGGAGGGAGGGGGAAGCTGACAATGGCTCCCTTGGCGTGAGAGCATCGGTAATAATACAAGGCCCCCTCAGATGCACACGTGCCTTTCTGTTGACTGCTGTGGGAGTTGCCTGCATATTTTAGGAGATAATTAGGCTGATGCAGTGTACACTATTCCCTTTTCATCTCCAGCCCCGGGGAGCATGAGGAATGATTTATTAGGGAGACAGACTTAATGTCTTCTGGCTTTGGTCAGCTGTGATGTGAAAATAGCCTCATTGCAGGCAATTAGTATCAAATCCTAATTAAAAACAAAATCTTTCATTGGTTTGCTCATAGACAGCTACTGCACTGGAAGCACAGCCTTGCAGGGGGAGGACGAGGGAAGTGGGAGAGAAAGAGAAGGGGAGAAAGGGGGAGAGGGCAGGGACACAGCACAGAGCACCCCGAGGTGGCCCATCACCCCCACTAAGGGCAAGCGTGGGCTCAGCCCCTCACAAGGGATCGCCCAGCAAGGGGAAGGTCTCTGCGCTGCCCTGCTGGGGCTGTGCAATGAGCTGAAAGGCTCGAGAGAGGCGGCTTGGGTCAGCCAGCGCGTATCCGGACAGCACAGGGGACACGAGCACCGCTCCCCATGACAAATCCTCACTAATCCTCCAAAAGCAGAAACAAAAACTAAACAAGTGATGCAGCCTGAGCTTGCGAACGGGCTTGGGTGGCATTGTTCGACCTTTGGCTCCTGCCCAAGTGGGGCTGGCTAATCCCCCAGCGCTCCTGCAGGGTTTACACCAGCAGAAAGCCTGTCTCCCCACAGGTGCCAGGATGAGCTGCACACCCCTTCACACTGCCTTTGCCTGCCAGAGCTTACACTCTTGTTGCTGCCCTGAAGCACAGTGTGGAGCCCCACATTACCTCTCTCATTAAAAATGTGCTTGTTCCGCTCTTGTGCCTGACCCTGTGTCAGGTTCGTTTAGTGACACTGATTGCAACCACTGCAGCAAGAGTGTTTTGTGCCTTTGCACTTAAATCATAGAATCATAGAATCATAGAATTATTTAGGTTGGAAAAGACCTTTAAGATCATCCAGTCCAACCATTAACCTACACTACCAAGTCCACACTAAACCACTCAAGGGTAGACTAGACTAAACCATGTCACAGAGTGCCACGTCTACCCGTTTTTTGAACTCTTCCAGCGATAATGTGCCCTCTTTTGGGTGTCCCACCCTGAGCCAGAGACTGCAGAATGGGAGACCATGTGTGAGTGATGGGGAAGCCCCTCCGAGACTGGGTTACCATGACCCATCCCCATTAGCTCTGTGGTGGGGGTGGTCCCCTTGCCCATCAACTGCCTGCAAGCAACGAGCCCCTGGCAGGGCTGCTCACTGCACACAGTGCTCTGGGGGGCATGGAGACTGCACCTATATTAGTAAATTAAGCATGCCCAGGACTCTTCTCCGGCAATGAGGCCAACCAGTTTGGAACAGCCTGCACACATACACCTAGGCTTTTTTTCTCTCCAAAACAGTGTAATCTCTTCCAGGTTGCCTCTGGGAGAGGTGGTTGTCCCATGGTAATTCCTGAGCTGTGCTGGGGACCTTTCTAACAATATAATAGTGCAGACAAGTTCCAGTGCTGGGAAAAATCCTCCGGCACTATTTAATTTATCAGCCAAGATGTAGATTAGACATCTTCAGTATATTCAGGTGAATGTGGGACTTCTGTGATTGAAGGACCCGCTCCGAAACGCCAATGGTGTAGAAGAATTTTGTAGGGCTGCTGTTCTGGGGAAAGCAATCACTGCTTGAGCCAAAGCCATTACTAATCTGAGCATGAGTCTATTCAGCACGTCCACATCCGCCGCATCTGCTGCAGCCGGCGGCTGTGGGGTTCTTGGTGCATGTCTGCCCATCTGCGGAGCATCGCACTGCATCGCATGCCACCGCTGCGCTCACACCTCCCTGCCCCAGCCCGGCTTCCTACAGGCGAGGAAGGAGCCGGAGCCGGGGACTGCAGGTGTTTCCAGCGCAGCCCTGCTGGGACGCTGCCAGCAGTGCCTCGGACACTCGCCAGCAACGTCAGCGAGGAGATGTGCTGAATGGGACAGTCATGTCTTCTCCTTCCACACCGCCCATCTGCTGTGCCTGCGCGACTGCCTTTGCACTCGCCGCACATTAGACCCGTGAACAGGCTGAACTGAAACCCAAAGCAAAGCTTGCCCACAAACATTACGCATTGCTTCTTGTACTGGCAAACAGATTATTTCAAATGCTAGAAAAATTTGGATCTGGAGTCTGCTCCTTGGGCTTCTTTAGAGCTTTTTAAAAATTTAATATACTTCAGTTAAGTCTCCATATGCCTGATCATAACTTAATGAATCAGACGATTGGTTGGACTGGATGATCTTAAAGGTCTTTTCCAACCTAAACGATTCTATGATTCTATGATTCTATAACACATTGCAGTCAATTAAACCAATGATGTTACAGTGAGCAGTAATGTACAGTGTGCAGTACGCTGTGCAGTAATGCAGGCTGTGGTAAGAGAAACTCATTGACAAGTCTGTACTAAAGCCGGCAATCCCACTCGGTTCTGGTAAGATTTCCATATAAAGAGGCTTCCTTATTTGGGGTTTCAATAAAACTTTGGTTCCTGTTCCTAAAAGGAACTGATGTATGTCATCATCTGTCCAATTTATTCTGAGATGTTTTTCACCTCCGGTCTGGCTGCGTGCCTGTGAATTATTTCCCCAGAATTATGCGCAGATACTTAAAATGTACGCTTGGAGCATTTAAAAAACTGAGCTCATTGCCTGTTTTGGGTTCCTTTAGCATAGGCTACCGAAAACATTTTGAAGATTAACTGTTTTATTAGATAGCAAGAATCAGATCTTCAGCTATATAAACTGGAGCGGTGTCATTGCGAATTCCCAGATATGATCCTTATCTCACTAATGCATATGTCTTCAGCCTTAAGCTACACTCACTTTTTCTGCATCGTGGGAGAAATCCAATGCAAGGAACAACATGTTATATACCCTAGTGTGGGGGAGATACTGTCATAGCATCTGCCCCACAGCCCATTGAAGGCAGCGAAAAGCTGCGCTTTGATTTTAGGATGAGGCCTAAGTCTGGCACAGGAAAGCACTACTTAAACAAGTAATTAACTTTTACCATGTGCCTCATTTTCAGTGACTTCAACAAGACTCAGAAATGAGATTTTCCAGAGACTGATCTGAGGACATGGTAAGCGTGTTGCTGATTCAGAGCCTGGCTGCCGTTATTTCATTTGCAGAAACTGGAACAGGGGTTGCACTGAGTGCTGCTGCTAAATACCCGCTGCCTTTCCAGGGCAGATGCTCTCACTGCGACTCGGTCCGTCACACGAGAGCCTTAGCTTTCAGGTGCTGCAGCTAACCTGCCACAGCCCCAGCAGAAAAGTCCTTCACAGCATAATAGGAAATTCCAGCCTTGCTAATGCTTATTTTGGGGCTTTATAATAATTTTAATTTTAACAGGAAATTACATCTAAAATGCTATAGAATAGATAGGAAATCTGCTGAATTTCAGGGGGTAGTTCTGATTTTTTCTACGATCCCGCATCCTTGAAGATCCTCATGGTTTCACCAATATTAAATTCTGCAGGACTTTTCCCCAGAGGAAATCTGTCATTTATTTTCTTTACGGTCCTGACTGAGCAAATATAGACAAAATAAAGTTTACTGTGGCACAAGGGAGACTTGAATTTGAAGTCACTTTTAAATCACTTGATGTTACAAATACCTGGTGCTGTGACTGATATCTCATGCCCACAGCTGAGTATGTTCCTTGAAAAATCCTGTTACATGAGCGAATGAGAAGGGGAGAATATATTTCTCAAAGTTTTTCACTTTTGCAGGGGTTTTTTTTTCATTTCTTCCTTTATCTGCCTTGATTTGAAGAGGCTGACTCAAAAAAATGTTCTTTTCCTAGTCAAGAGGAAAATTCTGTATCCTCAGAATTATCACATCTGGTCCAAACTGAATCTTGATCCATGCATGTGTTTCCTCCAAGTTCCAGACTGTTTCAGATTCAGGGTTGTGATTCAGGTGCCTCTTCCTAGCAAAGATTAATTACATATGGGTTTCCTTGCAGTTTCAGATACCTAAAAGGCTGCAGAGAGACCGGCAGAGGCAGATTTTTAAATGAGGGAAGACCCACTGGTGCACGTACATCTTTATAGGCCCAGTTCATATGTGCAAGAACAGGATGATTGAGTAACCGTATATGCCTTTGTCTAATTGGGAGATTAATTATCCAGACAGAGATTTATGAAAAGAATGGAGAAAGAAGGCTGAAAAGAGGTAGAAGGGTGGATTACCAATTCCATCATACCCAATCTATGCTCCTGCATCCCAAACACCTACTCTGTCTCCTTCCCAGTGTCAGGCTCCATCCACTCCTGCCGTTCAGGTACATTTTCATGCACACACAGGTGTTACTTTACATTTCTACGTTATACAAGTCCAAACACCTATGTGCTCTCTGGATGCATCCAGCTTTGAAATTTGAGCCCTGCTATCAAAGCTGATGGATAATGATAACTAACATAAAAATCAGATTCAAGAGGAGATTTTATGCCTTGAGTTATCACGGCAGTGCAGGGGACCATCCATGGTTTTGGAGTGGCTGCTGCAAAATGCACGTTTTGATTCAGTGCCCTGGGAGTCTCAAGTCTCAGCTAATATTTCTTTTCCAATTATTGCTGTGAGTGGATAAAATATATTTTAATCTCTTTGTGCTAAGAGTCCTATCTAGAGAGAGAGGTATTTCCACTGCACTGCAAGACCATTACATTTATTTGCACAATTCACTTAACTCTGGTCCATGATATCGCCAGAAGGTCTTGACGGAATTATGGTTCCATAATTATAGCTTTATAAATTACAGGCCTTAATAGCTTTAGGGCTGGATTCTCACTTGCAATAAATCATCAAGGCTTCATTGATTTTATTGAAGTATATGGAGGTATGTCAACTTACACCAGCTGAAAACCGAGGTGAGATCTTCACCCTTTGAAGTCATTGGGAGTTCTGCCATCAACTTAAAGGCAGCCAGAAATTAACCCTTGGTCCTCATCTTTCATAGCCACTTTGCTACCATGAATTGCATCGATACAATAAATTGTTGAAGATAATGATATCACAAACCAAGATGATGTTACTAATTAAAATCTATCATTACCACTCATACTCAAGGTTGGGCATAAAAAGGGTTTGATTCCCTACTGCTCTGCACATTAGACTCCCTTTGCACAGACTGAATACAGCAACACACCCTCAACTCCTGAAATACCCTAATACCTTTCTATAGATGTTCTGAAACATGCACACATAAATATAAAGTTTCAGAGTATGTCACTGTGCACTCTCAGATAATTTATTGCTCATACATGAGCCTCAGTGAGAGGAAGAGATAAATAGCTGGAAGACATCCAGCATTTCAAATGGCCAGCAAATGGATGAATGAGTTCACTCAGACTCCTCTGGCAACCTGCACAGCCTTCTGCCAAGAAGTCAGACAGTGGAAGAGGAGGTTAAAATACTAAGCATGGGGGAAAGCATTGCACTGGGTGAAATAAATATAATATTCATATGTAAGCAGTGAAAGTCACTCACTGCCATGGGTCAGATTTGACCTAGTATTGATCACTTGGGATGGATGCAACTATCATTCACTTAAAAAATAATTAGAATACATTGTTAAGTCTTTCCCATTAAAATAACGTATAAAGCACTTACATAGCGTCAGTGTATTTTAATGACCATAATACTTTTGTGAGCTTAAATTTGGCTATCTGCAGTTTCAGTTATGGAAACAGAGCTACTGAAAGTTGCAGTCCAAAATAGCCATTGATTTTTTTGGCAACCAAAATGTGAACGCCTGTGCCTTGCCCAAAGTCAGTTTTGGCAGGCACATCAGAGATCAGCAGTTCCTAAGTCCAAGCAGTGGAACTGTCGATTACAGCTTATTCCCTCTGAAAGTAATTCCTTTAAAAATCAAAACAGGTCCTCCAGAGGAGGATTATTAGGGGTCTGTTAAGGATAGCAAAGCACAGGCCCAAATTTACCAACAGATGAGGTGGCTGTGGCATAGGCCAAGGAAGGCATAAAATGTTTATCCCTTTAAGCCACAGTGACTGATGAAGGGTAAGCTTGAGAGAGTGCTCTCCTGAGACCATTCCTGTGCTGCACTTCTCTGGTTTTCCTTTCCTCTGTGCTTATGGTTACAACTGTATTATTTGTCCCTCAGCTAAGATAAACTTAACTTTCCCACATTTGAATCTGTTATGACTAATTTACTGGTTTCACTCAGAAAAAAGCTATCTGTTGCTTCTTGATAGCTCCACCACAGAAAGATAAGGGCAGGCTGGTGAAAACGTTGAGCTTCTCACAACAAGGGAATTAATGGCCACGAGACAGGCAGGCGGTGAGGGATCTCCTGCTCCAGGGCAGGCTATCGAGGAGCCTGGGACAGCCGGAGCACCGCTTCGGCTCTGATGCATCAAAGGTGGCATTTGGGAAGAAGGCCATTGCTTCAACTTGTGTCACGACCATGATGAACAACAAGCAAAGACAGAAAGTCAGGAAAAGGGTAGGGTGCTGCAGCCAAGCCATATCCAAGGAATGGATAACTGAGAAGTTAAAAGCACTTGGCCAGACACTTACAAATGGATGTCTCAACTTAGAGGATGACATGCTGATGCCACAAGCTGCCCTGCAAGGGTAGAGCGGCTTCATCGCAGCGGGTAGCTGGAGTCCTTTCAGGTCCACTTCAGCACAACGTGCAATGGCAGGGAGGAGCCTGCTCCAGCAAGCACGCCTGAACCCACATGTTTTCATGTGAACTAAGCCCTAAAAATAACACGACAGTGATATCAAAAGTGAATTGATAAAGTCAATCCAGGGGCTTTTTTTCTCCACTGTTGCTTGAAGGATGTTGCAAGCACAGTTTCATCTCAGTCTTTCAGTAATAACACATGCCTCTGCTCATTGTAACGATGGAGGAGAGTGAAGTTTTCACGTAGGAAACACAGTTACTCCAAACTACCTTCAAGGCAGTGATGAATACAGCCCCAAGGACTGCAATTATCCCGGTACAGCACATTAACAGAGCATTAACCAGGAGAACGTTAATTACACATTGTCACTGCTGCTCACCCAAAAGGAATCCAGCCTGGCAAAACACGATCATAAAGAGGAAGGCATTTGGAACAAATCAATGTGTGTGTGACATATATAAATGCCATTTGCATCCTCCCTACGAAGGCTCCACAAGCCTCGTGGCTTGCAGCTGGCTGCCAAGGTCTCCGCAGTGCCATCAAGCACACCCTCAGATGATGGTCCAGTGACTCTGACCTCCACCTAATGAGCGCTGACAGACAGATTACAACAAAACCCAAAATACCCTCTGGTAACATTTCTAGATATAAACCCTCCTTTTCTGGTGAAGCTATATGCTTGAGCTCTTTTTTTCTCTTAATAATTGTGTTTTAAGACATACTTTAACACTTCAGTGACCATGGGCCAAGATACCTGGGTCTCTGGGTTAGCAATGTGCTGTGAGGACACGGCTCCTTGAGTCTCTGTCCAATTCCATCCCCAAAGCCTCCTGACCTGCTCTAATCCACACTGGCCCCAGGGCCCAGGAGCCAGCCAGGGACAAGCCAGCGCAGCGCACCCCAGGCACTCAGGGACCCATCCACCCCTCAGGGAATTTTGCCATGTCTAGGTCTCCTGGGGATGCTGCAGAATAGGGAGACAGCCAAGACAGTCCTGAGGGGCCAAATCAGCTCCTCTCAGTTATGGAGGAGTACATCTGTTTCCCACTCAGACCAGCTGTTTAATGGAGCACTGATGGCATCCATCTCCAGGGCACTCTGAGCAAAAGCACACCTATCACCACCACCACTATCAGATGGCCAAATCACTGTTCAGAAGAGCACAGTGACCTGTATTTTCAAATCTGTACAAGAAAGGCAGCAAATTACATTCAGCAGCTGGTTATGTTACCAAAACGCGATGTTGTTAATGTATGCATGCACACAGTGCGCAGCCTGATGTGAGCGTTACAACTTTGGGTTAAAGCCATCATCGTTTTATAAATTGTGCACAATCATCGGTAATCTTTGCAGAATACAAAGTACAGTTTGCTCTCTGTTGCCTGTTCTGCACAGCCCTTTCATTACAGAAACATCTGTTAGAAGTGCTTTAGCTAAGGGTTCGTCAGAGTTTCCATTATAAACCCCTATATTCAAGGGGTTACTGCAACTGAGCCGTAAAAAGTTGCTCCAGGCTCAAACTTGGCATAAAAGGTCTACAGTGGGAGAAATATTTTTTTTCCTAAAACCAAAATGTTAACATGCAGCTAAACAAAATGAATTCCCTCAGAGACTGCCTCTCCCAGATCTATATGTGTTAGACATACTTACATGTACACACACTGTGCATGGACCTTTAAAAGCAAACTGTTAATTAATTTATTTATTAAGCTTTTTATTAAAATAAAGTCACTAACTTCACAGCCTTATTGATTAATTTAAAATATAAGTGGCCAGGTGATTTCAGATAGAAAAGCAGCAACTACTTAGAAAATAAAATATCCTTCTATGTAAAAAGCAGGGAGGGCAGCACTTTTAGGACATTTTTTTCATCCCCAGCTTTAACTAACTTTGCTCTTGCAGACAATGGGTTTACTTCTGGGCTGGCAGCAGGGTCCAATGACCAAAATGACCGGAGGGCAAGTGGAGACAATATTTCTTTTAAGAGGCAGCCTGCTCCAGCAGGATGGAGGAGATTAGCAGAAAGATCTTAAGTAGGAGGAAATATTTCCTTGTTTAGAGAAGATAAGCAGAGGGGAGGTGTTCACCAGACTGTACTGATCAAGGTGGTTAAGGTGATCTATGAGCAGTGGTAGACACAAAAATCCTCAATGCAGACTGGGACAATGAAGAAGAGGCAGAAACCGTAGGAGAGTTCAACTTAGGAAAGTATGGTTTCCAGGTAAAGGAAGATGAAGCAAAGCTAAAATCCAGGAGACCTTTGAATTGAGGAAGGGCTCGTTTTTCAGTCTTGAGGATATGAACAGTGGTGATGTGCAGCAAGTCAGCCCTTGGTTATAGAACAAGCAAAATTCTTGTTACGCTATTAATTGTGCTACCCCTGGCAGCTGCAGCAACAGACCTCAGTGCTGATCCTGCAGGAATTTAAGCCCATGAGTAATCCCATTTAAATTAATGGGATTATGCCTCAGAAGTGTAGAGTTAAGCGTACGTGTATGCGTTTGCTGGAGCAGGCCCCAGGTGACAAGCAGGCTTGCAGAGCGCCCTGCCTCTTTCGACGCTCTCTGCGCCATCCCAGAGGCTCCCGTCTGTCGGGCAGGATGGCTCCGGAGTGAGCTGTACGGTCTCTAAGGAAAACCCCCAAACTGGGGGAAGTCACACAGTGATTCACTGAGTGGCACCCTTTCCTCTGAGTCAGTCCTGAACAAAAGTCCCAGCACAGCTTTAAGATGGGAAACTTCAGCTGGATGTGCCATCCCTTGGAGGAGATGGAAAACAAACATCCTGCCCACGACTGCCACATAAGGTCTCAGCAGCTCTTTCGGAGAGTTTGGTTTTTCGCCCTGGCGTTTCTGGCCGAGATCCAGCTGCTGTAATTTCAGCTCTCTGGTTCACCCTCCCAGCCTGGGCTCGTGCTCTCTTGCAGCCTCAGGTGGATTTCTGAACACCAATAAGCAGCTGCTGGGGCTCTGATGGGTGAGGGACGATGTCTCTGTACACAGAACAGATGATGCAGGATCCCTCCAAGAACGAGCGTGATGGGAAGAACCAACGTTGGCTTCTTCACTTGCACTGAGCAGTGCTTTGGTTTGCATTAAAATCAGATGCTATTCAGCATGCTTAACTCCAGCAAAGTGGCTCCCCAGCATTCACTGCTGTTGGAACAACTAAAGATTTCACTACATGAAAATGGTTCCCTGTCCTGGTTTTGGCTGGGATAGAGTAGATTTTCTTCATAGTAGCTCGGATGGGGCTGGCTTGGATTTATGCTGAAAAAAGTGTTGATAACACAGGGATGCTTTTGCTAGTGCTGAGCAGTGCTTACACAGCGTCAAGGCCTTTTCTGCTGCTCACCCCACCCCACCAGCGAGTAGGCTGGGGGTGCACAAGAAGTTGGGAGGGGACACAGCTGGGACAGCTGACCCCAACTGACCAAAGGGATATCCCACACCATATGACATCATGCTCAGCATATCAAGCTGGGGGAAGAAGAAGGAAAGGGGGGACATTTGGAGTGATGGTGTTTGTCTTCCCAAGTAACAGTTACATGGAATCATAGAATCATAGAATCGTTTAGGTTGGAAAAGACCTTTAAGATCATCCAGTCCAACCATTAACCTAACATGACCAAGGCCACCACTAAAACAATTAACGGTAGAATAGTAATTTCATGTTTCCTGGCTTGTGGAGTGGATTATTTTTTAATGAAAGTAAAAACTAGGAATCATTAAGATTGGAAAGGGCCTCTAAGATCATCAGTCCAGTCATCAACCCAACACCACCATGCCCACTAAACCATGTCACAAAGTGCCACATCTACCCGTTTTTTGAACACTTCCACGGATGGGGACTCCACCACCTCTCTCGGCAGCATGTTCCAATGCTTGACCACCCTTTCCGGAAAGAAATTTTTCCTAATTTCCAACCTAAACCTCCCCTGGCGCAGCTTAAGCCCATTTCCTCTCGTCCTATCACTAACTACTTGGGAGAAGAGACCAACACCCACCTCACTACAACCTCCTTTCAGGTAGCTGTAGAGAGCGATAAGGTCTCCCCTCAGCCTCCTGTTCTCTAGGCTAAACAACCCCAGTTCCCTCAGACGCTCCTCATAACACCTGTGCTCCAGACCCTTCACCAGCCTTGTTGCCCTCCTCTGAACACGCTCCAGCACCTCAATGTCTTTCCTGTAGTGAGGGGCCCAAAACTGGACACAGTATTCCAGGTGTGGTCTCACCAGCGCCGAGTACAGGGGGACAATCACCTCCCTGCTCCTGCTGGCCACGCTATTCCTGATACAAGCCAGGATGCTGTTGGTCTTCTTGGCCACCCGGGCACACTGCTGGCTCATGTTCAGCCGGCTGTCAACCAGCACCCCCAGGTCCTTTTCCATGAGGCAGCTTTCCAGCCACTCTTCCCCAAGCCTGTAGCATTGCATGGTGTTGTTGTGCCCGAAGTGCAGGACCCGGCACTTGGCCTTGTTAAGCCTCATACAGTTGGCCTCAGCCCATCGGTCCAGCCTGTCCAGGTCCCTCTGCAGGGCCATCCTACCCTCCAGCAGATCGACACTCCCACCCAGTTTGGTGTCATCTGCAAACTCACTGATGGCGCACTCAATCCCCTCATCCAGATCATTGATAAAGATATTGAACAAGACTGGCCCCAAAACGGAGCCCTGGGGAACACCACTTGTGACCGGCTACCAACTGGACCTAACTCCATTCACCACAACTCTCTGGGCTCAGCTACCCAACCAGTTTTTTACCCAGCGAAGAGTATGTCCGTCCAAGCCATGAGCTGCCAAGTTACGCATGATGGAGCCGTGCTTTCCTGGAGATGGCTGAACACCTGGCTGCAGATGGGAAGTACTGAATGAATTCCTTGTTTTGCTTTGCTTGCATGCATGGCTTTTGCTTTACCTATTAAATTGTCTTTATCTCAACCCACAAGTTTTCTCACTTCTACTCTTCCAATTCTCTCTCCCATCCCACCAGGGGGGAGTGAGTGAGTGGTTGGGTGGGGCTTAGTTGCCAGCTGGGGATAAACCACAACATTCCCTTTAATTCTGTCAAAAGCTTCAGCTCTAACACTGAACTCAGGGAAAAGCTGAGAACATGGTACAGCACCTTATGTGAGTAACGCACATATTGTTTTTTCCTGCCTATGGACATAAGAGAGGAAAATTTCTCCACTGCATTTTGTTATCAGCATGCAGCATGCTTGAGAGGCTTCTGATTCTTGGGAGTTGGCCAACCTCCTCCAGTGCTCTGGAGTCAACACTGCCATTGCCTGATGTCTTGTGGCACACCCCCTCTTGAGCATCAGGAGCTCCTGGAAAGGAACAGCTCAGATAAGGAGTCAGTCACTGAAGTCATAGGTTACCTGAAGTTAAGGCTACCCATGGTTTCCTTCCTTTTTCTGTTTTCTGTAACCTTCTTCTAAGGCGGTTGTCACCACATTTCTTACATGAAGAATGCTCAGATGACATGTCCTCATATTATTAATTATTATTACATGAAATCATGGAAGTCCTCTCAGTTAGAGAGAATGTCCCAAATGAAAAAGCTCTGACTGGATTGCTCCCAGCAATTCATTTTTCAGCTTTTGCTTTATGCCATGCAGATACATGTTTTGACTGTTTCAATAACTCTTCTTGAAAACATAAACAAATATTAAAAATCTGACAATAAAAGTTGACATTAAGTAGTTGGAGAGCTGGGATAGACATCAGCTAATAGGAATTTCCTGCTGCTACTACAGGTATTTCTACCTTTAATCACTGTTACATTATTTTCTTATCTCAGATTGTTCCACATGGCATGATAGGACCAGGCATCTGACAGGTCCTAAAGAAGCCTTTTAGAGTACACCAAACTTTAACGATTTGCCTTTGCTGTAAGAAGAGAACAATGTTTACAAAAGTTATATACATACTCATGTATTAAAATACTTTTCCCGAGCAGTCATAGCTAACATCAACTTTATGTATGATTCCATTTTGAAATTTCCAACATGCCCATCTCTGCAAGTCCAAGAAAAAAACATCCTTTTCTTTGCACATTCTTTACCTGAAAGTGCTGAAAATCATTTAAAATGAATGGGGATTGATGTGAATCTGTTACTTTAACAAGAAACAATTCGGTATTTCCATAAGCAGTTAGACTATGTTATTAGTCTAAAATCTATCATGCCAAGAAATGACAGAAGCAACTTCTTAACTATATAAAAGTGTCAGGGGTTTTGTTAATGTTTCCTCTTTAGAGAAAAGATAACTCACATTTCCATCTGGATCCAACTCAGCTGTTGTGAAAGAGCAGCATCAGCACCCAGAATAGCAGAAACAGCAGAGAGTCAGAGTTCAGGTCCCAGTGCCATCCTGTTGTTTCTGCAAGAACAGGGCAAATGGTCCTGGAAAAATACAGCAGAATGCATCATGGAGAGGTGCTATACTTGGCTGTAAAGCTCTCTCTTAAGTATTCACTGGTGGTGTTGATTTGTCTTTCTTTTATTTTGCTTATTAAATATGATCTGTGATCCTGTTAGAACTTTGCATGTCACACTGAAGCTTCACGCTAGAAAAGGACTGGGATGGAGATTCCTTATCTGTGGTCCACAGTGCGCTGGTGAGCTCACTGTGCCTGTGGTATGCTGGCTTTCGTCCTGGACTTCAGTTGAGAGGAACAGAGCCAAGGGAAGAAGAGATGAGATAAACAGCAAAAGCAGAAACCATGGTCAACTTTCACAGGAAGGTCAATACCCATATTCCTCTAAAGACCTCTTAAAAAGAGGCACAAATGCTTTTTCAGTATGGTTTTCCATGTAATGTAAATTGCCACAGAGATGTTACACAATGACTCGGAGGATAAGTGCCCATGAAGCAATTTCTTTATTGAGATGCAGAGCTCATCGCAGAAAAGCTGGAAAACACCTGTAGGCATGGGATTAAGTTTCTACTCTGACTGGAATAAAATATACCCTGGCCATTGCTTTTCAAGATCCCACAGTGTACGTCTATTTCTGTCTGTACTCTGAAGGATCCTTCCCTTTTTTTTCAGACGAGAGAATTTACCTGGCTTCTAGCAGAAGAAAAAACATTAAACCACACAGTTAAGGTGGCCCATGATGAAGAGAAGCTGAGTGACATTAGCAAAGTGAGGAAATTAACCTTGTGAAATGCAAGATTGTGCCAATCCTGAGATGCAGTGTTAGAACTGGCTTTTGATGCACCAAGGTACTTCCTCCGACCACCATATATGTTGTATTCCCTGTGAATATAATGAAATGCACAGCACTGGATGATTCAGATGTGTGACCTGAAGATCACAGATGTTGAGGGAAAGTTTCCTGTTGATTCCAGTAGCCTTTAGATGACCATCTTTTGCAGGAAGCACCATCAGTTACTAAAATAGCCTCAACCATATCAAAGCCCTGAGAAAATTAGTTCACTAGGCTGTATCTGTGTGTGCCACATTTTCTACCTTAGCTGTCTGTCTCAGGCTAATCTATTTTAAATAATTATTTCTTTCTGGAGGTTTAAAAGCTTGAGTCATTCTAGATTATGAACTTTCAGGAAAAGCTCCTTTGCCACCTCCTCTCCCCACCCTCATGTTACAGCACTGTGGAGGCCTTGTTCATGAAACTTCACTCCTTCCTTCTATTAGAAGAACTTGAAATTTGACTGTAAAATGGCTTTTCAGACAGAGATGTGCCTTTCACATCTTTGAAAGCCAGCATAAATGCAGACAAATCTAGGTTTCAATGATAAAAATTGCCTGAGACAGCTTTGGTACAAAGGATTTGCCAGTGCTGAGCTGACCAGGACCAATGTGACCAACACTGGGCCAGTGTACAGATATGTGAGAGCTGCAAAACTCACCCCTGCTGAGAAATGCTGGAGGGAAAATCAGGGATGATTCAAGGAGAGAGAAACACATATCCACATATCCAACAGGGATGGGAAGAAACTTAGTGGCCAAAGATGGGGAAGAGGCAGGTTAGCAACAGCTCTGCCCACGCATCTTTAAATGATCGAGTTACGTTCCCTTACAGTATGGCTATGGTATAGAGTGTTCTACAGTATACACTGAATTTTCTTCCTTCTGTGCAGATTTTCACAGCCTTTCCTTCTTCCTATGACTTTTACTACCCAAGAAGGGAGAGAGGTGGAACAAAAAGCTGCAAAACGAAGGGAGTGTGGGTGTGAGGGGGTTTATGTGTGCTTTGGTTTCGAAGCTTTGGCCTGAAAAGAGATATTTGCATTAGCAGACTACAAAAGATGGATGATTTGCTGTACTGAAAAAGTTAGAAACTCCTGCAACGTCAACACAGTTCATTGAAAGTTAAAAGGGGGGCGTGTTATTTTTAGGTGCTAAGTAATTCACAACATTTTGTGTTTAAAATAAAATATTCATCTGTATCATTATGAGTCATCTTTGTTCAGATAGTTTACTAAAATATTCTCCTTATGTAATATTATCATCCAACATACCTGGGATCTCTATTTTATTATAAAGTTGCTGTACACTGGAATGGTATTTGTGTTCTTAAGGCTAATAACAAAGTGAAACAGTATTTCGGGTATAGTGACTATTAACAAGTTGTAAAATGTTGACTTCTCTTGCTATATTTTCGAATACTCTATGTCTTTTCTCTTATTATTTTTCTTCTGCAGTTTATGTGCTGTACGCCTGCAGCCAGGAACATGTGTTTCCAATTATCTGAGCTTTCCAAACCAGCTTTGCATTCAATAGCAACTTTTTTTTTAAGGTACAGCTCCTCCTCCCACAGAAGTTAATATTCCTCTCCTTTTCACGCAGCAAACAGCAGTGGCTTTTGATTTCATGCCCATTTTGGAAATCATTTAATTTGCAGCTCCCCAGACAAGAATGTTATTTTCTTCTAAACTTCTTGTACCTTTTATGAGACAAAACCAAGCTTTCATATTGAATGTATATAAAGTGTTGAAGCAAGAGAGGGAAAACTGATGTCATACAGTCTGCCTTGTATGGCATTTTCTCTAGTTTCCTATATAGTGAAGAATCCAATTTGACCACTACAGCCATGAAGGTAGAACTGTTAGATAGCATCCCACCCTTACACCTCATGCTGCGGCCTTACAAACTCCATTCCTGAAGTACCTGTGCAACCCACGACCTGTAGCATATCCGAGTCATGTGTTGTAAGGTCATAAATTGTGATTATCCCCATTTGTACATGGAGAATTGAGGCAGATGCATGTTTGTGCCCCTGTGTTGGCTTAGGGCTCAAGCTTGCATTTGACACTTCTGTGTGCAGCTCTGGCCCCACAGTTTAAGAAGGATGTGAAGGTCCTTGAATGTGTCCAGAGGGCAACAAAGCTGGTGAAAGGCCTGGAAGGCATGTACTATGAGGGGTGGCTATGGACCCTGGCTTTGTCTAGTTTGGAGAAAAGGAGACCAATGGCAACCTCATTGCTCTCTACAGCTTCCTGAGATGGGGAAGTGGAGGGGGAGATGCTGATCTCTTCTCCCTGGTATCCAGTGATTGGACATGTGGGAATGGTTCAAAGCTGCACCAGGGGAGGTTTAGACTTGACATTAAGAAGCATTTCAAAGCATGTAATTTAGGTTAGAAAGGCCCTTAAGATCATCGAGTCCAACCGTAAACCTAGCACTGCCAAGTCTACCACTAACCCATGTCCCTAAGCACCACATCTATATGTCTTTTAAATACCTCCAGGGATGAGGACTCGACCACTTCCTTGGGCAGCCTGTTCCAATGCTTGACCACTCTTTCAGGAAATAAATTTTTCTTAATATCTCATCTAAACCTCCCCTGATGCAATTTGAGGCCATTTCCTCTTGTCCTATCGCTAACTACTTGGGAGAAGAGACCAACACCCACCTCACTACAACCTCCTTTCAGGTAGTTGTAGAGAGCGATAAGGTCTCCCCTCAGCCTCCTCTTCTCCAGGCTAAACAACCCCAGTTCCCCCAGACGCTCCTCATAACACCTGTGCTCCAGACCCTTCACCAGCCTTGTTGCCCTTCTCTGAACACACTCCAGCACCTCAATGTCTGTCTTGTAGTGAGGGGCCCAAAACTGGACACAGTATTCCAGGTGCGGCCTTACCAGCACTGAGTACAGGGGCACAATCACCTCCCTGCTCCTGCTGGCCACGCTATTCCTGATACAAGCCAGGATGCTGTTGGTCTTCTTGGCCACCTGGGCACACTGCTGGCTCATGTTCAGCCGGCTGTCGACCAACACCCCCAGGTCCTTTTCCATGAGGCAGCTTTCCAGCCACTCTTCCCCAAGCCTGTAGCATTGCATGAGGTTGTTGTGACCCAAGTGCAGGACCTGGCACTTGGCCTTGTTGAACCTCATACAGTTGGCCTCAGCCCATTGATCCAGCCTGTCCAGATCCCCCTGGAGA
Source organism: Pelecanus crispus (assembly GCF_030463565.1). NCBI lineage: Eukaryota > Metazoa > Chordata > Aves > Pelecaniformes > Pelecanidae > Pelecanus > Pelecanus crispus. The sequence goes on along the minus strand of NC_134644.1, from coordinate 165,435,951 downwards.
GCCTTCCTACCCTTGAGCAGACAATGCTCCCACCCAACTTGGTGTCATCTGCAAAACTACTGAGGACACACTCAATCCCCTCATCCAGATTGTTGATAAAGACATTAAACAAGACTGGCCCCAAAACAGAGCCCTGGGGAACACCACTTGTGACCGGTCACCAACTGGATTTAACTCCATTCACCACTACTCTCTGGGCTCAGCCAACCAGCCAGTTTTTAACCTGCAAGAATGACTTGCAGACCGGCAAATTGAGATGCAGTCCCTACAGACAGTGCAAACAAAACCAATGTAAAGCACCTAACAAGAAAATGGACCCCACCCAGAGGCATAGTTCATCAAGATAAGAGATGCAGCCAGAGGGACTCAGGGCATGTCTTGCCTAAGCAGAAGGTGTGGGGCAGCATATGAGGGGATTGGGGTTAGTGCACATCCCTGGGTCCTGGTCCAGGTTGGGATGAGGCTAGAACACAAGTGGGCACAGTAGTTTGGAAGAGCCCTGAGGTTTGTCAGTTTAAATGAAGCCTGGGTGAGTTGCCCAAGGCCAGCATAAGAGCTTGAATTCAGCATTATCCATGACTCTGCTTAATGAATCTTCATTAACAGCTCAGTCTGCTTCCTTTGTATGGGGAAAGGACTGGAAAGGGATCAGAAGGAGTGAGCCACCCCAAACGCCATGGGCACTGCTGGGGCAGAGCGTGCGCTGGGCCCCAGGCAGCAGAAAGGCTGGTCTGAAGATGTTAAGGTGTTAGGAATAGGTTATAAACCCCTGGCCTTTAGTCACTGAGTAACCAAAGACTAAATAGCAGATCACTCATTTGACCTCCACATGAGGAAAAGGGCACGATCCCTCATTTGTATGAGAAGCACCACATGAACACTACTGCATGGTTGCCCTGAGCACCAGGAGATACAGGTACCTCCTTCTGAAGCACAAAGCCAGTGGGGCAGTGTGTGCTGCAGTTAAAAGGTAGGAAAGCAAGATGTTTACCCCCGAAAGAGTCATTCAGCCTGAGGCTTAATTCATGTTTGGTGTTGTATGAGCCTCCTCCACAGACGTGCTGTGTAGCCCTAAAACAGATGTGTAGTCAGCATGATAGACTGCACTGTTTGAAACCTCCGATGATAACACAGCAGAGCGCAAGTGAGAGATCCTGACTGAGCCAGGATAAATGCTGCAGCCAGTGAGCACTCACAGAGGGACTCGCAGCAAGTGAGAGTGGGATGAAGGCAGCCACCACCTCCCACAGAAGAGCTGAAGGAACCTCTCCCAAGGAGAAGCCTATAAACAGAGCATAACTAGCCGGAACAGTGATGCGATGGGGAGAAAGATGGAAATGAGACATCTGCAGAGCACTTTCCTCCTTCAGGAAAGTGCTGCAGTCCTTCTGTGACAATAACGAGTCTCTTCTCTAGTCATTATGTTCTTCTCCCCGAGAGCCATCAGACCTCTCTGGTGATGGTCCCCAGTGCTTAGGTAGCGGATGACAGGAGCTGCAGCCCTTCTGAATATGGGATACAGCACTCTCTAACTCATCAGATCTAATGGAGGCAACCACATCATTTTCTCCTCACCACCCTGGCTTCTTCTTGCAAAAGTCCCATCTTTCTGCAGCAGTCCCAACCTGCTGCTGGGCCACCTCATTTTTACTTACACACTTCGGGGCCATAACAGGTCAGACTTGTATTTTACCCTGCTGCTTTGTTTCTCAGCACTGTTTCCTCATCAGCATTTGAAGATTTGGATTTTGACCACATACACATATGCATACACAGAAAAATCTAAAGGCCTAAAGGATTACAGTCGTGGGGAAAGATTTGGCTTTGAGTTTGTCTTCCTTTTTGTAGACATGTTGCCATGATGGTCATCGCCTATTTCCAAAAGCTGTAACTGGAATTAGAAATATTTATTTTTTCCTGTGGCCTTTCATTTTCCAGACCCCACTAAAGCTCCCTGGGCTAATAGCTCTTGTATACAGTCTATGCTGTATACAAATACACAGCGCTTATAGCATATGAAGTTTGCAGCATTTATAGCAGTGTTGACTCTCAAATGTCTATGACAAGTCTCGTGGCACCCATCCATACTTTTAAATGGTCAACTCCTGGTGATAAGGGATTGACAAGAATTTTACCACTAATTTTTATGTATGCATCTAGTCTTCATGTGTAAAAAATGCTTACAATTATTGTTCATATGACTTCCAAAGACTCAGATCATGAGAAGCTTACTTTTCTAATTGCTAAACCAATCTGGTGATCATCTGGGGGTTTGTCATAGTGTCTATTAATGTCTGGAATTCACGTGTTGTGTTTGTCATTTAAAATTTCTGAAACAAACCAATGACAACACACTGAGGAGGCATCTTTTTCACCCATTTTTAGCAAGGAAGCTGAGGAAGACTTTGGTGGCAAAGGGAGAACAAGCCTGGTGTGATGCTCACAGCATGTCCAAGGAGTCCTCTTAACCCCATCCTTTCAGCATGGCTGACAGCCTGAAAACCTATAGAGAATGATGCAAAGTGACACTCAGAAATTCAAATTTCAGCCTTTTCCTCACTCAGCAGCATTTCATTACTACTGATGTTTGTGGTGTATAATTCAACTTATAGATGTCTCTGAATGTTATCTGGAGTATCCATGTATCTCTGGCAAATGATGGAGCCAGGAGTTACCCTCAAACCATGGGGATGTCTTTAGGTGATAGCTGTTCTCCTTAGTGCCTGTTACTGATTATATAGCTACACTGCATATTTTGAGCAGAGCTGGTTAGAAAAATTGTTTGGACATGTCTTTGGTTTCCTCTTTTCACATGCCACCTCACAAAAACAAAATTAGGGGAGAAAAAGAGAACTATGAAAAAATTTCCCATTTTTTTTGCCATTGCAAAAAGGAAGGATGAACGAAAAGGAGAGGCAAAAAAGGAAATGCTTCGGTGTTTTTTTCCTATTAGAAAACCTACGAAAACACAAAACCAGCTGAAAATGAAATGCGCACAGCCTCCTGCTCATTGCTACAGCCTGTAGTTACCACCAAGGGTCAAGTGCTTCCTGTCAAGGCAGTTTCTAATGCCTGGACCTTTTCCTAACGTCAAGAGGTGCTATTTGCTTAATAAATGTACAAACATGTCGTTAAACCTGTTAGAACACAGCTTCTGCTGTATTTCACTGAATGAACAGTGGGGAAAGCAGCAACGTTTCTTGTGTAATGTAAGAGCACATGGTTTGCTGCTGGATGAAGCGGGCTCGGTCCTTTTCCTAACGCAACATTCCCAGCAGGGATGCTGATCTCAAAAGTAAACCTCCTTGACTGCTCATTTAGGAAGGAGAGGACTAGTAATAAAATTGGCAGGGATCTCCAAGCAAACATGTTAAAATTGAAAGCCAGTGCACAAAGAGATATGTTTTGTAGCGCAGCAAGAAGTCTCTAAACCAGTTAATTACTGAATTTTTGTGAAAAAAATAGTGTTTATAGCTTATGGTAAGTTGTGTCAGTGTTTATGAAATCCTTTTGGTTAGTGTTTTCTACTCATTTTCTCTAATGTTTGCTAAGTTTTAGCATATGTTGTTGTAAATCCAGACAGAGTCACAGTGTGAATGGGGAACTTTGTTTAAGCGTGTTGCAGTATTTCTCTGGCATCCAGTTTCTGGTAGCTACTGAGAGGTCTGGGATTGCTGAGCGCACAGGGCTGGCCACGCTCTAAAAGGAAAGCAAATTAGTTTCATGTGAATATATTAAGTTATTTTTTTCAAGGGTGTAAAGCCTAAGTGTGACTGAAGGGTGAAGAACGACAAAACTGGGACCTGCAAATTTTTTTCCTCCAAATGTTTTAATTATTGTGTTGAATTATTGTTTTCACCAAATCCAATAAGTAGGGTTGTGAAAATTAAAGACCTGATTTTTGTTTCAAATCTATACTGGAAAAAAGAATTCTGACTATTTATAATGATAAGGCTTGTCACTGGAACATGAAAAATAACAGAGCTTGGGACCTCGTAGGTTAACGATAACTCTTTCACAAGCATTTTGTTTACAATCTCAATTATAATTCCATGTGCTTTATCTTTCACATACATAGCTAAACCCTTTTAATCTTTAATGAACTGATTCGTCTTATTTCAGTAGCTATAGACTTCTTTGTGGAAGAAGTGAGAATTTCGTCATCAGCTCCGGGACTACAGAAAGTTACATCCTGGGGGTATGGAGGAAGTGAGTGGAAAGCTCAGCTGCTGTGGGTACATCAAGGGTGGATGTGGTGGAGAGGTTTTTTCCAATTTAAAAGTAAGCATCTTCACATCTGTATTGAGTAAGGCCACTGGCTTTTTTTCTCAGGTGATGGTGGATTTTTTGCAGCTGCTGTGCCCTTTCAGGAATCTTTATCCACTTTTTAGCTTTGATAACTCTGCTGGCCTGAGTTTGAAGGTTTCTCTCTACCCTGTTTCTGCTGAATGTTTCTGTATGGTTTATCTTTGTCAGCTTTGTTATTCTACGTACCATGCTGTCCCTGTTCTCCCTTTTACCAAGACTGACAATAACACCTTTCTGTAGAGCTTTTCAACAGAATTTTCTCATCAAATGAAACTTTTCACAATAAGCACAACCTTTTGTCAACTTTTTTTTTTTAATTAGAAAAAAAAAAGTATAATACTTTTTGTAGTTCTGTACGGAAATTGTTGGAGCTGTTTTATAAACTGGTAGTTTTCCGTTGAACACACCAATGAATTTTTTTACTCCCTTTGAAATTTTTCTAGGCAAAAAGCAGTTTTGCAGCAAGCACTTGCTCTTCTGCTTACAGCCTATTGGAGCTAGCTGGAGGACACTGGTCTTTTTAATTATTGCTTTATCCCCTCTCACCTTGACCTAACTGTGCCCTGGCAGGGAATGTTTGCCTACCTCTAACTGATTTACAGCAGATGTTAGTGGTAATAAATTATATCCCACTTCCCCCAGCTCCTTTTTTTCTAGAGCTGCTTGAATGTTTTCAAATGAAAAGTCTCTCAATCTTAAAAGGCATTTTTTTTCAAAATGTGGATTTCGAGGGTTTATGGATATTTTCTCTTTTTTCCAGTTATACTGAAAAGCAAAGGCTGCACTTTATTTAATTTTCCTCTATTTTTGCTCTCCTTTTGCTACTGGAAAGAGTTGCACTAAGGGGAAAATACAAGAAAAGGGAAGGTGAAAAAAAAACGTGACAACAGAAGAACTTCTATGGAAAAAAGTGAATAATTGAAATAGCTCACTGGCAAAGGACATGGAACAAGAAGGAAAAAAAAAGTCCAACCCTGACATGTTTTAATTTCTCCCTGTTTTTCCACCAGTTCCCTCCTGACATCATCAAGCAACCATTTGGTACTTGTTTCATGTAGCACGTGCTAGGCAAGGGGAATGACTTCATGCTTCTAAAGCCAAGCCTTTGTTCCACCAGCTATTTGCACAGATGCTGCCGCCACCGCTCCAGCCATGCATGTAGGGACTGACCTCCGTCACCAGCCTCATGCATCCTAAAAAGTAGTAGGAGAATGACATGGAACATGAGGAGACAACTTGAAAGGTGTTTCCTGACTCAGAACTGGGCTGGAGACCAGAGGAGATTTCCTGAGGCAGGGATGCCCCAAAAGCCCCATTTTTCACCCCAGCTCTGCTGCCAGGCTCCCCGTAACATCACTTGGCCAACACAACCTATCTCAGCAGACCAGGTGTAATTTCCAAGCCTGGCCACTTCCAGGGAATGCTGTAGCTGATGCTGGTTTGCCAGAGCTTCTGTCTTTGACATAATAAGCAGAAACACGCTGTAAGTAGTAGAAGGTGTTGAAGGAAGCCATTTCCTAGAATGCTTTTATCTTGTTCCTGGTGGGTACCCTAATATAATGATATTGGTTAATATTGCATGTGGGACTTAAATTTCACATGAGTTAATTGCCAATGCCTTAAGCAAGGGCACCAGTCAGTGGATATTACCTCTGTGTCTAATTACTTCCACCAGTAAATGGCAAAGTGAAATTCAAGGTATTAATTTTTATCATTTTTTTTATTGCTATGAAGTCCTAGGAGAACCAGAAAATCTGAAGACGCGGCGTTTTCTTTCCAACATGCTATGTAGGCAGGACTGTCCCAAAAAATAAATTTTAAGAGAGAATAATCATTTTTGGAAGCGGGCCCTTGCCCGAGGAGTCAGTGACCTCTGAAACGCAGTGAAGCCTGCAATTGTCCTCCTACAGAAAACACAGCGGAGTCCCCATCCTGCAAACACACAGGGGCTTAGCTCTGTGTGTGTGCGTGCTCATAGTGCTATGGATTTCAGTTGGACAACTCCCACGTGAACGTCACTGTGTTAGTTACATCTGTGGGAGCGAGGGCTCAGCTCTACAAAGTATTGTTGTTTCTTCATAGAATCATAGAATTGTTTAGGTTGGAAAAGACCTTTAAGATCATCCAGTCCAACCATTAACCTACACTACCAAGTCCACTCTAAACCAATCAAGGGTAGACTAGACAAAACCATGTCTCGAAGTGCCACATCTACCCATTTTTTGAACACTTCCAGGGATGGGGACTCCACCACCTCTCTGGGCAGCCTGTTCCAATGCTTGACCACCCTTTCCATAAAGAAATTTTTCCTAATTTCCAACCTAAACCTCCCCTGGCACAGCTTAAACTTCTTACTGTTGTAGCTAGCTAAGAGTTTCACATTAACTGCTTAACCAAGGTATATAAAAGAAATCAATTATGAAGCCTCAAAGAAGAAACAAAAGTGATGTTGTTAATGTTGGGGAGTGAACTACATACAAGACACAAAGAGCAAAGTCTATTTTCCAGAAACAAGCAGCCAAACAGGCTTCAGCTTACTTTTACTAAGGATTGCAGAGTTTGACCCTCAATTCCTTGACAAAATGGCATAAAGGGAGTGTTCAAACTCCCCTGTTCCTTTAAGAATGCTCTGCCTCTAATTTCTAACATGCCCCCCAACCCTGCTGCACCGGCTCTGGAGTAAATCATCACTGGTACCCTGCAAGTATCTCACAGCCAGCCATATAAATCTTGTGTTACAGCAAAAGAGGGGGCAAACCCAGGTAAAATCTCACAGCCAGCCATATAAATCTTGTGTTACAGCAAAAGAGGGGGCAAAACCAGGTAAAATCTCATAGCCAGCCATATAAATCTTGTGTTACAGCAAAAGAGGGGGCAAAACCAGGTAAAATCTCATAGCCAGCCATATAAATCTTGTGTTACAGCAAAAGAGGGGGGCAAAACCAGGTAAAACTAATTCGGGTCTACCAGTAGCCATGGTTGGCGGCACACAGCCATTCAGGCAGGTTGCCCTGGTGTTGCAGGGCTCAGGGTGCAGTACCATCTCCTTCTCAGAGGAGGAAAATCATACACGTTTCAACTAAAGTATCAGTATGTAGAAACAGTGAGGAAAATATCCTAGCCAGAGCAGCGAGGGAAGGCGACGGCAGGGCTGAAGGCAGGGCTGCTGCTCGGACTTTGGGCAGCTCGCTTTTCCAGGCGTCGCGTATCTGATTTCAGCCCCAGCCCTGGGCAGGGTAAGGGTTAACGGGAGACGCAGCACGTTAACTGTATCTGTGGAGATTATGGCATGTTTATCCAGTGTTCAGATTTCCTGTCTGAGTGTTTGGATTTCCTGAAATCCCTGCTATCAGCCCAAGTGCTGTCCACTGAGCAGACCTTTTTTTTTTCTCTCTCTTTCACCCCCCCCCCCCCCCGCTTCTTTTTTTTTTTTTACTTTGCTCACATGGTAGGTTTTCCTTCCTGCTCTCTTTCCAGTTGTAGTGCCTGTGTCTCCTCACCGGTCAGGACATTTATGGATGCAGATCAACACTCTTAGACTCCAGAACTCTGGGGATTGCTGTACATTGGATTTCCTTTTTTATTATTATTTTATTTCACTTTATTTTGTCTTTTTGTGGCAAGAAAACCTGAAGAAACATGCTCTTTTTCAGCTGCCCATGGGAGAATATGTTTTAGTCTGAGATGGAATAATGGCCTTAAGTTTGAGGACCAAATCTGGAATGGGAATTCAGACTGCACGCGTCCTGGTGAGTTACAGTGCGTTGGGGCCGAGCATGGTTGGTAATGAGCAGGTCTGAGGCAGGGACAAAGGCTGAGAGCTTCCATTCAATGTGGCTGCTGAGCAAACTGCAAAAAGCAGATGGGTGAAACTGAAATGAGAACTTTTTCCAAAAAAAACAACTGAGGTCCGTTTTTAATTCGTAAAAATACACACTGCTCTACAGCCCAGATAACGTCTAGGTGAACTTTACTGTAGCAAAATGCATAAGGCCAGATTCTGCAAGTCCTTACTCATGTAAGTAACTTTTACCCATGTAAAAAATCTCAGCGACTTTAAAAAGAGCTCATGTAAGAAAAGACTTGCCGAATGGGGCCCACATTGAGCACATTGCAACGTCTCAATCTCAGCAAAAATTAATCTTAAAAGAAAAATGAGAATTTTCCAAGTGTCTTTGCATGTTTCCTTGGCTTTTTATGTTTTATTGTTGATCTAGATTTTAAGTTTTAAGAAGAATCCATGTGCCAACTATTTCTCCCATTGTCTCTTAAATAAGTTTGCAGTAGGAGTGAAAACGTATTTCATGCAGCAATGTTCCGGGAGGCCAGAAAGGGGCTTTCTGTTGTTGGAGGGAAAATGCTGAGTGCTATGCTGCTCTGAATGAACTGGAAAGCTGCATTCAGACATGAGGCTTAGCTAAGGTTTTAGCTTAATTTTTGGATGTGGGAGTCTATGATGACATTATTAGCCTTAGGTGGTTTTAGTTAAACTGCAGTCACAAATGCAGTGAGTTGACCAGTCTCAAAATCAGTGACTCAGCATTTGAAAAGAAAAAGTCCTCTTTTCAGACCTCTTTGAAGCATATTTCATTGCTGGCACCCATGGACATGTTGCTGGAGTAAGATGCGGAAGATAAAGCATCACCACGGTTGCAAATTTTGTTCTGTCCCATAGCTGGAGGCTGTGGTTGTGCTGAACATTCCTGAGCTGCTCCTTGGAGCAGCTCCAGGGATTTGGCTCTCTAATTTTAGGGAAAAAAACTTGATTCAGAAATTACTTAGATGTTAGGAAACATCTATAGGGAAAACAGCTTTCTATAGCAATTTTACTTTAGCCCTGATTTTCATTAGACTATTGAAAATGTCCTGAATCCCAGTATATAATACTTCACGTCAATCAAGAGACCTGAACATTTAAATTCTTGGGGTTTAGAAGGAGACAATACTTTCCTTTTTTATACCAATAAAGGGAAAGAGCCATTTTCCAAATTCTTTGCAGAGCTCCAAATCTGAAGTTTTAAACTAATTGCCTGGTGTGCCGGCTTTCTGCACAACCCTTTGAATGTGATCCTGCTGCTCTTCTTCAAGGTCTTCTTTGGTATCGGTGGAAGGTTAGTGTGAGACCAGCCAGACCAAACTCACGTCTTTTCTGCATGCAAGCCTTCAGGAATTCAGTTTTGATTATTAACATAGGGCAACACTGAAACTGATGGTATTTTATGCACTGAAATGTTGGCTCTTGCTGTGTATGTAGGTTTGTACTCTCATTGTAGGGGACTGACCCCCAAAAAATAAAAGGGAGAACAAGGAACCCCTCACCTAAGTCAGACCGGACTGTGGTGCCCTGCCTTGCCGTTAACATGCAGTTTGGTGGTCTGTGGTCACAGATGCAATTAAACTGGCTATCGCAGAAATGTGCTCCTCTCAAAGCTGGCAGATGAGTCAAAATGTCACCAACAATCAGTGAACAGCAGAAAATACAGAGTACAGATGAAGACTCAGGGAAGATATGAAGACTTGTCTAGGTCTACCCAAATCTCCTAGCTTTGGAAATTTCGTTGGCTTTCCAGTGAGCAGGAGGCTTGGGACTGGGTTGGTTGTGGGTTTTTCCCCCTTCTTTTGCAGGACTGTCAGAAATCTGTGGTCTCAGTCAGGTTGGAAATGCTGTGGGAATAGTTTTTCTGGTGGTATTTTGGTATTTCCTCTCCTGCTCACACCCAGACCAGGAAGTGCAGAAGCACAACCTTCAGCTCATTGTGTACGTGTTTCTTTTTATAAACCTGAATTCTCTTCCCCCCACCTTTTTTTTTTTTTGTCCTGACAGCCCTCACATAGGTTTAAGATTCCATTTGATTTAGACTGTGGGAATTTTTTATACCTCTTCATATAACTATACCAAGCACTAAATAGTTCTTTAATAAGTGATTATCACATTAGTTTTGAATTATCTAAAAGTGCAACATTCCCAACTCGGCTACCCACGGCCAATAATGTTAATGTGCTAATATCCCCCAGTAGCAGTTTCTGCTGGCATTTACTCCTGTATCTTCAGCAGTGTAGACCTATCTACTAAGACCTGTCTACTCAGTTGCCCATGAAGATCTTCTGCAAAAGGTCATTTTTTTTGGTATCCAGCTGCACCATTAAACTCTCTAAGATTAGACACTTCATGCTTTAATGTTCTTTCCCTCCCTCTTTTTCCCTTTCTGGATCAGTGAGGAGTTTCAACTCATGTGTCCTCACTCCACGTGTCCAACTCATTCACCATCACGACTGCCAGTCCTCCTGCCTTTCTTGCTGTTGTTGGCAAGTATGGATAAACAGTTTTGACAGGCAGAGTCCTGCAGAGCTAACTTCATACCTACAGTGATGTTTCTCTGTTTAGATGGTAAATGGACCAGAGGAACTAAACCACTTTCACTGAACCTGTTCCCCACATCCAAAGCTTTTAACCCCTTCTTTTTGTGCTGTTTTCTGCAAAAAGCAAAGAATGCAATTTTATTTCATACCTGAGCAAAGCGGATCACATTTGGATTGCTGCTTTTCCTTCCAGACTCTTCTAGCCACCTTGTGGAGTCTTTTATCCGCCATTTTATAAATTAAAATAAACTTAAGATGGATCTTAAAGTTGGCCCATGGCACAATAATTATCTATATTTCCACTTGGGTCCACTCTCGTGAGTGCTACATGAACAGCTATGCCTATCGTGTTTGGAAACTGTCCCCATGTAGGATTGGGTTTGTAAGAGAATTTGCTCCTCAGCAGCTTCATAGTCCTCAAGAATACAAGGAAATGCAAGCAAAGGGAAGTTCATTTACTTCACTAAAAAACTCTGTAATTCAAGAAGATTTACGTAGAGGCAATGGAATTACTGAGGGGTTTTGAGTTCTGTGCTTGTTTTGGGGTGTCTGTTTTTTCATTGCTGTTGGCTCTAGGTCTCTCTCCTGGGCTTTGGGGAGCTGCAGTGCTTCAGAGAGGGCACGAGGTGGGGGAGGGAATGACAGTATGGTTCATTATTTCAGACACCGATTAGCAGCAGGGCTGAGCCTGGACCACGTATTGCTTTCCTCCCATGTGGTACCCATGAGCCAAGCTCCATCCACGCTGAACAGGGGCTGAACAGGGCGTAAATGAAGCTCCTCGCTCAGTCCCCCCCGAACCCCAAAGCTGGCTTCAGCCCTCCTGAGAGGCAGCGATGTTTTTCGTGTATCGTCCTCTATCTTGGTTGGAGTTAACAAAATCCATCTGCCTCTCTGAGTCAGCAGAAAAGTATTCGGTTTTTCTAAGAGTTAAGGGACATGGGATAGGGCAATGTCAAAGTACAGCGGTCTTCCTGTGGCTCGGCGTTTGCACGGCACGCATGGAGAGGAGGTCGCGTTTTCAGTTCCTATTCACCAGACGAGCTGATTTACACCAGTGGAGGACTTGGCCCGTGGCGTACATGGCCATGGCTGTCAAACAAGGTTCCTTTCATCAGTGGTAAACGCAAACAAATGTGCAAACGGCAACAACCAGTGTGCACCGCAACGTGGCAGCTACTAGCAGTTCAGAAAAGGCAAAAGAAAACTCTATTTTCTTCCCATCAAAAGCAAAATGAGGAAGCCTCCCCCCTCCCCTTCCGCCCCCACTGCTACCACCCTGGCTTGAGCAAGTTGATCCGTAGGTATTTGTGTGGGGGTTTGTTCTTGGCGGTTAACCACATAACAATTTGAAGCATGTGGCTAACTCAAAAGAAACTGCCTTTAAACGTTTGCAGACTGTAATTGCGTTAGGAAGAACGGAGCCCTGGCCGGGGGCTGCTGGCTGCCCCGGGTGCTGCAGCAGGAAGCCCTGAGCATCCCACAGCAGGGTCCCATGAAGAGGAAAAAAAACCCTGATTTTATCTCTAGGAGCTTCTCTTCTTGCTGATGCTCTGCAGCCAGGGCCAGATGTTCCCCACCCCCTGTTTTGTGTCTTTATTTGGTGGGTCAGAGCGAAACACCCGGCAGGAAACAAAACGGAGAGAAAAGGAGTGGCGATGGCGGGGAGGGCATTTCGGCACGCAGCTTTCATAAATAAAGCCAGAGGAAAAATAACAAACAAATTGGAGAAGCTTTGCTGCGAAGCCGAGCGTGCCTGAGACCGTCGGGCGATCCCTGGGGAAGCAGTGAAAGGCGCGTGGTGTGGGGCTGGAGAGCCGGCTCTGGCGGGGAAGACGAGGAGCAACTCTGTCCAGGGTGGTAAAATGCTCCAATCGAGCTCTTCTATCCCTCAAAACCTGAATTTGTTGGGCAGGGAGGAAAGGCTGGAGGAAGGATATGTGCGAACGAGAGGGGAGCAGTTGTGCTTGTGAGGGTAAAGATCCCAATGCCTGCGTGGTGCCACAGAGCTCATCATCGCAGAGCCACGGGGCTATAGTAACATCCAATTTTAAAGAATTTGGAGCTTAAAGAAACCAATAAAACTGAAGATTGCAACATTTCCCCATGGGAAGAGATGCCTGTGAGACATTCTGGAAGCGGTTTGTGACTCGCAAGGATCATGGGCTTTTAATTTCCATCCATTTCCAGTGCATCCTCAGTCTGTGATTAGGAGAGCCTCTCCTTGGCTGCAAACAGACATGCTCCTAAGTGTTCACTGCGCAAATAAATTGTGCAATTAATCTTCTTCACCCAGCTGCAAGCCTCGTTTGTAATTCCGCAGGTAAAAATACCATGTCTGTACAATCACCAGAATGGCCCCTGGTTTAGGAAAGCAAATGACTTTTGGATTGTGGCCTTAAGGTTGAAAATTCAACCTGCTTTGGAGAAAGGGAAGATAAGGCCTCGCCGAATCTTCTCTCTCGATTACAGCAGCTGGAGCAGTGGCCTTCTGGCATGGGGACGGAGTGGGATTGCATCTAGAAACTGAGCTGTGCCCCAGGGTCCTGGGAGGATCTGCAACCACGTGCATTTCTCCATATCTGTTCTCCAGTCTGGGTAGAAAAGAAATCAGCTTTTAGTTAGTGGCTGAACGACAGCCCTGGGATTGCCACCTTGTGGCACTGAACTACGATGTGACCACAGGCAAGTCACTGCACGGCACTACCCAGGTCAGCAGCAGGAGAAGCGCGGCTGGCTCCCGCTTTCTCCTTGTTCATCTCTGGAGTAGCCAGAAGGGAGCATGTAAGCGGAAAATGCAGGGCACACAGTTGATGTGCTCCTCAAAACTACTGGGGCAGGAAAAGGGAGATGGCTGCTGCCAAGGCTGGCACAGCTGCATGCCCTTTTTATAGCAGTTGGCCAAGTGCATAGAAAGCAATTTTGTTCTGGCCAGAACTGCCAAGCCAGAGAGGCAGCAGGATGTTTCAGTCGCTAGGACAAGCCTTACGGTATCTAGATTCAGCATAACACCAAGCCCTTAGCATAATGCTGCGATTCTGTATGAGAACATAAAACCACCTGAGCCAACACCTCAGGACCCTATCTCCAGTAGTGGCTGACATATGTGTAGGATGCAAGAGTTGAACAGGGAGGACATGTAGCGGTATTTTCCCAGCTTATGGTCCCAGCTTCCCAGGATCTCACCTGAAGGATTTTCTGAGTCAGAGCTCATACTTGTCCTGCAGATATCTGCAACACAGGTTTGCAGGCTTTTTTCTACTTAAACTAATAAACATTTTAAGTGTTCATTAAAAAATGGCTTATATGGGCACAACAAATTGGTAGACAAAAATGGGTAGACAAATTCATGGAAGGAATTTTGTCCTGAATTTACAGCTATTAAATCATTACTGACAGTGAGGGTCCAATCCTAGTCTCCTACCTGCTTTATAGTAGCGCTACAAACTGAATTTTGTGGAAATATTCCAGTTTTATTTGTGGATAAATAAGATCTATGCCAGCACCATGGAACTCCAACGTTTATTTTATCTAATTTAGAGTGGAACTATATTGCTACTTGCCTTCTTCATTCAAATCCAAGCAGTTCAGTAGTCACCCAAATTAATACGCTTACTGATGTAATAATTTTCCTGATGGTATATTTGTCATAAAATGCTTAAGACTGCATTCTCTGCTCATGTAGGATACTGACTCCATCCATTCGATCAGAGGCAGGTCGTAGTTGCATATCCTTTAATAATTATTTCAGCAGGTGTCCTTTTATTCCTGTTCATAATTAGTAGCTGAGTACTTAGCAAAGCTTGTCAGGATCAGAAATTCCTACAATTCAGTAGTTATCTATATTAATGAACAAAGAGGATCTCTACCTTGGTAGAATAATTTCTGAAGATATTTTTATTAAAACTAATGGGTACCATAATTCTACTTTAAATGCAGAGCTTTTAAATTATTATCAACCAGCAGGGTATAATTCTGATCTTACACTTGTCCTAAATTTATGCCACAGTCTGACTCAGAATTAATCAATGGTAAGACAGGTCTTAGCCAGAATCCCAGATCTCACAGGTCATTTAAACGTTTTTGTTTTTTTTTTTCCTGTGTTTATGAAGTTGTGGTTGAGAAGGAGCTATCATGTTCATGTGTTGACCAGGATGGGGTTAAAAATCTACTTCTGACCCAAGATGATCTACAGCTGGTATTTGTTCTTACCACCTAGACAGCCAAATGGGATTTGGCTCAGTTGAAACAAATTTCCTTACCATTGAGAATATTAGACTTAAAGGGCATCAGTAGCAGCAGGAACAAGGATAAAAAGGTGATTGTAAGTCATGTTTTGCTCCTGTATGCTGGAGCAATAGGACAGCCTACCTGACACCTGGTCTGAGTTAGAGAAATTGCTTGACTGTTGAGATTTATGCTTTTCTTCCCAGAGTTCCTGGGAAGCTCAGAACAGTAATTACACAGTCCCCCCGTAGGGCGGTATATACATGTATGCACATGGTTGTCATAAACTCCAATGCTTTATCCCTTCCATTGCCTTCAAGCGCAGAGAACAGCCTGGCTGTTCCTCTTCAGCTAGAAACCTCCTTCCCCCAAGGATCATTTCTAACACTACTTCTGCCCATTTTAAGACCGTTTCATTTCCCAAACAGTCAGAAGGCCCTAAGCAGCTCCTTCTCAAGGCAGGGATCTGCAGTAGGCCCTTGTCCTGTGAGTCACATCGGCAGTTTCCTAAGCCAAGTCCTCCAATTGCTACGACTTGAGCAAGAGTTAGACTTGCAAGTAAACTCCCGCAATAGATTTGCACCATTAGGCAGATGAGGCACAAGAGGGGACATGACCCCAGCCAGTGATACCAGGCTTAGCCTAACCCTAAGGAAAACAAGGAGTGTTAGACAACGCTTTTTCATGATGATGGATGCTGAAGGACACCTTATCATTTAAGGGAATCTTATTCATGTGGTAGTTTACATCCCGGGAGAAAAAAAGGACTTATATCATGGAAATTTAGATCATTTAAGTGGAGTATAAATAACATGTTACTGAGAACTCTGCAATATTTGTAGCCTGGTCTCTACGAATGAGGCTGAGGCAATTGCACTGTGTGTGCCTGTGTCCCCCCAAGACTTTGAACCCCCCTCAACCAAGACAGATGGAGGAACAGAGGTCTCAAGTGCTCCTACACATTTGGTAAAAACAGGCAGATGGCTAGAAGAAAAAAACCACTGTTTGTAACCTCTGACGACCTCCTCCCCAAGGGAAAAGCCACAACTACTGTGAGACAAAAAAAGAATTTCCACGGGAGTGCAGCACTGTGCTCACCACAGCCTGGGGGAAAAGCTTCCACAGGCGTTTGCCCTTCAGGCTGCCCCAAGTCCTCTTGGTGTTCACGCAAACCTGCACGTGCCAGCGTGGCTTTAGGAGCAATAACAGGTGAAAGATACCTCTCCTTGGAAGAAATACGTTCTTGCAATATCACAGGCCATTAAACCACCATGTTAATGCGAAAAGCGTTTCCTGGGGATAATAATATCCTGACATCATTATTGCTTGCATACTAGTGCTGGCTGCTAGTACAGTGGCAATGTTTTGCTTAGGCAAGCAATAGCAGGAGAAGACCCTGTTTGCTAAAGCTGGCCATTGTAGATAAAAGCTTAAATCAGTAATTTTCAAAGCTGGTTGCCTAAAATTCAGAGCCTCAGCTCATACTGAAGTCCTGGATAAATCATTTCAATGTCCTTTTCAAAGTGAGGTCAGTTATTTCAGTCCACTAATTAGGGTTTCAGTAGACAAGAGTTCAGGACTTCCTCTTGAGTTTCCCAGTGCAAGACAATGTATCTCAGTCCTGAGCTGTGGAACATTTGTTTTTATAATTCAAGGGCCTTTCTAAATAGAAATCATCAGCTGGGCCAGACTGTTGAAGACAAGTCAATTTGCGTCTTGGAGAAAGACACTGGGCTCCCTCCAGAATGTGAACTTAGATGGGAAAGGAACTCAGATCCCCAGAAAGGACCGCTTAGTGCTTTCGCTCCTTAGCACCTCCAGCCATCTGCAACGTATATTAGTTTACCAGGTTTAGCAGGAGATGAGTGGTGGCCACGAACACCAGAACTGAACAGTCTCATCCAGCTCCTACTCCAGATGCAAACTGCAGCGGGCTTTGGTCTGGTTCCCACAGATACAACGCAAGGGAGGAGGAAGGACCACAGTGACCAGGCAGCATCTGCGTGAACACGGGCAACACCCTCTGGTTTTGACAGTAGTTATCACAAGAAAATATGTTTCTGATTTGTCCTTTCCTGTGCATGACAAAAACAAATGAGATATTTGTTTCCCAAAAAGGAAATAGGTTAATTCTGGAATGCACTGGGCAGATCAGGTTCTTCTAAGTACTGAAGGATACATATGTGGGATTTCAACATCTTTAAGCCCTCCCAGGATATCTGTGCAATATTAATTGTGTCAGTTACTGCACTGTTTTTGCAGCAAACAGTAGACCTGATGTAAGGAAACATGGCCTCATTTATGCTGTTAATGTAGCCTTTCTAAGAAGCAGAAGCTATTTGCAAGATCATAATTTCCCTCACAGACGCTATTTTTAATTGGGGAAGAGTTCTCAGAGGAGTAATAGTCTTACTTCTGTTCACACCTGTGCAGAATTTTCCTGATCAAGAGAAAGAGGACCTGAGCAACTGCTTCTCTAAGTAATAATGAACAGAGAACTGTTCAGTAAATCATAATGTGCAATAAAATAAAAAACAAAATTTGGCTGGAGATTAATGACTGGAATGGGACTTACTGAATTAAATTGGGTCAGATGTTCCCTGGAAAAAAATCTGAGTTAGAGTCACAGTGCTCTATGGTTTCGGTTTTGTTTTTCACAAAGGAAGGTTTAACCTGATCGTTTTGTAACTACTAACAATTTCTAGGCCTTGCAGAAGTGGTCTTAGGGGCCTGCAGGAGGGGACAGGCGCCGGCTGGAAATCCCGGTCCCGCTCAGGCAGAGGAGGGGACTGAACGTGGAGGCTCCCCAACACACAGTGCCATTAACAGTTCAAGTGCCACAGGGGGCATCACATTTTTACAAGATATGAAGGGCTGACTTTAGTTCCCACCTCCAGGGGCAGATTCATGATTACAGGTCTGCTACAGAGTCAGATACCCCTGAATTCTCGAAGGCTGTGATCAAAGCCCGGTTGCACCTCTTGTATTCCTTGTTAGGTGGTAGGTGCCTCCTCCTTACTGTGTCTTCTTCTGTGAACCCACTGTTAAGTGTCCAGCCTTCCAGATGTTGGCTCAAGAGACATATGGGCAGGTGACTGAGCCTTCTGAATTTTCCCAGGGACTAAGGCACCAAAAACCTACACTTCGCTTGGTGTTTCAGTGCCAGATTTGCTTGTGACTCCAACCTCAAGCAGCAAAATGTTTGCGCTTCTAGCACTGTTCACTGAAGAAACCAACTTAAAACTGTAAACCAGCGATGGGGACTGATGTTTCCCGTTGGTAGTTTTTTTTTAACCAGAGGTGTCTCTTGTTTTGTCAAGATCCAGACTCAGTTCATTAATATATCAGAGGAAGGAAACCAAAGCTGCATAAGTTACCACTGATCGTGCTAGAGATACCGAAACTTTTCCCCCCTTTGATTAATTTGATTTGCTGAACTGAAAGTGAAACAGATCCCTAACACGACAGATAAAAAGGCCCACCTCAGTAGGCATGATGCTGAAGGTATCATCTTCTCGCCTGCTTTCAGGCACCTGGCAGCTCTGCAGCAGTGGGTTTAGTGACTTTGCTTTATTAACTCAGTTTCCTTAGGCTTTTGTAAAAAAATGGACTTAACAACAGTTGCCTAGAGCCAGAAGAAGAAAAGCAAGGATACATTATTAAAACTGAGAATGCAATACCATTTTAAAATTCATCAAAGTGCTCAGAACAAATTCTCCAGAGATTGGGGGCTTAGTCATCCCAGGTTTCTCCAGCTCATTTAGATAATTGCCCCTTGAAATAGTTGTCCTCCTCTTTCCTTTTTTTCTTCTCTTTTCTTAACACTGGCACTTGGCAAGTATTCACTGAGCAGGCAGCTCAGCTCCACAGCTGCAGAAGGGCAGAAGAAACCTCAAGATTCCCATCAGGCACATCTCTACTTTCTGTAACCTGAGCCAACCACATCTGAGTGCATCCAAAATAGTCATCCCACTGTCACTTGCTGAGATATTAGCAACTCATTAGCCAGTTTAATTAATTAACACACTGGTAAAATTCATTTCTTTATGAAGTGATTTATTAAATAATAGGAGATGTTTAAGAGAGTGTAATGTGTCAGCTATTCAGTATTTTTAACTACCATCAGGGCCTGGAGACACTCAGTACCAATGCTTTCCCACTTTCTTGAAAACGATATGATTTGATTGCTTATGTCTCAGTATAAATTCATGCTGTCACCAAGAAAGGCAGTCCAAGTACCATCACGTGAGCTTGATCAGGAAAAATATAAAACTTATACTACAGCATATACTTCTTTTGTATTTTATTTGTGTGACTTCTATCCAAGAAAATCTAAAGATTTTTACAACTTCCCATTAGATTGCCAGTGGAAAGTATGTCAGTATCCATGGTAGCGCACCAATAGGTATTTTTTAGCTGGGGATTTCCATTAAAAGTTTTCTTTTTTTAAAATTTGTTTCCTTCCTCCTGCCACCTCTTCTTGAATGTAGAATTAGAGGTATGTTCTTGTTTCTGCCCATGGCATGGTTCAGGTAGAAATAAGAAGGCCCTGCTGCAATGCAGTTAGGGGACACAGCATCTTTGGAGTAGGTGTCTACCTCTGGGCTCGGCACCCTACTCTCTCTCTTTTAATCGACAGAATGAAAGAGACAGTTTAGGCTGTGATTCATCTGACCTTTGTAGACATCTACTTTAGTATCTCTATTTTAAACATCTACTTTTGTAGGATGAGGTGAGCTGCAACCTAGTTTCAGCTGTCTGTATTGACTGTATCATCAGTAACGATAAAGGAAGCCTGGGGTGAACAGACTAGGCAAAGACACTTTGTCAGATACATCCCACTTTTACAGTCTAAAAGTTGAGTCAGAGCTCACTAAAGTGGATGTAAAGAATCCCATTTACATGGACTGAGTTTTGATCAACTTTTAAAGGCTCTGTTCTGTCACTTACTTTGAGTTAATCTCATTTTTCTATGTAGCTAGTACATATGATTTCAAAGAGCATGCCCATGGATCTGAGCATGACTCACTGTAGGGGTACATACAGACATGAAGAACCAAAGAAGAGAATACTTAGGAACATCTTTGCATTGAGGTTTCTATGTGCCTTTTATTTTGGGATATTCTGTAGAGATGCTTTCATAGTTCTGCACTCTGCTGAAGGACAGGATGGCTAGCAGTATTATATCAGCCAAAATACATGACATTTTCACAGGGCTGCTAAGTAGGATAGTGGTACTGCTTGGTGCATGTCAAAGGGGAAGGCATGAAAAACACAGAAATTTGAAGAGCAGAGTGGTACCAAGACAAGAGGGGTTGGCAGAAGGCACCATGGAGTCATCCTTGTGATCAAAGACTGGCTCTGTATTTGAGACATCAGACTGAAGATGAGCACATCGTGGCAGAAGCCACAAACTGGAGCCTGATGTGCTTATCTTCAGTCTGGGGTCTCAAGAACAGAGCCAGTCTTTGATCACAAGGATATATAGTCATCCTACAAATATATATGAGATATATTCATTAACTTCTGTGAGGTGTTCAGAAGCAAGGACAATGCAAGATCTTATTAGTGCCTGACTTACCAATGAGGGCTAGGAGCAGGAGGTGCCGCTTGCTTTGCTTGAGAGCTGCCAGCACTGAGTAGAAAAGCTGCTGTAGGAAGGACATGGAAAGTTCATATGCACCAGACTTCGTGCAGACACAAGTTGATCTTAAATACAGCTATACCAGGTTTAGTTTCTAATTTTTATAATGACTTCTTACTAAAAATACATTCAGCAAATGGTTGATATTGAATTCAGCCTACAATCAGTGGCTATTGAGAATGAGTGGGGGCAGTGACAAGAGGATTTGATGTTGCATTCAGATTATATTCTTAATCTATTATCCATGTACCATGTACAGGATATTTTGCTATAGACTACGTACTGAGTAAGTCATTAAGCAGTGACTAACTTTACAGAGAAGGTGGGAAACAATCTCATGTGTAATTAGCCCCTCACAGTCTTCAGAAATGGATTGTAAGTAACTCAAAATCTTGGACTGTGGATGGCAGCCTTGTCATCAAATATAAAAAAATACCCTTGACAAGATCAGTGAAAGCTCTTCAGAGGTCTGAAGCCGAGCAGCAGTCTGACTAGCTGCTGCCTCCACAAAATGAAAATTCTTCCCTGAGCCCAAGAAACAGCCAATGGATGTAGTCAGAAGTGATAAAAAGGTCACTCACTTAAGTGGATACAAGGAGATTTAAGTCACAATACCATCATCCTGAAGCCCTTGGACAAATAACAAAAGACAGGCTTCAAAGACTAGAGAGTCCTTCAGTCTAAATACTTACACAAATCTCTTTGTCATGTGTCTGAGTCTTAAAGAAAATTCACCTTTGAATGAGACTGCAGAAAATTACCAAACAAGAACGCTTAAGCCCTCTATAGCATGTGTTGTAACATTGTACACCAAGAGTGTTGATATATTGCAAAACTGTTGAGTCTTAGAATTATCATGTTTTGCAGCATGAATTCCTAAACCAGATTTAAGCTGTCCGGTGCAAGTCTTCTATAGCACTTGCACAGCCCAAATATCCTATCATGATCACTCCATCATCATATAACGATCATATCATCAGATGAGGACGGAGAACTAATTTCCATTCTAATAGTAATGCCATCTCCTAAAACGAGATTCTTTTTTTAATCAGCTGTTCTTTCTAAGAATACTGTCCAAGAAACTATCTGAATTTTTAAGCTGATTTTCCATACATATTCAAACAGAAGTGTATTTCAAGATGAATGGAAGAAAGCTCATACTTTGCCAATATATTTAAAAGTTCAGTGGAATGACCTGGGGATTCATAGCCCTCTCACCCTGACATCAATCCAGTGTAAAACACTGAAATGGCTAATTCCAGGCACTATTGATAAAGAATCAAGAGAAAAGTCATGCAATTCATGCCAATCAGTATGGAATTAAGGAAGATATATTTCATTTCAAGAAAGCTATCTTGGTATTTTTTGAGGTTTTACATTTTCCTGAAAAAAAAACCCCAATACTATTGATGTAATACTTATGAACTTTGGTAGAACTTCTGGCACCAAAGAACATTTTGATTAAGAAATTAGAGTTACCTAAAGTCATCACTGTAATTATTTAATAGATTAAAAACTGAGCAATTGACATTTCTTAGAAACCGTTATAAATAGGGACTCATCATCAAGAGGCTGTCAGTCAGCTCTTCAGGGTCACTCCTGGGCTCTGTGCTGGGTTTGACATTGTAATCAGCAACTTGTAAAGAAAACAGAATTATTGCTGGTAAAATGAGCAGAAAATGAATGGGTCTGCCTTTCCCTGCCTTGAGCGCTCAGACCAGGCACTGACCACGCAATGCATTTTGCCCTTGGATTCCAAAGGTCAATTACAGCAACTCCTAAGAACGTGTTCAAGTCCTCTTGTAATGACAGCTATGCATGGACATCCAGGGTAAACCAGAATGTTTAACAAAGACATACATATACTGCCTTGGTTACTGCCATTCAGTGATGACTTTTCCATTATTACTTCATTCAGGATTTAGTGCATGCCTATAAGCATGCTAGTATTTTGGTGGTGTATTTTTATAGAAGCACTGAAAATGCATACAGCTAATGTATGAGGTCAGGATGGAGCTTCTATTGCTTAGGACATACTAAAATCAAGTCTGAGGTGACTTGTCCACAGACAAATATCCTTGGATTTGCTTCACTGAAGTCTGTTAGAGCACATCCTAATAGTGTTATCCAAATCATGGATTAGGGTGAAGCCAAAGAACTTGGTTGTTACATCCTGTTTGCATGATACCAACATAGACACAAACAGAATGAAACCTACAGCAGATTTTGGCATGAAATGAAAGACATTTACTTTAATCTCACAGTTGTTCAAGAACATGTCAGTTATCCCATGAAAATAGCTTCAATAGCCTTGCAAAATGTGATTTTGCAGACAATCTTTAAATTTGTAAGATATGCTTTTCAACAGGATATAGATAGAGCAATTACTTGATTCCCTGTAGTTCAAATAACCAGCTTAATTTTTCATTTGCAGAAAACAAGATTTTTTCTACCTGCTTTATTTTAAAACTTCTTGTGATATAAAAGCTTTCTGCTCAGTCATTAGCTGTAAATTGCAGAATGAAGCAGTACCCTACAGCATTTCCAGATGAAGCAGTCTGTTTATACAGAAAGCACAAGAGCTATAATTACTACATGATCACATTTGTATATCAAGGTCACAATTCTGTGATTCACGCTATTGTTTGGACATAAAGGGAGTTGATTTTCAGCATGGTGGTGTACAACTACTATTATTGTTACATCAGTGACTGTAGAAACAATATTAACTTTTGCTTGTTTGAGTTTTTCTGTTTAGGTTAAATCCAGTTCAAGCATACACGAAAATTGTCTGGTTAATATTTGTCCTGTAATATTCATTAGACGTGCAAAATATATATTTATATTATTGCTGTTCAGGTTGTGTATTCTACTATGAAACAAAAAAAATCCTCCAAAACAAAAAGCATACCAAAATAGATCATTAAATGACTTACACATGAAATCACACAAAGTTTAAGCAGTATCAAATACAGGTAATTGAAGAGTATAAAAATATTTCCTGATCTTTTCCTCTCCTCTGCAAAATCCCTGCATTAGTTTTGCTTCTTGACTATTATCCAATATATTGGCAATATTTATATTCCGTTCCTGAGAATCCATTGCCTTTCCACACTAACCAGTTCTAAAAGCTTAAAAATACGGGGATTCAACTCATTATACTTATTAGTTAACAGCTAAGGTTAGTCAAGCACTTGATTGTACCAGTTAATTCAATATGATTGTATGTATGTATAATCAGGGACAAGAACAAATGCTTTCCTCATCTGAGGACTAATAGAATTTGCTATTGTATTATTGTATTGTATTGAATCGTCACCCAGCTGCCATTGATGTCACCCTGTTCTCAGCTAGGCCTCTTTCTTACTTAAGCCCCAACTAGTCTTTCTGCTTTCAGGTGTAGGTGTCCCTAGGTAAAAAGCAATCATATTTCCCCAGGTTTTCATTGTTCTCTATCTATTCTGGGGTTTTATATTTCCTATTCACTGCCCGTTCCCACTCACGTACTGTCCTGCGTAAGGACTTTACATAAATCTGATAGTGTTACCTTCACATTGCCAAGGACAGTTGGAGAGCACCATTTTTTTGGGGGTGAGAAACAGAGTCAAGATGCCATCTTGACACAGCGCAAATTCTACTACTGACCTTGGGTTGAGGGTTTCATAAAAGCCTCAAAAGACTCTTTACCCAGACAAAACACTCACATGGGCGTAAGGCCTGAGGAATTTGCCATCTGTATGATGCCCTAATAACTTGTCCAAGGTCACCGAGTCAGGTGTTGAACCCACATGAGCATATTCATCACTGGGCCACCTTTCTTCCCTCTAGGAGAGCCACATGTTTCCTTCTCAGTGTTGTTTCTCATCAACCAATCCTGATAACTTCAACCAACTTGATTCCTTTATAAATATTTTCCTGGATTTCTTTCATATTTCATTTTATTTGCTGGTTGCTGTAGCACTGAGAGGTTCAGAAATGAGTAGGAGACCTAGAAAGGGAATAGAATCACCCTGAGCCACTCAGATCTAACCGCAAACAATGGTAATGCTGCCTATAGCAAATGGGTAATTAAGTAATATTCAGTAGCTTATTATAGCAGATGTAAGGAGATTCTCTGACTTTTTTGACTTATGAAAAATAAATTACCATTAATTCAAAACATAATCTCACGTACATTATAGTTACTTGTGAACATAGGTCAGCATTCCATTCAGAAAGCAGAGAGACATCTTTTTTTTTTTTTTTTTTTTGCTTTGATTTGAATAGCATAAACCTATAATCATGAAGGTGACTGTTTTGCCTAAGGATATGGATAATATCATTAAAAGGAACAGATGTGCTGTAAAGTTAAACAACAAGCAGACATGTCATCATGGGTTGAGCCAGATCCGGGATTGCCAGTGGCTGTGATTTTGTTGTAAGACTGTGGTACTTAGTTGTCGGCTGGTGGAGGCCTTTCCCAGCCCATGAAAACCAGTGCAGCACCCAGGTCTTCTTCTAACTCCTTTTTCCTGCATGTTACATAATATTCAAGCATCATATTCTCAGTTTAAGGTAGATACTTCTCCTCTTACACCCTTGCCTTTGTATGAAAGGACACACCTCTTCCTTATGGACAGAGTCCATAATCATTTCTTCTCACATGCTGCCAAGCTGCTGGCATACCTGCCAGAATCTCAGATCCTTTCCAGCCAGTATGTAAAAATCTGAAATCTGCTGGTTAAAGGGATGTCTAGCCCTCCTAATGGCAAAAGGGCTCTTGACAACATCACTTGAAAGTATCCTAAAGGCTCAGAAACAGAAGGGAAAAGAGATAGAGTAACATCCCATCCAAAAACTTTTATGTCGCAATTTTTAATTGAATCCCCTGTGTCTTAGATACAGGGATTATCTATGTTATTTTTAATGTTAAGGGTTGGCAAACCTCCAGACCCACATGACATACTTGGAAACAAAACAAACAGGACAAAACCCACAAACAAACTACAGCAGTCTCTGGGGAAATAGGTCAACAGAAGTAACAAGACTTCTCTTAGAGAGGTTAGGAAAAAAACCTCATGGAGAAAGAGATGTGCTTTTCCTTATGGAATCAAGTGGTGTGCTCAAATGGAAACAGGCAGACTGGCTAAGCAAAGGGTGTGATCTGGAGGTGGCCTCCCTCCTGCTCCCCTTCTTCCTTGGCCCCTCTGTTCGATCCCAATCTCATCCTCACAGGTCCTTGTCACGTCTCCTGTTCTGCCAGCCTACCTGCTCCACATCTGTCTCGTGTGGCTTGTCCCAGTCTCCTTGCTTTACCACCTCATCTTTAAAGGCAGAGGCTTCTGGGTAGCCTTCTCCTCCCCAGCACCAATATCTGGCCCCAAGCCCTGGTCAATCTTTTTCCACCTTGTCCCTTTGTACCTACCATGGAGATCAGCCCGGCAGGTCTCAAAGTGAAAGGTATGTCGCAGTCCTACCCACCTCCTCCAGAGGCTCTGCAGCATCTCTGTCACCTTCCTTCCCCCACAGCAACACAAGTCTTAAACTGGAAATAGTATGCAATATAATAGTGGAAAAGTCTGATGAAAAAGTGTGAAACCACTTGTCCATGTCCTGATATGACCATCTCCCCACACCCTCCTCCCCTCTCCTACACGCAGGATTCCTCCCTGTCAGGCCACTTCTTGCTCCCAGTCTCTTTAACCTTCAAATCGTATCTGCATCTTCCACAAAATATCAGTCTGGTGCATACACCTGACATGGAAATTTTCAGCCTGAATGGTTAGACTGAAGTTATATCTGAAAACAGGGTCTTCTGAAGTGTCAGACAACTTGGACAGGCAATGCTACCAGCTCTGCGCTCGGTGCAGCTGAGCGAGTAGTTGCCACATTTAGTTAGATGAAGAGTTCCCCCAGTCACCTAAATGAAGCTCTCATGTAGCAACTTTTAACAAGGTGTTATTTTCAGGGGATTTCTAATGGATCTGTTTACCACAATGAAATTCACAATATCAAATGCAGTAATCAAATAATGTAAGATAAATTGCTGTCACTGAAGAATTAATAGACATTGTTTCAAACTGACTGTATAATGATCTTGTCGGTCCCATAGCTTTGGTCAGTTTTACTTACTTGACCTTTTCTCCTCATCTAGGTAGGTTTCTGGTCGTGACAGATGAGACATGAGATCTTCAGCTTCCAGGCTTTCAAGTTTTTCTTCAAGAGATTCACTATGGAATCGGTAAGAAAGACATAAATATAAATAACTGGTTTAAAGTGTAAAAAAGCAGACCAGAATCTTTGAAAAAATTATGTCAAAAGAAATTGGTTTTATCAATTGCAATACCTGCCATTGTGGGGTTTTTTTTCTGTGCTTGATACCACTTTGGACATTACTACAGTGGGTGTTTTTCAGAGAAAGTCTAACCTATTGATCCTTCTAAGGATCAAAAAAACAGTGAATCAGTAAATCCTTACAAAACATTGACCGCCTGAGCAAGTACTGGAACAAACACTAACATGTATTATGTATTTTGCTTTGCTTTCATAGATTTCAAAGCTGGAATGGGGGGGTGGGGTATAAAAAGGACACTTTTTGTAACTCGTTTCAACTCATCTAGATCTGGTAACTGGTGTTGTTTTAACTTTGAAAACAACAAATCTCTGAGATCAGCCTAAAAAATCTATGGCAAGATTTGTGCGGGGGCTTGGAAGAGGAGGGACTCTCCTCGTCATGTGAAGTGCTGAATAGCACACAGTTGTCTAAATATGCTTTTGTTTATTCAGCCTCTGGATGGTGAGTGCTCTTGTTTTAAAGTTTTTACTGTGTTCCATTGAACCAGTAAAAGCTACATTTGGATTGCCTGAGTTGAACCCCCTACAACAACAACACTGAGAGTTAAGGCTGAGGTTTTCTTTGTACCTGGTGCACTGGCTGGAGCTGTCCTGGCACAGGTCACTGCTCCCTGCATGGCCATCGCAGCAGTGGGGGACTTTTCATCTTTTTGTCGTCTTTTCTTGTTCCTTGGGAGAAACAGTTGACCATACTGCGCTTCAGCCCAGCCAAGAGGGGTGAATCACTGCTGCTGATCTTCTGAAAACGGAATAAAACTTCCTTTGGTGCATTTGCTTTGTCACATGGCTATGCATATTTTTCCTTTTTAAGCCCATGATGCCTTAAATAAGCAAGAGTTCAGAAGTCAAACAATCATCTTTTGAAAAGTATGAAGCTATTAAGCTGGATATTTCTACTTGATTTTGAAACAGAACGTAAGTTTTTATGTCCTGTTGCTCCTAGATTTTCTTGGAGGAATAAAATAAAACACAACCACCAATGAGCAAATAAGTAGTGGTGAGATCACTGAAATTAATGAAACCTGTTTTCCTGTGGATTTGGGACTTGACTGCAGCTCCTGAGGAGGTGCAAAACATCCGTGAAACTTTTCCCATGATTGGGACACTTACAGGATTTTTCTCCTACACCGGTTCTCTTGATAAAGAGCAAGATGAGGGTGAAACTTTTCTGTCCGTGGGGGCAATAAACATCTTTTTCCTCTCCTCATTTTTTTTTTCCACAAAACTTCTAGGAACTGAAGAATTTTGACACTTTCCCTGCCCCCCTTTCAAATTTGCTGGGATCAGCAATGCATTAAAAAAATCATTAGAGGCAGGACAGATGAGCAGATGATCACCCTCTACTGTAGTCAATGGAGAGCTAGTCAACTTAGGAAGCAACAAGCTCAATTTCAGTGGTTAAAAGTAGAAGCAAATGAGTAGTCAGAGAGAGGGGCTGCTACAATGGACTTCTAGACTAAAATTCCAAACCTCTTTATTTCATTTAGCACCTCGTGAACGCTGACCCAATGGAGACTAGGTCCATGCAGCAAGACCAGTTTCCAAAGGCTTCCAGACAGTTGTCTGCTGTCCTAACAGAACCCCACAACTACAACATTCAAACATCTTCTTTAATAAAACATAATAAAACATAATTTTAAATTTGAGTAATTTTTGCTTGATGACAAGCCTTTGAGCATTAAAGCAGATATGCCTGAAATTATTTCAGGTCTTATGTATTGCCAAACATATGAATCTCCTTGATAAACAAACAAACAAACAAAAAACCTGCACACCCCTCCCCCCCAAAAACCCAAAAGACATCGCTCCTAAATTGAAAATTTCCTATGCTAAGTTCAATTCTAGAGTCTGGCCAAGTGAATCATCCTTGAAAATAGAGGCTTATATAAAGGAAATGCAGATGTGCTATAAGTTCAGTGGTTGCAAGGGCCTTTTTTACAACATCCAACACCTGCAGATTTATTTCCAGCATTTCTCTAACGAGGTGCTCTTTAGGAAATTAAGACATGAAGTATGCTCAGTCCACAGTATAAGCCAGCTTTTGAACTTCAACTCCATAGGCCCATACAGGTGCACGTCTGCAAACTGTGTCTTAGAAAAGCTTGTGTAAAGCCACGAGTGACTTCTATGTATCTGTTTAGCACAGTGGGGTCGCAGTACCTCTTCTTCCACTAAATACTGCTCTAATGCTAATAAATGCATAATACAGAGGGGAAAAAACCCTAAAACAAAACCAGCACTCTCTGCTTTATATTTTCACATCATGAACGACTAGTAGAAAGCAACCCTTTCATTTACCTGCCAATCCTTTTTGTCTATCCAATAAAATGCTGATGAAATTGTTTGGCCTGAGAGCCCTTCTCATTCTTCAGCTATTTTTTGAAACTCTTACAATAAAACGTATAATAAAAATACTTAGTTCTGATACAGCACTACTCAGCTGGAAAAGCCCAGTGTGCTTTCACCTAGAAAAATAAATGTAATTGTCTGCATTCCAGAGATAGAGAAATGATGTACACAGAGATCAAATGCCATGTCACAGCCATGAGTGGCAGCTCAGGGACATCATCCCAGTCTACAGAGCCTTTATTTTGTTCTCAAACTGCTTCCCAGGTTCATTTTGGCCTGAACCTCCCGTTTCACTGCAGGCAAGACGCATGCTGCCATCAGCATACATTTAGCAGCTTAGGTAGAACCAGAGATGTGCCTGGATGATGACACAGCCATATCGTTCCCAGAGGGAAAGAGAAAATATTGAAATGTTTGCAGTGCGGGTTGAGGCTTTATTTCATTCCCTTTTTATTTTGGAGAGCCTGCTATGCCAGCTGCCCTGCAACATGTTCATTTCTGCAGTATCACTTGCTGATTTTAGTCATTGCTATTTCTCATATTAAAAAAAAAAGTATTCAGTTACTATGATGCCTGCTTTGGAAAGACTCTTATTTCTCTTGTTTCAATCACAGAATACCCCTTCATGATATGTTGGCTTTGTCTTGTGCTTTGCAATCCCACTGGCATGGCCTGCTCTCATGCTAATGTGTCTGCCGTGCCCTTCCCAACAATCCTTCAAGGATTTGGTCAGGGTCAGGAATGCAAGGATAACCACGCAAGGGTTTCCTCCATGCTGGTCCTCACCCTCACCGACACGGCGTTGGTGGGTACTGCTGGGACGGCAGCTCCCGTGGGATCAGCAGTCCTTGCGTGACCGTCTCCATGAGGAACGAGCAAGCTCCCATTTGCACTGCAGGCAAGGGTTAAATTTGCCAGAGGCTCCACTGACAGTTTTCTTATCCATCAGCATTCGTAAGAGTTTGACACCTTTGGACTCTCCAAAATACGGTCCCTATAGGAGAATATACTGCTGTTTTTTAATATTCTGTGGACGTTTTAAGGGCTCTATTTGAATCTGATCTGTCCTGACACGCACAGTATTAACACTTCCTAAGAACTGAAGTAAGGTTTCTTAAATGAGCATCTCTAACAAAAAACCTCAGTGCCATAAAAATACCAAATTCAGCACACCTGCAACAAAAAAATAGAGCATGCCTTCCCTGTCCTTAGCCTGCTGCCTCTTTGGAGGATGCAGAAGTTGCAGGGGAACAGCCCGTTGCTTGTCGTTACTGTGAGCTTGGAATGCCATTACGTGTTTGTCTGCATGACTCTTGATCTTGCATGACAAAACCAAAAAACAAAGGCAAAACTGAATCAGCAGATTAGTCAGCTTAATCTTGTGTAACTCAATGCTGCACTTCATTTTCAGTGCTGTTATTTTCAGCTGTCCTTTGAGATGGCTATTTGAGCTTATGTATCATTCAGTCAAGCTCCTTGCATAGGACATTCAAGTAAATAAGATGCAGAATGTATCATTCAGTGGTATGTTTCTGATGATTTGATTTAATCTTTTTCATTTGGTAGAGACAGCATAAAAAAATGCAAGATCTTAATGTTACCAAAAATGTCATTTATAATGAGAACACAATGGGTTCTCTTTTTCCTATCGTATTAATATTGAAAGAATGCAAAAAGAACCTTTTGTTGAAGCCACTATTGCTAGCGCTAAAGGCTTTTAAACTTACACTGTAGTTTCTGAGAGAGTTGCTGATGTTTTCTTACCTAATTTTAAATACCAAATGAAGACAAATGCTCGGAGATACCAGTATTAAAATTGAAATCAGCTGATCCTTGTATTCAAAACAGTCACAGGGGCAACATAAATTGTTGAGGCAGCTCCTGTGGTCCATAAGCCATATTGGTAGATACTGTTACTTAAAAATACAGAATTGCAATCAGCATGTTTGCTGCATCTGGATTTTGGTTTTCTGCATGTAAAGCAGCATGATTTAGATGAGAACATTTTTCTTTGACTGGAAAGTTACCTGACTATTCTGTCCCAATAACACAAGCATTTCAAAGATTTGTTTGCAAATGTCAAATCCAACAGCCTTCTTTCGCAAGTAAAAACATGTTGCAGTTTACCATGTAAGTTCCCTTCAAGCAAATTAGCACCACTCACAACGTGTAATGTAGGCTTCAATGTTTAAAATATCCTTTGTCTTTTCCTGTGAGTACATCCTCCGCTTATGTGATATTAAAAGTGTAAACATGCTGCAGGTTGAAGTATGTAGTTGTTAAATTTCATACAAGGCGCAGTCAGCCGACGGCACTGTCCTCTGAGAGGACACTGCTCCTGGAGGTGAAACTCCTCCTGACTAAACATTTCCTGCTGAAGTACAAAGTGATGATGTTACATGTCCTTACATAAATGGGGTGGTTTTGTTTTTCAAAACAAAACTATGGGAGTTCCATCAACAAAAAAAGTTTACTGAGTTTCAGCACGAGATACTCCAAAACCAAAAGCCAAACTCACCCTGCAGAGATTCCTGTTGTTTTGAAGCTCCTTTTGTCCTCTAAGCCCAACATTCAGCTCAAATGAGAAGAGCTGATGTTCAGAAACATTTGTGGGTATTCTAGTACTTACGGACATAAATTTAAATAAACATTTCCTATTATTTTAGTCAGAAATTATCTGGAAATGAAATTATAAAAATTTAGCAACAGTAATTTACCACATACATGTTTTCTCAAGGAATCTCAAACCGACTTTATCAGGGATCAAATGCCATGGCTGCCTTATGCCATACAGTGATCCCATACAGTGAGTTAGGAGAGGAGGGATGATGGGAAGTAATGCTGACTGCTGTGTTTAGCTGAAATGGATGAATGTAACACCAAACCACAAATTTATTCAGAATAGCAGTAGAGCAGCATAGCCTAAGGATATTTTCCTGATGAGTTTTAGCACGCCACTAGTTCTGTTGCTATTTGCTGCTGAGCTGGTGACACTCCGTGTTTGTGAAGATGCTAAGGAGCATAAAAAGAACAACTATATAGTTTACTAACAAAAGCATGTGTATTTCAATGATTTGATGTTTTAATTAATCACTAATGCCTGATCTACACCACTTTTATCAGCAGTAATAGCCAAGATGGGAACCTTGAAAGTAAAGAAATGAGTGTAGGTGTAAACCCTTATTTGCAAAGCGGCATCATCTCTTTCATACTTGGGAAGAAAGAAAAACAAATTTGATATGCGAGATCCTGGCATGACTATGTCTGTACTAATGAAGAGGAGTCATCTGCACAGTAGCCATGTGCACGGTGATTTCCTTCTTCAGCTAACAACTCCCTTCACCTCCACGCTGACAGGTTGCAAATGGCCCTGGAGGCAGCTTGTCTGAGCATGCTTGACAGCATATTTGGTGCACAGCCAGGGACCCGGGTCAAGCTTGTTTCCAAAAACCAAGAAGCAACCACACCTGAGTTTGTATTTGTGAGCTCTCTGTCTACGCAGCAGGCAAGCGTGGCCTTGGGGTGGTCCCGCGGCTGCTCACTGCGGGCAGCGTAATCATATCCCACAGGAGATGCGCCACGGGCTTCAGCACAGCTGAGGCGTCCATACCCTGAAGAGCTGACTTTGCACGACTAAAGCTAGACAGCCAAAAATACAGCCCTGCTTTTGGTCAGCAGGGCCACAGCCTCCCCTATCTGTCTCCTTATCTACAGTGGAAAGATAATCTGGCTGTTCTCTACCTCACCGCTGCGCGGTTCAAACAGTTAATTGCATTGGCGACACGAAGAGCTATGCAAGTGCAACGTAGCTGTTCACCTCTGGCACGTATCTGTAATGTTTGAAAGTTCACAGTGATGACAATAGTCATCGTCACCTGGTGACTACTGCTCAGCTCTTGTGAATGAACCTATGATCTCAATCTAAATATGACTAGAGTACTATAAAATGAAAAATATCATAGCTGCTATTCATCCGATTGCAAAACAGCTGTGTTAGTAGTTTGTGCTGTTGTTGCTATGTTCCTTAGCCTCTCCCTAAGCACGGTGACTATCACTATCAATATTGCAGAAGTATTATCAGCTTGCTGTAATTAACTCTCCTGATGGCACTCAGAGTAAAAAAGTCCAGGGAATCAAATGGATGTGTAAACTGAGTCACTGGGTGGGATGGCAAGACAGCGCAGCTTCCTCGACTGCCACGTGTCATCAGTAAGGAGCGTGCTTTCCAGGGCTGCTTGGACTCTCCTCACCCGTGCTAGTGTGTCCCAGGATGGACACGGAGATGCATCTCACATCAGAATACCAGGAGGAGTGACATAAGCATAACTTCTACTGGCAAGCCTTACATGAGAAAAAGGCTGCGGCACAAGCCTCCCCCAGGATCTAGCACAGACTAAGATAGCGTTAGAGCAGACGCCGCGAAATATAACTTTCACACTCTGATGATTATTCTTTGACATTTGTGAAGTGAAACAGTGATTTCAGTTAGTGACAATTTATAGAGAGGTGCATCTTACAAATTTAGATGTGAATCTCAGCTACTGATTGCAATTCAAAACAGGAAGCATGGTTAAATCTGAAATCCACTAAAAGCTATCTGAAACAGTTATATAACTTGACTAGTTTAAATGTAAGCACATTTTTACAGGCAAGTTACATCATTTTTTTTATTAACATCATATTAATTAACTAATCTTGCTTCCAGTGAGTTGAAGATAATCCAAGCCTAAAGAGGTCATCCCCATAGGGTTATTTTCTCTACTAGCATTTGTATAGGGGAAGAGGAAATGCTGCTTTAAAGCAGCAAAACTGAGCACCATATTCTCTTTAATAGAGTTAGCAATTCCAGAACTGTCAAAAAACCAGACTAATAGGCAATTATGATCGGTAGCTATCAATCTTCCTTTTTAATCTTTAGGCCTTGTGCTGTTCTCTTTATTTCCCAGTATTCTCCTGTATTCATTCTATTTTTGATATATTTAATATTTTATTTTAAAAGATCATTTTTTTCCTGATGAGGAGATACAGAAAATCAGCTACTGTTATTCTCTTGCTTTTGTCCACACTCTTTGGGGTAGGATTTGTTTAGGATAGCAGATGAGGCTATTTTACAATCCAAAGACTAGCGCTCAAGCTCAGTAACTTCACCCTGAAAAGGAACAATTCAACTTTAACAGTGGGAGTACTCAACCAATTAAACCAGTTTACCCATCAACGCCATGGATTTATCCTCACTTGAAATCAGCTAGAGAAGGATCAGGACTCCTCCTAACGTGAACGCCGTAGCGACCTGCAGACCACAGGTCTGGCTCCGGAGCGGCTGTGTGATAGCCTGTGATCGATGTTCTGCAGGAAATTACAGAGGAAGACCACAAAGGTCCTGTTTGGTCCGAGGACCAAATCCCAGCCCCTCACCCACACAGTTTCTGTGCAGGCAAGGCACACTGAAACAGCTCTTTTTGATGCTATTAACAGCTCTTCCGCGGCCCAAACCCCCCAGACAGTTCCTCACTCTCCTTTCCATACTGCTTTTGATGCCACCAGACATTTTTATCTTCTTGATCTCTCTTCTTCCTCCACTGCTCTTATGAACACGATCCTCAATTGATTTTCTTCCCACCCCTCTAGTCGCTTCTTCAGTGCTTCAATTTTTTTTTCCCCAGATCCATTTTTCAGTGCAACTCCCACGCAGTTCTTTTCTTGGCTTCCTCCTCCTCCTCCTCTTGCCTACTCTACCTTTCAGAGTCTCATGACGTTTAACAATCATCTGTACGAGCCCGGAGCTTTGTGCCGGAAAGCCGGATCACGTGAAGCAGCGGCAGCAGCAGCAATCACATGGCCATATGGAGGGCTTCTGCTAAGGCAATGAAATCAAAGAAATATGTTCAGGCAGGACCATTTCTCAGGAGTATTGGTCATATTTTTGCTGACAGAACTGCATGCAAATCATTTTTTATGGGTATACACAAATCGGATATCTCCTTTTTATGCTCGCTTAGGCATCGCAGCCTTTTGTTGGTATTTTCAACTATTTTTGAGTTGTGCAGGCATTTTATTAGAATTACATACAAAACCACGTAAAAGCACTGTAATACAGGAGTAGGTCCTTATATACAGAACATTAAAACCTTTGAAATGGATATATCCATATAACATTGCTCATTTTCAGTTGTTCAGATTTGAGAATATTTACCAGTCCTGAATTTCCCAGCTTCTGTGAAGTCCCAAACAAAAAGAGAAGGAAAAAGCATAGTATGACTAAATACATCAGACTGAAGCGGCAGATGACCATAATTACTTGAGCCTCCTGAGACCTAGCCTTCTTTAGAAAGGCACATATGGGCCCCAAAATCTAAGCTTTTTAAAAAAAAAAATCTCATTAGCGCTGGCTGTCAATTCGCTGAGTTCCATGATGCAATAATGGATAAAGGGTATTTTAACTTGTTCAGAAACACTACTCGCAGGCCGGCCACCGGGGCCGTGAGCAGGCCGAGGGAGGCCGCCGGGGCCCTGAGCAGGCCGAGGAGCCGTGAGCAGGCCGAGGGAGGCCGCCGGGGCCCTGAGCAGGCCGAGGAGCCGTGAGCAGGCCGAGGGAGGCCGCCGGGGCCGCGCGGCTCCGCCGGCTCCGGGGCTGCGGGAGGCGCGGGGGGCAGCGGCCGCTGCGGCCATGTCAGCAGCCGTGCGTCCCCGTCCCCGTCCCCTTCTCTCCAGAAAGGCGCGGCAGGGCAATGTACGCATCAGGCAGCCTCAGCGGTGTCACCGAGGACTTCCTAAAAATTACCCAAGTACGCGGAGGGTAAAAATCCATACAGCCAGACTGCTTAGAGTGATGACTTTACGAGCAGCGGCTGTAAGAAATTTGGTATCTTCACGCTTTATTTACCTCACAGAGAGCTTCCAGCACAAGGGCTGGGAGCGGGAGGCCTCCCGCTGGCCGCGGCGGGCAGCCGGCTCTCCCGCCGGGGGACGGGGCCGGAGCCCAGCACCGCCCTCCCCACCCCCCGACCTTGTGCGCTGCCACCAAAAACCCCTTTTTTATGATCATGAAAAAGAAACAGAGAGAGAAAAACGCAGCCGCGCTCCGCACCCCGCCCCCGCGCCGCCGCCCCCGCGCGCGCCCCGGCGCGAGGCGCCCCCCGCGGGGTCGGGCGGGGCGGTGCCGGCGGGGGAGGGGGAGGGGAGGGGAGGCGGGCGGCGGCGCCTGCGCACTGCGCTTCCGCCTCGGCCCCGTAACGGCTGCGGGCCGGCGCTGGGCAGCGCGTGTCAGTCACCGGGCGACTGTCAGCGGCGGCGGGAGCCCCGGCCAGCCCCGCCAGCCCCGGCCCGCCTCCGCCGCCCCGCCAGCCCGGCCAGCCCCGCCAGCCCGGCCAGCCCCGGCCCTTCCCCGCCTTCCCCCCGGCCGGGGGGCGCAGCCGGCGCCCGCACAAGTTAGCGCTCAACTTGGCGGCGGGGAAGGCGCGGGGCGTGCGGGGGGTCGGCGGCGGGTGGGGAAAGGGGCTGGGCCCGGCGCGGTGGGGGCTGGCGGCCGCCGCTCCCCGCCCGCCCGCCCCTCAGCGCCTCTCCAGAGGCGGCCCCGTCCCCGCAGCCGTCGGGGGGCCGCAGTCAGCCGGGGGAGCGCTCCCCAGCGGCGGGGCCGAGCGGCGCGGGGCGCGGGTGCCGTGCGGGGCTTCTCCCCCTTCACCTCCTGCCCGGGGGAGGAGGGGGCGGCCGGGGAGAGGCTGGGTGCAGGGGGCGAAGCCTCAGCCTCTCTCTGCGGCTCCGCTGCTTTGATGCTGCGGCTCTCTGCTGGCTGTTAACATCTTCCCTCTGATTTTTTTTTTTTTTTTTTTTCCTCCCCCCTTCCTTTTTTTTTCCGCTCCACCTTCTCCCCCCAAAAACTTGGCTTCCCCTCCGCCGGATCTGTGTGCTCGGCTCCGTCTGTGCTTTACCGGTGGGGTAGGATCATGCCGGACCAGATCACCGTGTCGGAGTTCATCGCCGAGACCACAGAGGATTACAACTCCCCGACCACCTCCAGCTTCACCACCCGGTTGCAGAACTGCAGAAATACGGTCACGCTGCTGGAAGAGGTAAATCACTTCCCCCCTTCCCCCTTTTTCTTTTTTTTTTTTTTTTTTTTTTTTGTCTTTGCGAAAGA
The DNA here is from genome assembly GCF_030463565.1 of Pelecanus crispus. Lineage (NCBI taxonomy): Eukaryota > Metazoa > Chordata > Aves > Pelecaniformes > Pelecanidae > Pelecanus > Pelecanus crispus. Next base: position 165,398,593 of record NC_134644.1, on the reverse strand, counting down.
GCATCAGGGACGGGGCAGTACCACCCGCCCAAATCCACGGGAGCTAGAGGCATTGGTATGCATGTAATCTGGTCTTTTAATTGTGGGACTTTGCTCTTGTGCTGAGCTAGTTACAGAAGGCTTTCCTGCCCTGGCGTCTTAAAGATTAGCGCGTAAGGCAGTTGCCTGAACTTAAATATTACTGTTGTATTTGGTGTTGGCGGTTGTTGCAGTAGAAAAAAAGTGTGAATGTTGGGATTTTTAGAGGGAAGATGAAGGTTGAGTTTTGTTTGGGAGCGTTAGCAGAGGTTTTCCCCAGCCGCTCATTAGATCAAGTCAGCGCAGAACTCTGACTGCAGAAACCTGCTAAGGGAGACTTCATTTAAGAAATGAGGTAAGGATGAAGGGGTGAAGGTGAAGCGAAGAAAACAATATGAAAACAAAATAGGTAGTGGAAGGAGAGAGGCAAAATAATGCAGCAGAAGTGATTATACAGACTCAGCATCTCAACCTTGAAGCCTCAGTGTTGGGTTTTTTTTTTAATGCTTATAATGAGCATCATTTAAATGTTCATCCTGCTTTGCTGTCAAGAAATAGGAGCGTGAAAACAGGTAAACTTCCAGAGATGGTTTCTATGGGATATCGGTCTACTGCTTCCTATTTGAGGTTTCAGTGTGATTTCCTATGGACTAAGTCAGCAGTTATGAGGAAATGTCTTCCAAATGACTTTAAAACAAGACTGTGTAGCTCTTCTCTTGCCTTGCGCTTGGTTGAAGGTACTAGTGTAATGACGCTGAAAGAGGATGGGTTTTTGCTATTGTTTCAGAGGTTGCAGTTAGTCACTTTTGGATTATGCACTTAGTTCATCAAGTATTTGTCGATTCCTCAGGAGCCAGCACATATCTAGAAGGATTTAATAGAGTCGTTTTAGCTTTGCTAAATGTTGGCATGAGCAAAGCATTTGGTATGCAAGGAAAGAGTATTAATCATGGCGTTCTCCTGATAGTCTTGGGTATGGAAAATCTAATTTCATAGGATTAAAATTTGTTAAGTGTTGGCTTAGTAGAAAAACTGCCTATGTTCAAAATTTTAACAGGGCTATCGTTTACAATAACTGACTAGGTAATAGAGTGATTGTAAGCTTACATTTAAAATTACATATTTTATTTTCATTATGTAACCTAGATTAACTTCTGTAACTTTTCCATAACTGTAACTGCTGCTTTCTCATGTAACTAAGCCACGATTGCTTGTAGATTTGTCAGAAATCAACCTGTTTTGGTTTGTGTTTGACAGTATTGCTGCCCCCTGGTCTTAACTATGTGGAATAGGTACAGCCATTTGTATGCTTATTAGCACAGTTGACAGCATTCATAGAGTTAAGTAAAAATATGTATTCTGCCATTACTGGTGACTTGTAGGGTAAGAATACAGTATAATGCTTTCATGATTTGGAATATGCATCAATACAGTCTGAGTGTGATAATGCCCATCCAAAGAAACCCAAAATACGGAAGATAAATACACACTGTTGTGCACCATTTGTGGGGATTGTGCGTATTTTCAAAGTTTTTATGTCTGGTTTTGACAGCAGTAAGAGGAATAGAGAACAGTGGGTGCTTATAGTGCTTCCGTTGCTATTTCTTGATTTTTTTTTTTTTTTTTTTTTCTGTTTGTAAAACTATTTTATGCACCCTATTTAAACTGCGGTTTAAATTGATTCTGGACTTGTGTTATTTTTTTATTATCTGTAAATATAAAAAAAACCTTTATTTGATGGGGGGAAAAAAGATACAAATATGTTCAACTATTGCATACTGCAAAAAAATCTGCAATTCTCCCAAATTTGTGTTTATTAATTTGCATGAAGAAATGCAGATGGTCAGAATGTGGCAGGCAAAGTGCTCCGTTAGAGTCTTTGACTGTGTGTCTTTATTGTAGTGGTTGCTTGCATACGCAGTTCTGCTGCTGCTATTCTAAAGCTAGGTTGGTTTCCGTACATCTGCTTACCCAAGGCTGTGATTCATATGAAGCAGGGGATTGAAACTGAATGGTTGAACTGGCTGTTACGTAGCTCTTATTACTGCTGCTATTGTCCATGCATTGTGGATGACTGAAGAGCTCTTCAGGAAGCTCCTGAACTTCAATTTTGAGCCCACTACATTAAGGCAAAGGGGATGATCCCATCCTTGCAGCTGTTTGATTTTCAACTTAATGTTGGATGTAGGTTGGAGCCCTCACTGGGCTTTTGCAGGCAGCGTCAAGCTCTGTGCTGTTACAGTGCTGCAGCCTGAAGTATCTTAGGTCGTTATTTTAAAACTAACTTAATTCCGCACCTCAGTGACTGTAAGCTGGTTTGTGGATAAACTAATTATTTTCTTTATTCTAAGTAAGACTGTGAACTAGAACTATTTTCTGAACAGAAATGGTAGGGAAATTAAACAGATTTAGCAAAAGTTAGATCCATTTCATAGCCTCTCAGTCTAGTGTAATTCCTACCATAGCTCCGATCAGTGGTTAGATCAGAACCGCCTTTTCATAAAGAATGTGGCGAAAAAGAAATACACTGTTTTGAGTGTGTCTGTGCCTGTAGTTCAATGAAGGCATTACAGAATTGTGAATTTACTGTTCCTTAATCACAATTAACAAGTTTTCTGAAAAAATAAAATAGATGGACTCAGTTGCTGTTTTTTTCACTTGATTGTCTTCCAGTAGAAGTGCAGTTAGTTCAACTGGGTGGATTGATATATATTCTCTCCTAGGTGTGACTCTCTTCCTATTATAACTAAAAGTCTTTTCAGAGGAGACTTTGGATCCAGTTAGATGCAATTTTGGGACCAGTTTCAGATGAAAAAATCAGAGCAGGCATTTTTACTGATTCTGATGACTTTGCATTTGCTAAGTTTTTAGTGGAAAGCCCAACAAAATACTAAGGCATACCTCAAACAATCAGAATCCTAGGAGAGATTCTCCAAAGGACTTTGTGTTTGTGGGTGACTTATTTTAAAAAAAAAAAAAAAAAAAAAAAAGCACAACCAAAACATCCCCCCTCAAAAAAAACCCCTAAAATTTATTTAAATCTGTTGTTATATTATCAAAGGAGAAAATAGTAAGTACATGCTGCTATGTAGCAGTTTATTGACAAGAAAGGTTTTATGCTACGTTGTTTAAACCACTGAAACTTTTGAAAATTTGCAAGCTTTATTTTCCTCTTAAGAGACAAAATTTATGGTTTTCTTCATCCAGTCACACCAGACCAGAAAAAAGACCCTGTCCTCTTTCTAGCCAAGCTTAGGCATCTTACACAGTTGTTACCAAAGAACTGCAAGATTTCTTTCTTTTAATCATAATTTTTTTAAAGCATGAGTGTTATCTAATGGTCATCAGTAAACACAAATATTAGGGTTCATTCCATTGCTGAAATATTTTTTTTTTCCAGACTCGAAGGGGAGGGAACAAAGCCGTTGTATTGTAGTCTAGTTTAAGAGAATTTGCAGCCTGTCCAACTTCTGTGTTGATTTGTTCAGCGTAATGTTGCATTCATGCAAAGATGACATTTTTATCTTCATATTTCTGCATGAAACTGGGAGAAGTTTTTTGTAATACTCATATGAAGAGGTAGATTATTGCATGTGTAGATAGGTGGTTGATTACTTTAAAAAAAAAAAAGGACTTGAAATCCTAAGATAGTATAAACAAATTACTGATACAGTGTCTTAAAATAGAGCCTCTGCTTTGTTCTTACCAGACGTGCTTTTATATCCACAGTAGCTCCATGATTTGTGTTACTCAAATAGATTTTGAGGAGTTGATTTTAATCCTTGAGTTGATATTACTGTGTGAGCTAGTTGGAATTTTTAGGGAATGATGACATCTGTTCTGAGAATAACTAGTGCACATGTGGGATCACCACAAGACTGTCTTGATTACCATTCTGCTGTGTCCCAGCTCCAGCTGAAAGGACATCTTTGCACTCAAGGGATAACGCGGTTATCGTGACCAGGCAGTTCTGAGTCTTTCTCCTAAAGCAGCAGATGTTTTGCAGGACTGTCTTGAGATACAGAGGTTAAACTGAAATGTCTAAATTCCCTTTAGGCAGGCTGGTAGATAAAAAGGGACAGTTAGAAGCTGATGATACAATAAAGAATAGCTGCAGTTGTTTCTGATGCCTGTTTTACTGTTTGATGCCTGTTTTACTGTTACGCTTTTGTACTACTTGAGCATCTTTAATGATTAATGTTATTTCTTTCTTTTGCTTTTCAATGAGAAGTTGAAAACTCAAAATGTACTTTCTGACAACTAGATCTTGTCATATGCATCCTTTTTTAATAAATGTTTAACTGATGAGCGTAACAAAATATGGCTGCAGATTTTTTTATTTTTTTTTTTAAATTAAAAAACCCTAAACCATCATTCCTGCAATGGCTGTTGCTCATTTTGTTTCTCACTGTGCTGATCTGCTTGAGCTTAGAGGTCTGGTCTAGACTGGTCCCGTAACAGATGTGTGCATGCTACATCAGTGAAAGAATGACTGTTTGGCTCCTGCTCAGCCTAACATAAATTTTGTTGTTCTCAGTGCAAGTCTGGTATAATCTAACATAACTTGAAAGGGGAAGATTTCTCAGTGTTCTTCACTGTGTCATGGACACTTATGTAAGAGTAGCGATGGGAAAGCATGGGTGGTTTCATTTTTTTTTTTGTTTTGCCTTTTTTAAATTTTCTTTGAGAGTATGTTGTGTATGAATCATTTTCACAGTTTCCCATTTGTAACTTTCCCTTCATGCTTCAGTTTCTCTGGATTTTTCTTATTCTACTGGGGAAAAGATTCTTGCAACAAGGGTGAGGGGACAGGGTTTTTCCTCCTTGTGATTTTGTAGAAACTAATATAGCACAGAAACTGCTATACAGTCAATTCATCTACAGTGATTTCGTACACTTGTCTACCACGAGATCCTTTTCCAGCGACAAAGTATTCTATTGTGGGGGGGCAGGTGAAACCATGCAAGAGAACAGGAGCACTTCCATTCTAAATCAACTTTTTGGTTTAGTTGGCAATATGTACAGACTTTGTTCATTAGCCTGAACTGTGAAAACTGGTAAGATCTATTTTGTGTGTGTGTCTGAAGAGAGAGAATTTTTTTCTATTGTTTCTATCACTTCATTTCCATTGAAGTGTCACCTCTATATAATTACAACAGTTAAATAGTAACTTCCTATTCTTTATCCTTCTTTTGATTCTTGTTTTTAATTAAAATAGATCTTTTTTTTTGCGGGGGGGGGGGGGGGGGGGGGGGGAGGAGGGGGAGGAGGGAGAGGAGGGAGGGGTGCGGATCCAGGAGACTCCAGCAGCACTAGACTTAAAACCAGCTTTTCCTAACCTCGTAACCTATTACTTGTGGCAGTCAGGAAGAGCCTTGCATCACAGAGAGCTTTGTACTTAAGAGCTGGTTCTTATGTAACAGACCACAAGCAATCTTCAGTCTTCGAAGAAATATGCTTTTGGTAGCAGACCATCCTAAAAGGACCAGACAAGAAAAGTTTCTTTGTCTAGTAAATAAAACTCAGGATAATTATTACTGTTTTTACACTGAATGGCAAATTGCGCCAAAGATGTAAAAATGGGTATACATGAGCGTTCTAAAATAGAGGCCACAGTGGCAGGTCATGGGTGTCTCCTGATCATGAAACTGAATGTGTGATGAAGAAGGACACTTGACAGTAATATCCTCTTTTTACAATAGCGTGTTTCACAAAAATGCAGTTGAGGATGCTTTTACACTTACACGCTACAGTACTTACTCATTTAGCATGTAATCGGTTTTACCCTTCATTTGATAGTAGTCGAAACATTTGGTTGTAATAAGCAGGCAATCTCCTTTTACCTAATGTGACTGATGCGAGGAAAAACAAAAAAATATTTACTGGTAGCTCAAAGTTTCAGTCATGGCAGATTAATTAGCTTTGCCTTTTGAGAATTTGTATTCATTTTAGACACATTTTTGAAAGTACTTATTGCTTTTCGGTAGCTCATATGGTTTTTTCTAGAGAAGTACTGCTTCTTGTTTTGAACTCCCAACAGGCTTCTTCATGTTTGCTCATCAGTTAGGAAACTGTGAAAGTGCTCTTTGGTGCACTCTGCTCAGTATGCCGTTCAGATAAATCCTGACAGAGTGTGTACCATGTAGTCATGGGAACTTGGGCCCTGATGGAGAAGAGAGAGACGCTTAAAGTGACATCACCTAAAGTAGGTTTTAGTGTTTAGATTGGAGTCCTGTGGAGATGCCTTCTGTACTTAAAAAGCAATAAAAGGGAAAAAGTTGTTTGAAGAAAAAAGAAAGGGGGGGGGAAACAACCCACAAAACCATGTTTGTAATCCAATGTGGCATCATTGAAAGACTGCAGATGAATGATTCGGAACACAATTTGATTGCTTGACTTAATTTCCAGTATTTTTCTCACTCCAATGAGTAAAACTCAGTTTTCGTAACTATTGTTGTGATTTGTAATGACGTGAATGAAGGTGTGTGTTAAATTTTAAAAACAGATGTGAAACAAATTTACAGAGGAGAACTGTAAGAAAGATCATAACATCTTACTTTGAGTGGAATAGTACCTTGCAATAAAATCATTAGGCAGAATCAAGCCAAGAATGCTAATTATTAGTATTGTTTCAGCTGCAGAGGTAGGCAATATAATCGTGTTCTTAAAAAGATGCCCTAAACCAATAGTATTTCATGGGAGACTTTTCAGAATCCAGTTAATAGCATGTGCCCCATGGAACTGCTCTTAGAGACTGTTCTGTCAGGTTTGATTGATACTGGCCAAGAGGCCTAGAGTTTATTGGTGAGGATGAAGGAAAACTTCCGAGATAATAGCATGAATTTCCTTTCCTGAAGGAGTACAGCTGGAAGTACACTCCCTGCTGAAAAGTGCAGCAGTTATTTTGTATTTCTAAAGAGACAGTATTGCTCTGTGTTGTGTATATTGGGGTTTAAATACCAGAGGGCTAATGCTGAGGTTTTGTATAAGCATTGTGACAAGTAAGATTTTTGAGGACAGTGGGTTTGATTGTGGTGATTATAGGAGGTTTTTCCTTTAATGCTCCTGTGAAAAAGCAACAAAACAGTGTTGGGATCCCATTTCCCCCTTTATACACACAGATGTGCATGTGGGCGCACACATGGCCTCCTTGTCTCTCACTCGCTGGTGAAAGCACAGGCCTGAAGTTGTGTTGTTACTACAGTTAAGCCAGAGGATGTATGCCTTTTCTTTCTTTTTAATAGCCACCTCTATCTTGACCTTACTTGTTTTATCCTTCTTGTTATGTTTGTTATCAGGAGAAATACAGAAGTCTTTCTGGTGCAGAAGTAGATACTTATGATACCAATAGAGTCTCTTCTTTTGGTGGTTTTTCTTTGCCTAAGAACTAAAAATCTAGTATGATGCTGGAGATAACTTTCTGCAAAATAAGTCTGTGGGACTGCAAGGTGTTTGACATGATCTGCTCTGGTAGCTGCCTGTCCAGGCTGGTGAGAGATGGACCAGATAAGTGACCTGTAGGGTGGGTGGGACATTGACTGGGTTGCCAAGCCCAGAGGGTGGTGATCAGTGAAGTAAAGTCCAACTGGTAGCAGACTGGGAGGGTCATCCCTCCAGGATCAGTTTTGGGGCCAGTACTATTTAGTGTCTCTTAATTGTCTGAATGATGGGCTGGAGCGTGATCTCAACAAGTACGTTTGGATGATACGAAGTTGCTCGATATACTAGCAGGCAGAGTCACCATTCAGTGGGACCTGGAGAAATGGTCTGACAGGAGGAGCCTTGTGGAGTTCAGTGAAGAGAAATGTGAAATCCTGCGCCAGGGATGGAGTAGCCCCGTGCAGCAGTACAGACTGGCTAGAAGACAGCTTTCCAGGAAAGGACCTTGGACTCGGGTGGATGACAAGTTGAATATGAGTTGGCAGTGACAAAGGCCAGCCACGCACTGGGCTGTATTAGCAAGAGTGCAGCCAGCAGCCAGAGCATAGTGGTTCTTCCCCTCTATTCAGCAGTTGTGAGGCTACATCTGAACTACTATGTTTGGGGTTCACCAGTACACGAGAAAAATGACATACTGTCACAAGTCCAGGAGAGCATCGCTAAGATGATTAGGGGCCTAGAGCACATCACTTAAGGAGAGGAAACTGGATTTCTTCAACCTTAGAAGAGAGGCTAAGGGAAGGTCATACTGCTTTCTTCAAGTATGTAATGGGAGGAAACTGAGAAGCAGAAATTCTGATTAGATTTGAGGATTTTTTTTTTGGGGGGGTGGTGGTAGTGTTTGGGTTTTTTGTTGTTGTTATTTTTGGGGGTGTTTTTTTTGTTTTGAACCATGAGTCTGGTGAACAGGTGCCCAGAGAGACTGTGGAACCTCTGTCCGCAGAGACATTCAAAACTCCATTTGACGGTAGAAGTAGTCTTGCTTAAAATTGTTTGGACTGCATAATTTAATCTTTAAGAAGATATGCAGGCAGAGTAAAGTAGTTACTTAGTTTCATGACTGTGTTTTTTGTGTTTTCAGGTAGAAGCTTACACTGAGCTTTTTCTTGGAAAACCAGCACGTTTAAGCCTAATAAAACTGATGTAAGCAAAGTTGATAATTTTTTTCCTTCAATGAAAGAGTTCTTTAGTAGAGGAAATAGGATACTACTCATTTTTACAAATCTGTATTTCAGAAAGTTTATCAAATTTGGGGTTTTGTATGATTTTTAAGAATAGTTTGAATAGTTACTGAGTGTTTGACAAAGATACAATTCTTTTTAAATGATCAACCTGCACCTCTAGAAAGTGAGCTAATTTATTCCGCAAAGTGATGACTGTGTTACAGCTTAAGTATCTCTCTGCTGGATTAACTTTACTTCTATGAGGAAGATGATCTGAATTTTGCATTCTAGAGCTGCCACCTTAAATTTAGTGTACTAATTTCCTTCCCTCTTGTATTACAGTTTACTTTTCAGGTAAATTATCTCTTGATTTTTTGGATTCAGAAAGCAAGAATTGGGGATTGACAATGGAAATATACTTGAAGTGTTCTTGATACAAGAATTAGACCTTTCCATAACACTTCAGAAAAACTTCTTAGGGTTGTCAGGGTGAGAAGGAATGAAATGTAGCAGGTTTTGTTTGCCATGAGTGTTGTGGCTTGTTATGAAACCACTAGGATTTAGATATCCTATTTTGGTTAGATTCTTAAGACTTCATTTCACAGAATTGTAGAATATCTCAAGTTGGAAGGGACCCATAAGGATCATCGAGTCCAATTCCCTGTTCCTCGCAGGACTACCTACAACTAAACCATATGACTAAGAGCATCATCCAGACACTCCTTGAACTCTGACAGGCCTGGTGCTGTGACCCCTTCCCTGGGGAGCTTGTTCCAGTGACTGACCACCACCTCAGTGATGAACCTTTTCCTAATGTCCAGTCTGAACTTCCCCTGATACAGCTTCGTTCCATTTCCTCGTGTCCTATCACTGGTCACCAGAGAGAGGAGATCAGCACCTCCCGCTCCGCTGCCCCCCATGAGGAAGGTGTAGACTGCAATGAGGTCACCTCTCATCCTTCTCTTCTCCAAGCTGAACAAGCCAAGTGACCCCAGCAGCTCCTCATAAGTCTTGCCCTTGAGGCCTTTCACCATCTTGGTCGCCCTTCTCTGGACGCGCTAATAGCTTGATGTCCTTCTTATAGTGAGGTGCCCAAAACTGCACACAGGACTTGAGGTGCGGCCACACCAGTGCCCTGTAGAGTGGGACAATCACCTCTCTCAGCCAGCTAGCTATGCTGTGCTTGATGCATCCCAGGACATGGCTGCCTTTTAGGCTTCCAGGGCACACTGTTGACTCATATTCAACTTGCCATCAACCCAGACCACCAGGTCTTTCTGTGGGGCCGCTCTCCAGCCTGTCGTCCCCCAGTTTGTACGTATAACCAGGATTACCCTGTCCCAGGTGGAGAACCCTGCGCTTGCTCGTGTTAAATTTCATACGGCTGGTGGTTGCACAGCTCTCTAGTCTATCCAGATCTCTCTGTAAGGCCTCTCTACCCTTGAGGGGGTCCACAGCTGCTCCTAGTTTAGTATTGTTGGCAAACTTACTTAACATACATTTGATTCCTCCATCCAGATCGTTTATAAAAACATTGAAAAGCATTGGCCCTAAAAGTGAGCCCTGGGGAACCCCACTGTTGAGTGGCTGCCAGCCTGATGTAACCCCATTTACTATAACTCTTTGAGCCCAACCCATCAGTTAATTGCCCACCCAACATACTATGGACTTGTCTAGCTGTGTGCTGGATGTTTTGTCCAGAAGGATACTGTGAGAGACAGTATTAAAAGCTTTGCTAAAATCCAAACCCACCACATCTGCTGGCTTCCCTTGGTCAACTAGATGGGTGACCTTGTCGTAACAAGAAATCAAGTTGGTTAAGCAGGACTTTCCCCTCGTGAGCCTGTGCTGGCTGTGACCAATGACTGTATTGTCTGAAGTGTTTCTCAATAACTCCCAGAATAACCTTCTCCATAATTTTACCAGTCACTGAAGTGAGACAGACAGGCCTGTAATTACCAGGATCTTCCTTCTTACCCTTCTTGAAAATTGGGGCAACGTTTGCTAGCTTCCAGTTGACTGGGACCTCTCCACACTCTCAAGACCACTGAAGAATAATGGAGAGAGGTCGTGCAATGGCATCAGCCAGCTCTTTCAGTACCCTGGGATGAATCCCATCGGGCCCATTTATGCACAACCAGCTGGAGCAGCAAGTCTCGAACAAGTTCAGGGTCAGCTTGTTTCTTTAAAACAAGACAGAAAACCACTAACGATTACAGGAAACTCACTTAACATTTTTGTTATGCTGTGCTCCTGATAGATATATGTCAAAGTTCCACATTTTATTTTAATTATGTATATATATTTTAGAATTAAAAAATTTTCATGTTGAGCATATCGCTGAGAAAGTGTTTCAGTATATAAAGCTCAGTCTGTATGCTTTTGATGCTGTTGATGGAATTTGATTTTGTTGTATTTAGGTCATCTTAGAATGAGACTGTCGTGTTACTGCTGGGTGTAGAAACTTGAATTTCTGACATACTTCAGGTTTTAGTTAATGAAGACTATTTTTGCCCAAGCAATATTTAGGTTATTACACATTTTCTGGAAAAGGGATACTTTTGCTGTACTCAAATTTGGATTGCGTGGTGCTTTTGTAGAGCTTTTTTTGGTAGTTCTTGGTCATGAAGGTGGCATATAGCGCTACATAGCGTTTAGTAGCACTGCTTGCTAGTAATCATAGAATGGTTTGGGTCAGAAGGGACCTTTAAAAATCATCTAGTCCAACCCCCCTGCCATGAGTAGGGACATCTTTCAGTAGATCAGGTTTCTCATAGCCCTGTCCAGCCTGACTTTGAACACCTCTGATGATGGGGTATCCAAAACTTTTCTGGGCAACCTGTTCTAGTGCCTCACCACCCTTATTGTAAAAAAATTTCTTCCTTATCTCCAACCTAAATCTATTTCCGTTCAAAACTATTGCACCTTGTCCTGTCACTACAGGCCCTGGTAAAAAGTCTCTCTCCATCTTTCCTACAAGCCCCCTTGAAGTATTGAAAGGCCACAATAAGGTCTCCCTGGAGTCTTCTCTTCTCCAGGTTGAACAACCCCAACTCCCTTAGCCTTTCTTCATAGGAAAGGTGTTCCATCCCTCTGATCATTTTTGTGGCCCTCCTCTGAACCTGCTCTAACATGTCCATGTGTGTCTTGTACTGGGAACCCCAGAGCTGGACACAGTACTCCAGGTGGGGTCTCATGAGAGCAGAGTAGAGGGGCAGAATCACCTCCCTCAACCTGCTGGCCATGCTTCTTTTGATGCAGCCTAGGATACAAATGGATTTTTGGGCTGCAAGTGCACATTACTGGCTCATGTCCGATTTTTTTGCATCTACCAGTATCCCCAAGTCCTTCTCTGAGGGGCTGCTCTCAATCCCTTCATCCCCCAGCCTGTATTGATACTGGGGGTTGCCCCGTCCCAGGTGCAGGACCTTACACTTGGCCTTGTTGAATCTCATGAGGTTCACATGGTTGTACTCCTCAAGCCTGTCAGGGTGCCTCTGGATAGCATCCCATCCCTTAGGTGTGTCAACCACACCACTCAGCTTTTTGTCATCTGCACGCTTGCTGGGGACTGAATCCCACTATCTGTGTCATTAATAGATACTGAACAGTACTAGTCCCAGCCTGGGCCCCTGAGAGACACCACTCAATGATCTCCATTTGGACATTGAGCCATTGATTCAAACTCTTTGGATGCGGTCATCCAGCCTATTCCTTATCCATCGAATAGTCCATCTATCAAACCCATACCTATCCAATGTAGTGACAACGATGTTGTGTGGGACTGTGTCAAAGGCCTTACAGAAGTCAAGGTAGATAACATGAAAGTGCATGACAATGAAAGCACGTGAGTGCAATGCTCACTGCAAAACAAACCAGACCGTTTTAATCATAGAATCGTTTAGGTTGGAAAAGACCCTTAAGAAAGACCATTAACCTACACTACCAAGTCTACTCTAAGCCAATCAAGGGTAGACTAGACTAAACCATGTCCCGAAGTGCCAATAAATACTTCTACACGTCAATGTCATTGTCTTGAAAGTACAATACAGTGGAAGTAGTCGAGCTAGTTTTTTGTCCAGTGTGTACCAAGGAAGTGAAGGCAACTGTTGGAAAAAATGTAACAGTGATGTTAAACCAAACTTGAACACTTTTGTTCCATGATGACAGAGTGCCTGTTTATGACCTTCAAAAACTATTGGTACTTGTCAGTTTATGAAACTGTTGAATTTTAATAAAGTTGAATAATGCTGGAATGGATTTGGGAAATTAAAGTCCCTTGACATGTTGAGCAACCTTTTTTGTGCTGAGGATGTTGTCTGGGAACTCAAGAAAGGTGGTCTGTAGAGTATAACAGAATGTGCAAACTGTGCCAGCCTGTGCCATGTTGTAAGCATGCAGGACCATGATGGTTCATTCCTGTGTTCTTAATAATGCCATGCACAATGGTAATGGTAAGCGTTTTTGAAAGCAGCAGGAATGGGTGACTTTTAACTAAGAATTTTTAAGAAGGTAGCTTAAATGTAAGATTTACTGACATTTTTGTTGGTTGTGTTCTGGTTTTGTATTTTTCTTCCCTCACGAAGTGTCAGAATTATGGCGAAAACTGTAAAACTAAGAGTGATGATGCTATGACAATGCAAGTGGGATATCCTGACTCTACCTGTTGTCTAATCTAGCCTCTTATCCTAGAAGAGTGTTTATACTATCTGTATTAGTCAGTAAGATGGAACTCAGTACAACAGACAATGAGTGTAGCTAACTTTAAAGAGAAAGTTGAATGAAGTTGCTTTGAATGTTTTGACAAAGTTGTTTGTTTTTACTGTAAAACTGGCATTGCACACTACGTTTTCCTAACCTTATAAATGACGCTTTGATTTCTTTTGCAAACTGTTCTTCATATGAGGCCTTGCTGAAATTAAGCTTTTTATGATTTGATTTGCGGAAAATTACTTGGGCGAAATAATACTGATTTTTGCAAGGCAGGGGGAATATATATTACAGTTTTTAGTATATTGTCATGTCTGCAACACTTGCACTGGGGACTTTTTTTGAGGGGGGAGGGGGGTGTGTGTGTGATGGTTTTTCCACCCCACCATGTAGCCTCTTCTGGGAGGGGTGAAAGAAGCCTGCAGAGGCTCTTTGATGTGAAGACCTACTTAAATTAGTTTTCAGTATTATGATACCAGGCCCGTCTGTACACAGATTTGGAAAAAATGGTGGTGTTGTATAGCTGATGTGATTTAAGTGTACAAGAGAAGTAACATCTTTTGGGGTGGGGTCACCTGCAGAAGCTTGAGTGCTCAAAATGTTGTCTGCTCACTAGTACAGTTAGAGGGAAAGGGATGCTGGTTCTCTCTAAAACTTCCCTTTTAAAAATGTTTGTAGTTCTCTGGTGGCAGTTTTGTTGCCAAGCTAGTGTTGCTTTCACAGGAAGTGCTTGGAAGGAGACCTTGTTTAAACTGGCAGAGAAAACATGAGAACAAATGCAATTGTTTTTCTTTGCTGGCACTTTGCAGGTTAGTGAAGCTCTTCGTTATAGGTGCTACTGACTTAAACCCTCAAATTCACTGCCTGCCCTTCCTTGTCTCCCCATTTCATCTGAAGTGCTTTCAATGCTTCCTTACTTGCTTTGTTCCACCATGTCTAGGATAGGTTCCTCAAAAATATTTTTGTCAGTGGGTACCCTACTTTCTGGTTCAAATATCTGTAACAGTGTTGCTTTTCTTCAGCAAAGCCTAGTCTATTTGCTGAACTCATTTGTAGTTTAGTATAGCTTCCTGTTTTTCCCATCTTATTTAATTGGGCAACAAGTTACAGCAAAGCAGCTTCCTTTAAATTGAATCAGTGAGTACTGTGCATATTCTAAATAGGGAAGCAACTAATGTCTTTTTCAATCTTACAAAATTCTAGGACATTTTTCTGTAGCTTTAATATTTGTGTGGAAGGCCAAACCTGGTTGCAAATAAAGCAACTATCTGTCTTCCTGTGTATTTCTTTTGAATTTTATTTGGTTTATTTTTTGCTCTCTATTGCTGTCTTTTGATGGTAACAATAAAGAGCTGTCCTACCTTTATTTTTTTCTGCTGTTCTCTCTGTTGCTTCATGTCATATAACTTGTTCCTACAAGTAATGGTGCTACTTCATTGGGTCCAGATGTGTGTACTGCTACCCTAAGATAATTATATAATAAAATTGACATGTAGAAGTATTTATGAAAACTGTCTTGTTTGTTTTGCAGTGAGCATTGTGTAGTGTGATTATTTTTATGGCAATACAACTATTTCTTTGAAACACTCTCTGTGTATGTGTGTTTGCCTTGAGAAAAGCAAAGGGAAATGAGGAGAGTAAATACAGGCAGTCTAGCTAGGTGCAGAGCATAGTTCATACTTTAAACCCAGGAAATAATGACTGACTTGGGGATTAGTATGAAACCACTGATTCATGAGTCAAACTAAGGGTGAACTACTGGATAGAGCGATGATACTCTGCTGGTAGTTGTGGTGTGCTGAAAGCACACGTACAGTGTCTACAAAGATACTCGGAGGGATGCGTCTTCTGATAGAATAATTTTGCCCATTGTAAACATGCAGGTTGGACCTTTGTCTGTTTGCCAAAAGTTAAACCAGAAAGCTGTGATTTACTCAACAGGGCAATTTGGAATATCTTTCATCAGGTTGCTGTATGAATCTTTAATTCTGAAACACTCCTATAATCTGTGGTAGAGGAAGAAAACCTGAACTTTGTCATAAAGCAGTGTGAAGTAGAGCTGGAGCTTTGCCTGAGGTTTTAAAAGTAAGTAGATGCACCTGTAGAGAACATATTAGGTGCAAGAAACACAGTATCTGTGATTCCTGAGCATCAGAGAGTGAAGCGTAGTGCTTGAAGGACTTCCTAGTCAGCATGGACATGCACTGTGCTACCAGCCTGCTGAGTAACTTCACCACATGGAGAGTTTCTGGTGCTTCTGTTGGAAGAATTTACAAAGGAAGTTACAGCTTGACCATGATTGAGAGTTTTTAAATAAAGGTTAGATCACTCTTAAAACAACTCTAGATGAACTAAATGCATAAACCACTAGGTTTTGATAGTCTGAATTTTTAACTATTGCTTATAGAAGCTGTAAAACTTTTTAGTGTTATTTCCTGTCTGGCCTCAAGACCTGTATGTAAGTGAGCAATTGTGGGGAAAAAGAAATTAAGACTCCTTGGTCAGTTGAATGGTGGAAGAGTGGGTTTTGTCCCTGTCCAGTTAATGAATTTGCCTGAGATACTAGAAAAGTCATGCAAATGCCACTTTTTCTGGGTGACCAGTAATTGGGATTTCATAACTTCAAAAAGTTTGCCTTGAAGTCGAGTAGTCTAGTTGAAGGAAGAGAATACTAAGGTCTCCACCTGAAGGCAAATGAATGTATTCGTTGAACGTATAAAACTTTATAAAATGCTTGTGTATCGGGCACCTAACATTAATGGAAGATTTTAACCCTGATCTTTCATCTTACTGTTTTTGACAGGGGTCCAGGCAAATTAATTCATATTGCAAAGCTTTGAGATTATAGTAGAGTCTTACAAAACTGCAAGAGGAAATTTAGTGTTTCTGTTTTCAGAGCAGGGTTTGAATAGCATGTAGTTTTAACAGGAAGGAAAAAAAAATGCAAGCCTAGAAGCATATGATCATAGTAGACTGAAAATGCTTTAAAAAGCAGCTCACTGATTGAGCACCATCCAGCCTTTATACAAGATAGGCCAGGGTAAGTTATAATAAAAGGCTATAGAGACATGTCATTTAGTGACATGGTATAGGGGGATGTGTGTGTTTTACACATGGTAATGAAGAAGATGTGAATGGAGCCTGCAATCAGGCTTGTGTTCTGTATTAACCTGACTGTTTTACCCTTTGTGTGAGGGTATATACACACACACACCAGTAAAAAAATATACACGCACCTCAGAACAAAACTGTTGTGTGAATGGAGCTGCTGCTTCTCTGTTTCTGTGCTATGGTTTCCAGCCCACTAAGCAAGGCAAATGTAACATGTAGAGAAACAGTGCTCTTTCTTCAGCAATATAGGCATTTCATTTGAAGCAAAGTGATGCATAAAGAAGCAGTGTTGCCCCAAGCATGTCGCTTCTCTCCTGAAACTTAAAGGCAGTCGATCAGTTTAGGGTGGTACAAGTGCTTTGGTTTATTGCACTACATTGTAGGCTCAAACAAGCTTCCAGTAATCAATGGTTTTATTTGTGTTGGGCTTTGATTTTGTGGATTAACATTCAGATCCATTTTGAGCCTTCCTAGGAAGCTTTCGGTTGAGTTTGAAGAAACCCTACTTGCTACTTTGATGCTAAAAGTAAATGTGGTCAGATGCATGCTTTGTATGTTGTAGATGGCCTCTATGGCCTGCTTTGGATCTACTGTTCTGCCCCATTGAGTTTGCAGCCTTTGAATCATTTCTTTCTTCTTCTTTTAATAATAGAGTTGACAGAATGGAATAGAAGAATATGTTGGTTGAAGAGACAGTTTGTCTAGAAAAACAAAAATGCAGACAGGAGAATGACAGGTCAAAGGCAGACAAACTGATGTGCTCCTAAAGTGCGTGTGATATATTGGTGCAATGCGTTGTGCTGTCTTGGACATTGCTTTCCAAAAAATTGCATGAGCCATATGATGAAGTATAAAGCAAAAGGTATATGATGAAAGATTATGAACATGTTCCAGGAACCGCTGGGGACCAGATACAATTTAGTACTTAATAGCATGATGCTTCAGCTCATTGCTCCAGAACGTCAGAGGCAGAAAACTTCCTAATTTCAACTGACGAAAGAGGAAGCGATGTTTAAAAACTTCAGCAGTATTAAACTTGAGCAGTACTTTGTAATGAAGTTATATGAATTTCTGCTCTGACATTTGGATGGTACTAATTTATAGCCCATAGTAAACAATTTACTTACAGATACAAGATTTACTTGCAAGATTTATTTAAGATTTAAGTATATTTGCTACTGAGTATAAAAGTTAAATTCTCAGAAGGAGAAAAAATCCTTTCTTTTGCTGACTCAGTTTTACATTGGTGTTCATGCTTTCCACCCAGCTTTCCATCCTTCTGTTGCACCTCGTATCTGGTTCCTTCTTGAGGGGCCTGATGTTGACTGATACCAAATCTGTGTGAAAGGCTTTTAAATGCTTCAGTGCTTGTAGCAAGATCTCCAGAAGACTTGTGCAACAACTCTTTCTATAAGAACTGCTTTGATTTTGCAAAAATAAAGTTGTTATTCACAACTTAGTAGATTCTGTTTTGCTGGGTAGTTTGTTCTGAAAGACAATATAGAATCATAGAATCGTTTAGGTTGGAAAAGACCTTTAACATCATCCAGTCCAACCATTAACCTACACTACCAAGTCCACTCTAAACCAATCAAGGGTAGACTAGACTAAAGCATGTCCCCAAGTGCCACATCTACCCGTTTTTTGAACACTTCCAGGGATGGGGACTCCACCACCTCTCTGGGCAGCCTGTTCCAATTCTTGACCACCCTTTCCATAAAGAAATTTTTCCTAATATCCAATCTAAACCTCCCCTGGCACAGTCCCTCTAAGTTGTACTAGTTACAACTTTTATTCTGTTATCCATTTTTGTAGCTGCTTTAACTTAAAGCTTCTCAAACTCCCTGGTTTATGTGAATGTGACCCTCTGTATTAAGAAATGAGAAAGGTGAATTGCTAGGAGTTGAAACACACTGTGTGGGTTGAGAAACAGAATTGAATTGTGTGCTATGGTTGAAACAGTAAAATGTTTATTTGCACAAGATAATCTCAAAAGTTCTCTAGGTTGTCAACTTTTTTCATTAGAAACTACCACAACATTGAGTAAACCCAAAAGTTCACCTAACCCCATATCCTGCCTTTTAACAGTCAGTGATCAACAGCAGCTGCCTTGGGGCGAACATTAAGAATAGGGAAACTTGCTGTGATACTATTCCAACAATTTCCAGCTCAGAAATTTTCTGAGCTG